>NW_012101743.1:3934926-3971267 GCF_000951045.1 Mandrillus leucophaeus
CTGAGTCTCCCTCTGTCACTCAGGCTGGAGTGCAGTGGCATCATCTCAGCTTACTGCAACCTCTGCCTCCCAGGTTCAACCGATTCTCCTGCCTCAGCCTCCTGAGTAGCTGGGATTACAGGCACCCGCTACCACGTCCAGCTCCTTTTTATATTTTTAGTAGAGACAGGGTTTCACCATGTTGGCCAGGCTGGTCTTGAACTCCTGGCCTCAAGTGAATCGTCTGCCTCGGCCTCCCAAAGTGCTGGGATTACAGGTGTGAGCCACCGTGCCTGGCTGCTGCACCGTTTTTTATATTTGGTAATACAGGGTCCTACTTTCATCTTTTTTCATATGAATAACCATTTCTTTCCTATTTCATGTACTGAATGGTTCTTTCTTTCCCCATTGATCCGACATGCTATCTCTTTCATACACTGAAGTTCCAAACATGTATCTTTGGGCTCTGAATTTTATTTTTATTTTTTGAGATAGTGTTTTGCTCTTGTTGCCCAGGCTGGAGTACAATGGCGAGGTGTCAGCTCACTACAACCTCTGCCTCATGGGTTCAAGTGATTCTCCTGCCTCAGCCTCCCAAGTAGCTGGGACTACAGGCACCTGCCACCACACCCAGCTAATTTTTGTATTTTTAGTAGAGACGAGGTTTCACCACGTTGGCCAGGCTGGTCTTGAAATCCTGACCTCAGGTGATCCACCCGCCGCAGCTTCCCAAAGTGTTGGGATTACAGGCGTGAGCCACTGCGCCCAGCCTGAATTTTATTCCATTGAATAATTCAGTTGTTCTCCCATGCTTTCTAAAGTGCTGTGAGCTTCATAACAAATTCTCCTATCTTGTAGGGGAAATCTTACCTTCCTGCTCTTCTTTTTCAGGAGTGACTTGGCTATTCTTGTCCTTTTAGTCTAACATATAAATTTTAGAACTGGCTTATTAAGTTTCATGAAAAACTGTGTTGTGATTTTGATTGGGACTGTATTCAATATAAAGATCAATTTGGGAAGAACTGACAACTTTACAATATTGATTTCCTATCCATGAACCTGGTATCTCTCCAGTTATTTAAGTTTTCTTTAATCTTACCTTCTTGCTCTTCTTCTTCAGAAGTGACCTGGCTATTCTTGTCCTTTTAGTGTAAAATATACATTTTAGAACCAGCTGAATAAGTCTCATGAAAAACTATGTTGTGATTTTGATTGGAACTGTTGAATATACAGATTCTTAAAGTCTTACATTTTTCTCCAGAGAACCTGGGGCATCTTTTGTTAAGATTTATTCTTAAGTCCTTCATATTCTGACACTGTTATAAACTTTCTAGGTTTCTGCTGTTGGTAAATAGAAATGAAATTCATTTTTATTGGAACTGTATTGAATATACAATCTCTTAATAATGTTTTATAGTTTTCCTCACAGAGTGTTGGGCATCTTTTGTTAAGATTTATTCTGAAGTCCTTCATATTCTCTGATACTATTACAAATGTTGTTTTCTTCTTATTTAGTTACATTTTCTAGTTATCTGTTGCTGGTAAATAGAAATGCAATGGATTTTTGTGTATTAACCTTATATCCAACCGTTTGTTAAACACTCCTCTTATTTATAATTTATCTGGAGATTCTTTGGGATTTTCTATGTAAACAATCAAATCATTCACAATGTCATTCACAAAAAAATGACATTTTATTTTTTGAGATGGAGTTTCACTCTTGTCACCCAGGCTGGAGTGCAATGGCATGATCTTGGCTCACTGCAACTGCCTCCTGGATTCAAGTGATTCTCCTGCCTCAGCCTCCTGAGTAGCTGGGACTACAGGCGTCCGCCACCATGCCCAGCTAATTTTTGTATTTTTGGTAAAGACGGGGTTTCACCATGTTGGCCAGGCTGGTCTTGAATTCCTGACCTCAGGTGATCCACCCGACTATGCCTCCCAAAGTGCTGGGATTACAGGCGTGAGCCACCGCACCTGGATAAAAAATGACATTGTTATATTGTCCTTTCCAATCCTTATTATATTATTATTATTATTATTATTGTTTTTTCAGGCCGAGTCTTGCTCTCCAGGCTGGCATGCAGTGGTGTGATCTTGGTTCATTGCCTTCTGGGTTCAAGTGATTCTCCTGCTTCAGCCTCCTGAGCAGCTGGGATTACAGCTGTGTACCACCACGTCTGGCTAATTTTTGTGTTTTTAGTAGAGATGGGTTTCACCATGTTGCCCAGGCTAGTCTTGAACTCCTGGGCTCAAGTGATCTGCCTGCCTTGGCCTCCCAAAGTGCTGGGATTACAGGCATGAGCCACTGTGCCCGGCCTTCCTTTCCAATCCTTGTGTCTCTAATTTCTTTTTCTTGCCTTACTGCATGGGTCCTCCAATGTAATACTTCAAATATTGGTCCTCAGAATTACAAGATTCTGGAGGTGCTTCAGGGTTTCTGCAAATATTTGCCTTCAATATCATTTAAAAATAGTTATCTACTTTAAAAAGTTTATCAAGTTTTAAAGAATCCAAAATTCAATTTGATCTAAATACTCCTGCCCTATTAGCTCATTCTCCTGGTTCTTCCTGGAACTTTTCCCTTTCCTAATTTTATATTTGTTTCCCCATGCTGAATCCAGTGTCTTTTTAAAATTTATATATTTATTCATTTATTTATTAGCCAGGACATGTTCTCAGCTGACCAATGTCTTTTATCATCTTTTTCTGTTATTCAGTCTCAGAAATCTGGGCCCATAAAGAACTGGAGACAAACTTGTAACCAGGAAACACTGTCTTGCGAAAATATTTCCCTAATTGCCACATCCCTCACGGGACAGTGATAAATAGCTGAATTTAACTATATCCTCCAGTGGATAAAATATCTGTACCCAAATACCAACTAGGAAAGGACATTAGAAAGACTGATTCTTTGAAGTCAGAGATATAGCTGAGTTTGAGGCTGAGTTGCATATATACTTGGAATTGCAGAAAACCATGTTATACTAACAAAACTAATATCAAACCAATATTTATACTCTACTTTTAATAAGAAACAGTCACTTAATGAGAATCAATTACGAAAATATAATTCTGGTAGTAAAAAAGAAGATCTAGTCATGGAAACTGAGCTTAATGCCAATAACATACCTGCTACCACTCATTACATAACCTGAGCATTCAAATGATGCAATTTCTTCACTTGTCAAGCCAATTTCACCTCTTCGTGGGATACGTTTTCCAGCTTTTACATATTCAGCCATAGCTGCGCCTTCACCAGGTAACAGAGCATGGCCATAGCTACAAAGTAATTCAGAATTCAGAAAACGTCCATTAAATCATCTTAATATTAAAAACTCATAATCTAAAGAGAGCACCAAAAAACCCCACATTTTCTCTCAGACAAGAGTAGGAGTAACAATGCTCAGCAGTAGTGCGCTAGGAAGCTCAATGTGAATTGCTTTATCCTAATTAGTGTATTAAATATTGCATTGCACTATGACCTATACAACTAACCCAGAAATGCAGAAATATTTTGAAAAAAAGAACTGATGTGAGTATAGATTCACAGTTTACAATTATGGATTAATTTATCCCTACAGGTATTGTCATTACTGGTTCTGGCTCCAGCTGATTCCCTTTCCCTTTTTCCCTTAAAAAATCCCAAGTATGCCAGGCACAGTGTCTCATGCCTATAATCCGAGCACTTTGGGAGGCCGAGGTGGGAGGATCACCTGAGGTCAGGAGCTCGAGACCAGCCTGGCCAACATGGCGAAACCCCGTCTCTACTAAAAATACAAAATTAGCCGGGCATGGTGGTGCATGCTTGTAGTCCCAGCTACTCAGGAGGCTGAGGCAGGAGAATCACTTGAACCCGGGAGGTGGAGGTTGCAGTGAGCCGAGATCGTGTCACTGCACTCCAGCCTGGGTGACAGAGCAAGACTTTGTCTCAAAAAAAAAAAAAAAAAAAAAAATCCAAAGTAGGCTGAGTGTAGTGACTGATGCCTGTAATCTCAGCATTTTGGGAGGCTGAAGTAGGCAGATCACTTGAGGTCAGGAGTTCGAGACTATCCTGGCCAACATGGTGAAACCCCATCTCTACTAAAAATACAAAAATTAGCCCGGGCGTGGTGACAGGCGCCTGTAACCCTGGCTACTTGGGAGGCTGAGGCAGGAGAATCACTTGAACCTGGGAGGCGGAGGTTGCAGTGAGCGAAGATCATGCCACTGCACTCCAATCTGGGCGACAGAGTGAAACTCAATCACGCCACTGTGCTTCAGCCTGGGAGACAGAGTGAGACACCATCTCAAAAAAACAAAACAAAACAAACAAAAAATTCTAGGCCAGGTGTGGTGGCTCACGCCTGTAATCCCAGCACTTTGGGAGGCTGAGGCAGGTGGATCATGAGGTCAGGAATTTGAAACCAGCCTGACCAACATGGTAAAACCTCGTCTCTACTGAAAATACAAAAAAATTAGCCGGGTGTGGTGGCGCATGCCTGTAATCCCAGTTGCTCAGGAGGCTGACGCAGGAGAATCGCTTGAACCTGGGAGGCAGGGGTTACAGCGAGACAAGATCACGCCACTAAACTCCAGCCTGGGTGACAGAGCGAGACTCCGTCTCAAAAAAAGAAAAAAAAATTCTGCTGGTAAAAAAAAAAATAAGAGAAAAAAAGGAATAAAAAATTCTGTGAGGATCAAAGAGAAATAGAAATCACACCTACTTGTGGAGGGGAAGTATTGGGAATCAGCATATGCATCTCCTTTTGAAAAGTGCTTCGAAGGATAGTAAGGATTTTAACAGGAAGAAACTGGGGATAAGGAAGAGAACAAAGGGCAGGGAAAAGAAGGGAAGGCATACTGGATGAAGAAATAAGCTGAACACTGCATAAAAGTTGCAAAGTACACATTAAGCATAGGGAATATTTAGTATGTCAAGCTCAGCCAGAACCTGAAGTAGATATAAGGGAACAGAGTCAGATAAGCTTAGCAAGGTAAGTTAGAACCAGACTTTTTGGAAGGTACTTTAGATATTATAAACACACTGCTACTTACTTCAAAGGTTTATCATCTTGAGACGTAAGTGTTTTTGGAGCCTCTGGGCCAATTAAATCTGAGGGTTCTTCAGCCTCTGCATGAAAGATATTAAGAAACACATTCACATTCTGACTAATTGGTTACTTTAATGTTTCATCTGTTCTGAGTTAAAGTCTATCAGAAGAACCTACTTGTTCGATCCTTCCAGGGATTTTCCAGAAACTCTTCTTGGGACTCTTTAGAGCTTGAATCACTGGACTCTTTTCTGCTCTTCTTAGACTTCTTTTTCTTATATTTCTTCCTATAGGGATTATAATTTGATGCAAATTCACTTAATCTTCCTATGTTAGAGGGCATCTTAATTTTTCTTTTTCTTTCTAAATTTTGAACTGGTAACTATATATCTTAATTTTTCAAGGCAAAGAAAGGTGACAATAAAATGATCTGAGTTCCCAGAGTATTCAAATTTGCAAGATAATTTTACTTAAAAAAATCTGCTTCTAACTTATCCTTGGAAACATAGCAAGACCTCGTCTCTATTAAAAAAAAAAAAAAAAGTAGCTGGGTGTGATGGCACACACACCTGTAGTCTAAGCTAATCAGGAGGCTGAGGAGGGAGGATCACTTCAGCCCAGGAGTTCAAGGCTGCAATGAGCTATGATTAGCCACTGCATTCCAGCCTGGGCAACAGAGGGAGACATTGTCTCTAAACAATTTTTAAAGAAACTATTCTTATTTAACCAAATCATCTTTTGCTATAAAAATTATCACTAAAGGAGGCTGGGTGTAGTGTTTCACCCCTGTAATCCCAGCACATTGGGAGGCTGAGGCGGGTAGGTCACTTGAGCCCAGGGGTTAGAAACTAGCCCTGGGCAACATGACAAAACTGTGTCCCTACAAAAAATATAAAAATTAGCCAGGTGTGGTGGCACACGTCTGTAGTCCCAGGTATGGGGAAGGTGGGGTCAGAGGTGGGAGGATGGCTTGATCCTGGAAGGTTGAGGTTATAGTGAGCTGTGATCGTGCCACTGCACTCCAGCCTGGGTGACAGGGTGAGACACGGTCTCAAAAAAAAAAAAAAAAATTCACTAAAGGGAATAATGAAATACAGTTCTGATGTTGTAGAAAGACAACAGAAATAAAACAGCCTAAAAAGTTCCAACAATTTGAACATTATGAACAATTTTATGTGTAATGGATTAAAATGTCAAATATGTTTAAATCCTTGGGTTCATAAAACTTTTAAAAAATTCAATTCATTATTTGAAAAGTAATAAAACAAAAACAATCAAGCAATTATCCTGCTCTTACTATATAACTATATTTCAGGGTATCTAAATAGTTGATGAGGGTAAGTTTCTCTTAAAGAATTATTCGCCTAATAAACGAAGGATAAAGCTAGGATTACTATCATCATTTTACAACCCCTAATGAAATAATTGATCGAGATAATGACCATCAATGGTTGTTAATATGATAAAAAGAGACAACCAGACATTATTTGCCTACTGACAGTACACAGCACCACCTATGAAGTATTCTTGCCCCAAACTCAAATCTGAATCTTGTCAGGCCTCTAGACCTATCAATCTATTAGAAATACAGAGGACAGAACATGCCAAAAAAACCATAAGAATACAGTCATTGCAATTTAGGGACATTATTTGGATCCTGATTGGAATAAACTACAGAAAAAACGGCTGAGAATTGAGGAATTATTATTAAATGTTTTAGGCACAATAGTAGCATTCTGGTTATGGGTTTTTTTGTTTTTTTTTTAATATAGAGACAGGGTCTAGCTATGTTGCCCAGGCTGGTCTTGAATTCCTGGGCTCAAGCGATCCTCCTGCCTGGCCTCCCAAAGTGCAGGGATTACAGATATGTGCCACTGTGTCTGGCCAGTTTTTTGCTTTGTTTTGTTTTGTTTTAAAGAATGCCTATCTTTTAGAGAAAGGTACTGAACTGCTTATGGATGGAATGATATCTGAGATTGGTTCCAAAATAAATGATGGATGGCAGATACTGACCATGAGTTGATAATTATTTAGACTGCATGACAGGTGCAGGAGGCATCATTATACTATTTTATATAATTTTATATACATTTGAAATTTTCTGGCCGGGTGTGGTGGCTCACACCTGTAATCCCAGCACTTTGGGAGGCCAAAGTGGGAGGATCACTTGAGGTCAGGAGTTTGAAACCAGCCTGGCCAACATGGTGAAATCCCATCTCTACTGAAAACACAAAAATTAGCTGGGCATGGTGGTGGGTGCCTACAATCCCAGCTACTCGGGAGGTTGAGACATGAGAATCGCTTGAACCTGGGAGGCAGAGGTTGCAGTGAGCCGAGATCGAACCACTGCACTCCGGCCTGAGCAACAGAGTGAGACTCTGTCTCCAAAAAAAAAAAAAAGAAAAGAAATTTTCCATAATAAAACTTAAAAAACTGACGATCTGTGTTTCTTCTTCTTTTCCTTTTTCTTGGCTTTCTTTGCTCTCCTTTTGTTATCTTCATCTGCAAATTAAAGCACATTACAATTAAGAAAAAATTTAACTCTAAAATTGTAGTACTTTTGAGTAGGTAACTACCCTACCGCTGTCCCATTTATTGTTACAAAGAAATTACCTCATTGAAACATTTATTGCTATTTTTCAGGAACTGTAGGAGGTACTGTGAACATAGAAATTAAAGTCACTAGGTATTTGGTGATATAGGGTATTATTATTAATTTTATTGTGTGAGATAGTGTGGTGGCTAAGTAGGAAAATGCCTCTTTGTACGGGACACATACAGAAATATTTAGGGTGAAAGTGTGAGAATATTTGTAATTAACTTTGACTATCTCAGTGAAAAGCCCGTATTTGAAGCAAATATGTAAAAATACTAACAACTGCCAAATCTAGGTGATAAGTATATGGTATTAATTATACTATTCTCTTCGCTTTTCTGAATATTTAAATATTTTCACAATAAAAAGGGAAAGAAAACTATGTGTGTGTTGGAGGAGGGGAGAGAGAATACTTTCCCGGAGCTCAGTCTAATGGAGGAGACAGGTAAAGAGATCAATACAATCTGGAGTGATAGAAGGAAGCTTGGGGAACCTGGACACACAGAGGAGTCTCAAAATCAGACTGATTTGGGGAGGGTGGCTGAGGAATGGTTGATAAGGAAAGGTGACTCTTAAAGTAGTTCTTTGATTACAAAAGTAACGCATGCCCATTGGTGCAATGAGTAAACCAAGCTGGATGGAGGGAGAGACTGGCATTGTAGGCAGAGGGCCTCTCTACCAAGTAACAATTAAGAGAAAGAACACGGAATACTGAGGAGACAGAAAGTAGTTTTCAGATTACAGAGGATGCTGCAAGAGAGTGTAACAGGGTATGTGTGATTAGAGAGAAGTGAGTCAGGGTCTGAACTTCACCCTGAAGGCTATGGAGTGCTATTGAAGGATTTTAAGTAGGTATTTGGTGATATAGGGTATTATTATTAATTTTATTGTATGAGATAGTGTTGTAGTTAAGTATTAAAAAATGCCTCTTTTTAAGGGATGCATACAGATATATTTGAAAGTTCTGTCTTCCAGCATTGAGGAAGAGAAGTGACAGGGAGGGCCAGGAAACTTGGGCGATATCAGAGGACGGTGAATCTTTGTGTAATGTGTTAACCTCAGAGGAGTCACCTTCTGGTCAATCATCAGACAGGAGAGAGTACAAAAAAGAGACTTTTTGTGATGCACTACCGCAGATAGGGTGCCTTCCACAAATAGGCAGCCAGCATGAAGTAGGCACTTTATGGCATACCTTTTTGAAAACTGTACAGAGGTGCTCACTAGGCATGAGAATTAAACAAAAGAGCCCTTTCACTGGGCTGATGCAGCCCTGTAAGGCTTACTTTGGTACAGCCCAACCCCCTGACTTGGTCTGGTGCCATGAGCCTTGTAAAACTTTGCACAACCAATCCCAATACGGAGTCAGATTGCTTAGGTTTGAATCCAAACTGTGTGACCTTAGGGATAGTACTTGTAACCTGCTCTGTCTCCTTTTCTTCATCTATAAGATGTACCCTACAGTTATTGTATGGATTAAATGGCAATAATGAATATAAAGTGCTTATTGGGGTACCTGGCACAAGGTTAGCAAGTGTTCAAAAAATCTTCAGTATTATTATTGTTTCCAGGAACCTTCTTCTAAAATAAGTTTTAAGAAGTAAAACTAGTTTTGAAGCAAGGCTTACAGAATGCTGTTGGCTTTCTTACCACTGGAGTCTGTTTCAGAATCAGAGTCACTGTCGCTATCTTCAGAATACTTCTTATGTTTTCTTTTCGATGATTTTTTCTTTCTCCTTTTCTTGGACCTTTCTTTTGAATGGCTAGACTTCTTCTTCTTCTTTTTTTCTTCTAAGAAAATACAAATAAAAAAGTTATATTCTAAAAAAGTATTTCTGAACATCAAAAGAAACAGACGATGGGCAATTTGAGTAAAAGCAAAGTCTAATGTTCAACTATTTACAAACTGATTTTTTAAAATTTCTCAATAAAATAGCTCTGTATTTAAAAAATACCTTTTTTTTTTTTTTTAAAATACCTTCTGAAGTGGAAGCTGAAGTAGTGCTTTTCTTTGGCTCTTCATCCTCCACTGGTGTATGTTCATCAGAACTGAATTTAAATAAAATGGTTATAAGAATTAGGAAAGTGACGAGATATGGACCATGGAGTATAAAAATATGAACTCCAAATTTTTCAATAACAGCATTGATTGTCCAAGAACCATTAAAAGCAAGCATTGGAGATCCTAAGGCAGAACTTGGGAATCAAAAAAACCAAAACAACAACAAAGCAAGCACTGAATTACTTTCATAAACGTGCAGTTCAAGGGTCTACCATCTTTGTAAAAATAAAGTAACTTATCATCTGCATAACACTTTAGAGTTTACAGAGTGCTATTTAAACAAAGCAGCATGGAGGATTTATATTTTCATAAGAAACTACAGGGAAAAAGTAGAGAAACAGGAACCATAGGAAAGATTAAAGAAACAGGATATAAGAAGGCTGAAGAAAGACTTTATAATTTTATTTTAATCATGTAAAAGACAAATGGTAAAGCAGTAACTGTTCTGTCTCCTCAGAACAAAAACCTAACAAACTACAGTCTAAAGAGATTTTGTTCTGTTGCAGAGAATTCCGAAAATGAGTATTATTTAAATTCTACAATAGTTTAGAAAAGGAGTTTCCACATCATATAATATTTTCCTCTGAAGATTACACTTGGAGTAATTTAAATATCGTCTAGAAAATTATTTTGGCTAGGCGTGGTGGCCCCCGCCTGTAATCCCAGCACTTTGGGAAGCCGAGGTGGGCGGATCATGAGGTCTGGAGTTCAAGACCAGCCTGACCAACATGGTGAAACCCCATCTCTACTAAAAATACAAAAATCAGCCGGGCATGGTGGCGCGCACCTGTAATCCCAGGTACTCGGGAAGCTGAGGCAGGAGGATCACTTGAACCTGGGAGGCGGAGGTTGTGGTGAGCCGAGCCGAGATCACACCACTGCACTCCAGCCTGGGTGACAGAGTGAGACTGTGTCTCAAAAAAAAAAAAAGAAGAAAGAAAGAAAACTATTTTTAGGGTTCCTTCCAAATGTAATTCAATGCATTCAGGTTCAAGCATTTTCTTTTTTTTTCCCCTCTTAAATAGAGACGGGGTCTCGTTATTTGCCCAGGCTGGTCTTGAACTCCTGGGCTCAAGGAATCCACCTGCCTTGGCCTCCCAAAGTGCCGTGATTACAGATGTGAGCCACTGCACCTGGCCTCTTCAAGCATTTTCTAAAGGTATCTGTAAGAAAAAGCTTCAGATAATAATGCTTTATTATTCAGTCACAAATTACAGGTTTACCTGTCAAACACACATTGTCTCAACTCAACCTAAAGTTGGCACAGAAATAGAGAGGGAAGAAGAAACATATGAGTAGCATCAAAGAGAAAAGAAATAAGCAAAAAGAAAAAGCATTAAGCCTGCAGACAGTATTGGATATAGGAATATTAACCAAACAAAACCATACTGGTATATTCATTTTAAAAAATCTCTTTGCAGGCCGGGTGCAGTGGCTCACGCCTGTAATCCCAGCACTTTGGGAGGCCGAGGCAAGCGGATCACGAGGTCAGGAGTTCGAGACCAGCCTGGCCAACATGGCGAAACCACCGTCTCTACTAAAAATACAAAAATTAGCCGGGTGTGGTGGCAGGCGCCTGTAATCCCAGCTATTCAGGAGGCTGAGGCAGGAGAATCACTTGAACCCAGGAGGCAGAGGTTGCAGTGAGCTGAGACTGCACCATTTCACTCCAGTCTGGGCGACAGAGCAAGACTCCATTTCAAAAACACAAAAACAAAAACAAAAACAAAAACAAAAAACTCTGTAATGCTAATATCTGGCATGCAATCTGCCACTGAGTTAGTTGAGAAAAAATAATTCAAAATAATGTGTATTATTTAACAATGAACCCTTCTATTAATAGAAAATTTATACTTCACGAATTATTTTAGATTATGCTAAAATCTACTAGCAACATGTTTTAATCTTTAGATATGTTCTATGTTTTTAAAACGTAAGGGGTAGATGAATATAAATCACAAGAAAGAAAAATGTGAGATATATTTAAAGTTCTTCACTTAAACATTTTGATAATAGATTCAGGATTTAAACACATATTATAACATTTAAAAATATATTTTTTAACCACTTACTCTGGTTCAGGATTCTTTGGAGAAAGTCCCCATACTTCAGGAGCTCCCAGTTCTCCAATTCTCTCTCTCTCACTTAATCTCCTAGCAGATAAAGATATGTAAATTATAACTCAATGGCTGAGTTGTTTCCTAAATATATAATCAAATTCAATAGGAGTCTAGTTAAGCCTTTTTTCCCCTTGTATTTTAAACATGAATAAAAACTTGGTTTAAATGTAAACTCATCACTTAAGTCTGATGTTCTGATGATACTATCAAATGGTACAGACTATAGAAATGATGGCCTGGGAGACTGTCAAGTGCATCCATTCTGCTGAATGCATGACACAGCTCTTAATTGCTCATTTCATCATCTGTAATATGTGACAGAAACAGTTTCACATTTGTAAGTAACTTCATTTGTTTACAGATTTATGAAAGGTGAAGAGAAGTGTCTTTTGATTTGGTCCAACCTTCAGTTTTCAGAAACCGAGGAATTAATGAAGAAAATAAAAATGATGCATTAGACGTAGAAAACAACTGAAGTTCTGAAAATGAAAGAAAAGTTTTTATTTTATTTTATTATTTATTTTTTTAGACAGAATCTTGCTCTGTTGCCCAGGCTGGAGTGCAGTGGCACGATCTTGGCTTACTGCAACCTCCACCTCCTGGGTTCAATTCAATCAGGTGATCCACCTCAGGTGCTGGGATTACAGGTGTGAGCCACCACACCCAGCCTGAAAGAAAAGTGTTTTATTTTTTGTAGAGATGAGGTCTTGTGGCCCGGCACAGTGGCACATGCCTGTAATCCCAGCACTTTGGGAGGCTGAGGTGGGCGGATCGCTTGAGATTAGGAGTTCAAGACCAGCCTGGCCAACATGGTGAAACCCCGTCTCTACTAAAAATAGAAAAATTAGCCAGTTGTGGTGGCGCATGCCTATAATCCCTGCTACTAGGGAGACTGAGGCAGGAGAATCGCTTAAACCCAGGAGGCGGAAGTTTCAGTGAGCCAAGATCGCGCCACTGCACTCTAACCTGGAAGACAGAGCGAGACTCCGTCTCAAAAAAAAAAAAAGAAAAAGAGGTCTTGCTTTGTTGCCCAGGTTGATCTTGAACTCCTGGCCTCAAGCAATCCTCTTGCCTCAGCCTCCCAAAGTGTTGGGATCAGAGGCATGAGCCACTGCACCTAGTCAAAAAGTTTCACTTAACAAAAAATGTACTTGGGGCTGGGCGTGGTGGCTCACGCCTATAAACCCAACACTTTGGGAGGCCGAGGCAGGTGGATCACCTGAGGTCAGGAGTTCAAGACCAGCCTGGCCAACACGGTAAAACCCTGTCTCTACTAAAAATACAAAAATTAGCTGGATGCGGTGGCGTGCGCCTGTAGTTCCAGCTATTCAGAAGGCTGAGGCTGGAGAATCCCTTGAACGCCGGAGGTGGAGGTTGCAGTGAGCCAAGGTCACGCCACTGCATGTGATAGCCTGGGTGATAGAGCAAGACTCTTATCTTGAAATAAAAATCCAAAAAAAACACACAAAAAAACTATACTCAATGAGATACAAGGTTTGTTCCCTCTCTGTTTTCCTTTTAGTTCCTTTTTGGAAAAGGACTGCATTTTGTATCTATTCTTTGAAGGATAATTTATTTCTAAAATTTGTTTCTTCCTTTGTTTTATGCCTGTGGTTTCTTGTTCTAATTTTTGTTATTCCTCATAAACTAAAAAAACAAAACAAAACAAAGACTAAGGCTCATTCTCTCAAAGTTTAGCTGCTTGTGACTCCATTTGTTTTTAAAAATCCTCACAAAATAAATATAATTGGAATGAGTGTTTGAATAAATTGTTTTTGCTTCCTTAACCAGGGGAAAAGGTATTATAACTATGCAGAGTCAGACTGAGAGTGTTTCTCACCTGAAGTAACAGATAATTTAAAAGGTAACATACTTATAGCCGTACTTGGAATTTATGAATTATGGGGGGAAGAATGCCTACCAAACTGTAAACAGTAGGAAGTCCTGTTGTCACCTGGTTTCATCTGTAATGTTAAGATAAATTATTGGCTGGGCCCAGCACTTTGGGAGGCTGAGGTGGGTAGATCACCTGAGGCCAGGAGTTCGAGACCAGCCTGGCCAACATGGCGAAACCCCGTCTCTACTAAAAACACAAAAATTAGCTGGGTGTGGTGGTGCATGCCTATAATCCCAGCTATTCAGGAGATTGAGGCAGAAGAATCACTTGAACCCAGGAGGCAGAGGCTGCAGTGAGCCGAGATTGCGCCACTGCATTCCAGCCTGGGAGACAGAGCGAGACTCCATCTCAAAAAAAAAAAAAAAAAGATAAATTATTTTCTAAATGTACATATGCAAGTTTCATCCAGGCAGTTCTGACATCTTTTGGTGAGGATTCTCCAAGAAGAAACCATTTACTTTTTGACTGACATAGCCTGTGGGTATGTTTCTGAAAAATTTAACTTGGAGAGATGGGTCTCTAACCTAACTCAGGACTGTTTTTACTCCTATGCAAGAAACATTAATAACACTTATGGAATAGTTACTATGTTCCAGGCACTTAATTATTAAAATCCCAAAATCCGTAGTACTTATTTTATCCCCTTTTTAATGATGAAGAAATGGAACCCAGAGAGGTTAAGTAACTTGACCAAGGTCACACAGCTATTAAGTGGCAAATAAGGGCTTCATACTCAGTCTGATTCTGGAGTTTGTCCTTTTCCTTTCTTTCTTCCTTTTCTTCTCTTTGTTTTTTTTTTTTTCTTGTTTTTTTTTTTTGTTTTTGAGACAGGATCTCCCTCTGTCACCGAAGCTGGAGTGCAGTGGTGAGATCATGGCTCACTGAAGCCTTGACCTCTCCAGCTAAAGTGATCCTCCCACTTCAGCATCCCCAGTACCTGATATTACAAGCACATGCCACCTTGCCCAGTTAATTTTTAAAACACTTTTTGTAGAGACAGGGTACCCTTTATTGCCCAGGCTGGTCTTGAACTCCTGGATTCAAGTGATCCTCATGCCTTGGCCTCCTAAAGTGTTGGGATTACAGGCATGAGCCTCTGTGCCCAGCCAAAAATGCATAGTTTTAAGGAGAAAGGAAAAGGCTCATAATTATTGTTGTGTAAGTCTTAATATCTTACGTTTATTGTTAAATTATGTGTCAGGCACTGTACTAAGTTATTTACGTGCACTTATATGTTTAAAAGATGAGAAACTTAGAAATATTACAGGAATTGAGAGGTAAGTTAAAGTTCCAACAGCTGGGAGATGTCTTGATTCTTTTTCTTTCGGCAGTGGGAGGTAATAAAGTATAGTGATGAAAAGGACAGGTTCAGCGGGGCATGTGGGGCATACCTGTAATCCCAGCACTTTGGGAGGCCAAAGTGGGAGGATCACTTGAGACAAGGAGTTCGATACCAGCCTGGGCAACATGGTGAAACCGTCTCTACCAAAAAATATAAAAATAAGCCGGGTGTGGTGGTGCGCACCTATAGTGCCAGCTATGAGGGAGGCAGAGGTGGGAGGATCACTTGAGCCCAAGAAAGTGGAGGCTGCAGTGAGCCAAGACTGCACCACTGCACTCCAGCCTGGGCGACAGGGCTAGACCCTGCCTCTAAAACAAAACAAAACAATCCCCAAGCTATGCATTTTTCTACTCCAATACTCACTTTCATTAGAGATCGTCTCATTCTGGCGTCATTTTTCGACGTCAAGACTGAGACCACTTAACAAGACCTTCCTCAAGTTGGGGTCATCTATAGCTTATCAGATCACTTTTCCTACATGCATCTAATTGTCTTGTCTGAGGGGAAGGTTTATTTCCTCTCCAACTTAAACCCTTGATTTCATCCCTTCCTAATTCCCCACAAAACATTTCTACATACATATCCTGTTATCTCAGACCTGTGAGTTCCTTCATTCAACAAGCAATGGTTGAGCGCCTATAAAGTATTAGGCACTTAGAATTCTGTGATCAGAATTCTCCTCCGTTCACTGGCTCCTCCTTTCCATGAGCTGTCTGGTGGTGAATACAAATATATTCACGAATGATAATGACACCACCAGGTAAATGCTACAATTCTGGTAGGTATGAGGCTCTCGGCAATATTCGCTAACAAGACAGGAGGTAGAAGGGGGTAGCGGGAGACCAGGGCACTATATGAAGGGGCCTGAGGGTAAGGGAAAATGAAAAGGACGAATAAAGGGTTGTCGTGGGTGGATTAAAGAAAGGGATGAAAATGGGCGCAAGGCAAGCAGAGTGAGCGAAATGCGAATGGTCAGAAGCGGAATGAATGATAGATCGGACTCTAAAGGCACGTAGGCTCGTACAAGAGAAAGTGCGGCCGTCTCACTCACTTCTGCCGCAGGCTCTCCTCCCTCTCCTTGTCGAGGAGGCTAGGCCAAGGCTTGTCGCTCCCGTAGGGGCGCGAGTAGCTGCCATAATAGACTGACGAGGAGGCAGAAGCGAAGGGGATGCCCCGGGGTGCAGAGGGCCGCTCTCGAGAACGCGACCGGGAGCGTGAGCGGTAGGACTGGTTTCGGGAGCCTTGGCTGAGGCCACCCAACTGATGGCTGAGTCCATTCCGGTCCCCGGACCGAGAGCAAGAGTGCGAGCGAGAGCGGCGGCCCCGCGGGGAGCGGGCAGATTTGCTGGGCTTCGGACTCTTGGACGAACTGCGACGTCTTCCCCCCGAGCCCGAGGCCTCCCTATCCGGGGTGCGCGAGCCGGACACCGGAGCCATTGCTACTGGGGGGTCCCCAGCAGCAGTGGGAGAAGGTGGCGCTCTCGCGAGCCTAGGAAGATAATCTGTTGCCTCGGTTCCCGGGACCTGCCGCTGCGGAACAGCCCAAATCTGAGGAAACCTTGGAAACAGTTCTGGGTACGTTTGCAAAACCCTTCCCCGGATCTAGGCCGTCGTCGCCGACAGGAAGCGATGTGTGTATCAATATAAATAAGCCGGTGGGGCAACTAGATTGCATACATCCTTCCAGTTCCGAGTGAGGTTCCTCAAGTCTAAGCAAGAGACCAAGTCCTTTCTCAGCCTTGAATTTGAAACACTTGAAGGGAAGTATATATTTCACTGAATATATATTTCAAACACAATATACCGTATACATTTCACTGAGTGGCCGTATGAACAACACAGTTAATTCTGCTTGTGTTTCATGTGCTTTCTGTATGCATTCGTATGTAAATGTGTGTGTGTATGTCATGTATGAAAGTATGAATGTATATTTTCTTTTTCTTTCCAATCCCAAGCAAATAAGGAGAGTTTTTCGCGACTGGGGATGAGCTATGATGTCTAAGCCCCATATTGCCGTGTTAGCTTAGAGGGCGCAAATTTTGTTAATGGCTCGCGCCTGATAAACTCCAATTAAGTTTCCCGCCTAGAGAAAAACTGTATACTTATCCCCTAGCCACCCGTCTTCACCAACGTGCCCCAGCAAAAGGAGTTTTTTTTTTTTTTTTTCTTGACACTGGAACTCACTCTGCTCACTCTGTCGCCCAGGATGGAGTACAGTGGCAAGATCTCGGCTCCCTGAAACCTCTGCCTCCCGGGCTCAAGCGATCCTCCCACCTCCGCCTCCTGAGTCGCTGGGACTACAGGCGCGTACGACACCAAGTCTGGCTAATTTTTTTTTTTTTTTTTGAGGGGGATTGGGGAGAGACAGGGTTTCATCTTGTTGCCCAGGCTGGTCTCGAACTCTTGGGCTCAAGTGATCCGCCAGCCTCGGCCTCCCAAAGTGCTGGGATTATAGGCGTGAGCCACCGCGTCTGGCCTGTATTTTTTTTTTCTCCAAAAAGTGTCATTTTGTTTTTTATTTTTATTTTTTTATTTTTGAGACGGGCTCACTCTGTCACCCAGGCTGGAGTGCAGTGGCATATCTCGGCTCACTGCCTCCCAGGTTCAAGTGATTCTCCTGTCTCAGTCTCCTGAGTACCTGGGATTACAGACATGTGCCATCACGTGCAGCTAACTTTTTATTATTTTTAAAAGTACAAATCTATAGGATACATGTGAAATTTTGTTACATGTATATAATGTGTAGTGATGATGTCAGGGTATTTAAGGTGTCCATTATCTGAGCACAATACATTTTTGTTATGTGTACTCTTGGCCTGGTGTGGTGGCTCACGTCTGTAATCCCAGCACTTTGGGAGGCAGAGGCGGGTGGATCACTTGAGGTCAGGAGTTCGAGACCAGCCTGGCCAACATGGTGAAACCCTGTCTCTACTAAAAATACAAAATTTAGCTGGGCCTGGTGGCACGTGCCTGTAATCCCAGCTACTAGGGTGGCTGAGGCACCAGAATTGCTTGAACCCAGGAGGCTGAGGTTGCAGTGAGCTGAGAGCTGAGACTGCACCACTGCACTCCAGTCTGGGCAACAGAGTGAGACTGTTTCAAAAAAAAAAAAAAATGTACTCTCACTCTACCCTGCTATCAATATCAGACACTGAATTTGGGACTGGGCATGGTGACTTACGCCTGTAACTCCAGAACTTTGGGAGGCCGAGGTGGGCAGATCTCTTGAGCCCAGGAGTTGGAGACCAGCCTGGGAAATATAGGGATACCCTGTCTCTACAAAAAATTTAAAAATTTGCTGAGTGTGGTGGTGCATGTGAGCTACTCAGGAGACTGAAGTGGGAGGAACACTTACTTGAGCCTGGAAAATCGAGGTTGCAGAGAGCTGTGATTGATCCACTGCACTCCATGGGCGATAGAGCGAGACACGGTCTTAAAACAACAACAAAAACCATTGAATTTATTTCTTCTATCTTACTGTATGTTTGTACCCTTTAACCAATTTCTCTTCATCCTTCTGCTTCCTCCCACATACCCTACCCAGCCTCTGTTACCTATCCAGCAAAAGGAATTTGTAATCCCTTCTTTGTCCAGCTCCTTAAACTGGTCTCATTGTATGCCAGCCCAGCAATGTAGAGTTAAGGATCAATATTTCTATTCTTTTTCTTTTCTTTTCTTTTTTTTAGATGGAGTCTCGCTCTGTAACCAGGCCGGAGTGCAGTGGCGCGACCTTGGCTCACTGCAACCTCTGCCTCTTGGGTTCAAGCTATTCTCCTGCCTGAGCCTCCTAAGTAGCTGGGATTACAGGCACGTGCCACCATGCCCAGCTAATTTTTGTAGTTTTAGTAGAGACAGGGTTTCACCATGTTGGCTAGGGTGGTCTTGATCTCTTGACCTTGTGATCTGCCTGCCTTAGCCTCTCAAAGTGCTGGGATTACAGGCGTGAGCCACCATGCCCAGCATTTCTATTCATTTTATACTGTTTTTCTTTTCTTTTTTCTTTTGTGAAACAGGGTCTAGCTCCCTCACCCAGACTGGAGTGCAGTGGTGCGATCTCGGCTCACTGCAACCTCCGCCTCCCTAGTTCCAGGGATCCTCCCACCTCAGCCTCCTGAGTAACTGGCATGTGCCACGCTTGGCTAATATTTAAATTTTTTTGTAGACATGGGGTTTCGCCATGTTGCCCAAGCTGGTCTTGAACTCATGGACTCAAGTGATCCTTCCACCTTGGCATCTCAATGTGCTGTCATTACAGGCTTGAGCCACTGCACCTAGGCCTCTACTGTTTTTAAATCAAAGGGCATTCCAATATTAATTCTACTGATTTGGGTTTTTTTTTTTTTTTGAGACGGAGTCTTGCTCTATTGCCCAGGCTGGAGTGCAGTGGCAGGATCTTGGCTCACTGCAACCTCTGCCTCCTGGGTTCAAGCAATCCTCGTGCCTCAGTCTTCCAAGTAGCTGGGATTACAGGTGCCCACCACCACGCCCAGGTAATTTTTGTATTTTTGGTAGAGTCTGGGTTTCATCCTGTAAGCCAGGCTGGTCTCAAACTCCTGACCTCAAGTGATCTGCCAACCTCTGCCTCCTAAAGTGCTGGGATCACAGGCATGAGCCTCCATGCACAGCCCTCAATTTGGATTTTTGAAGGTACATAAGTTTGCTGAAGAAATTCCAAGTCTAGTCTGCCAGTAGCATGATGGCCTCTGGAATTTTCCTAAGTAGTAATTTATCAGATCATGAAAATTAATGCAAATTGATGATCAGAAATCTCTTTTTTTTGGAATTTAAGGGGCAGACGTATGAAATAATGTTAAATGGAAAGAGTGGACCACAGTATTGGATATCTTCTATGTATAACTAATTTGTCATGGGACCAGGTCCAAAAATTTAATTGAATAAGAGAAATTCTGTGATTTGGGATGGAGACTGGGGAGAATTTCTAATAAGAAAGTTTTCAATGGAAAACCTACTGCCTAACTTTTGTGACAACGGGCTGTACACCTTCACCTCAGTTGCCTATAAAACCAACTCTGCAACAGTGATTAATTTACCTGCCCCATGACTGGTGGACATGTACTTTAGTTGGGAAGAGAAAACCCCTACCCCAGCACCTCTGAACAGCATGGTGCTCTTCTTGCCAGGTATCCTGGGAGCAGCCTGTGTTTCATGAGTTGGCAGTGAGGGGGAGCTAGAGCACACAGGCAGGTGCAGACAGCCAGTGGGGTCAGGCTTGCAGAATTTGGGTCCTGCCATTGCACTCCAGCCTGGGCAACCTCCGCCTCCCAGGTTCAAGTGATTCTCCTGCCTCAGCCTCCCAAGTAGCTGGGACTACAGGCATGCGCCACCATGCCTGGCTAATTTTTGTATTTTTAGTAGAGACGGGGTTTCACTATGTTGGCCAGGCTGGTTTTGAACTCCTGACCTCATGATCTGCCTGCCTCAGCCTCCCAAAGTCCTGGGATTACAGGCATGAGCCACCGCTCCTGGCCTATTCTTCTTTTAAATTTTTTTTTTTGCTTTTGAGATGGGGTCTTACTCTGTCACCTTGGCTAAAGTGCAGTGGCACAATCTTGGCTCACTGCAACCTCCGCCTCCCGGGTTCAAGCGATCTTCCCACCTCAGTCTCCCAAGTAGCAGGGACAACAGGCACATGCCACTATGCCTGGCTAAGTTTTGGTATTTTTGGTAGAGACAAGGTTTCGCCAGGTTGCCCAGGGGGTCTGGAACCCCTGAGCTCAAGTGATCCACCCGCCTCGGCCTCCCAAAGTGCTGGGATCACAGGTGTGAGCCACCACACCCGACCTGATCCATTCTTTACAGGAATTAAACCATTTGTGTGTTATGGGATATGGAGGTATTCAGCTTCCATTCACTATTCCTCTTCAAAGTCTGAGACTCTGGAACTGTCTGGGCAGGTGCATGGCTGACACCCAGAGGACTGAGGCAGATATCTGGGTTGTGGAAATGGAATTTAAGGAGTGGGTGTTAGGGGGACTCTTGTAGTTTGTGTCCATTTGAATTTGAGGATGCTTTCCAATTATGCCAACAATTGTTTTAGAGACAGTGAGATTAAAACAAAGTTTTTAAACACTAACCCCTTTTGAAAGAATTTACAGGATCAAAACCCGAACCACATAATTTCTAAAAAGAATTTTCTTTTAGAATACTTCTTAGTCAATACAGACCTGTGATCCCTGATAACTTTACTGGGGTGCTGGCTTTGCCAGTTCCTCTAACACCTCACTTATCAGCATTTCTTCTCTGATAATAAATTGCTGCTACTTCTACAGGAAGAAATTTGATGATATTAGGCCTCTAAATATGGAAAATTTCACACTCTTGGGTCAGCCTATTGGAATCTCACATTGGAAAGACTGTCATAAATGGAGAATTGTTTCTAATTTGACTCCACTAGGAGGAGCTGTGTCTACCAACAGGTAGAAATATGGCTGGAACTTACAGGTGTGTTCTGAGGACCAAAAGCACTGGTTAAATAAGTGATGTGACTATTCTAGGATATATTCAAGCTAAAGATCATGTGTGCTCATGTGCACACAAAAGATAGAGGAAACACTGAATGAAGCAGAGCTCAGTGCTAGACATGGATGGAGAATTTGAGTGCTCTACTGCCCACTGGGTCCCTAGGGGACTAGGATGCTAGCCAGGGGGCAAGGCCACCCCAAAACTTGGCTAAACAACTGATATCCTAAAGTGCAGCCAATAATGACAAACTAGACACAATATTTGTGTCACAGATTCCAAATACAATTGAACAGCTTCCAGTTTGCATCTATGTGAGAAGGGGCAAAAAAGGGAAAGAGGGTTGATTAAGAAGGAAGTAAGATATAACCCTCTGTTCCTGTGTTGCTTAACTCCAATTAACTGACATTCCTTATTTGCAGTATCTAGAGTACAAAACTTTGGTGCTGATAGTGAAAAATCAACGTGCCGCACATTCGCTATTCCTGTAAGGGCAAATGTTAAATATGGGACTGTGGCATTTGATTCCCTCATGCTCCCTGCTTCTTTTCCTCCTCCTTCTCTTCTGTCCCTTCGCCCTCTCTTCCTCTAGCTTTAAAAATGAAAGAACAGGACTTCCTTAGAATGCAGTTTTGCAAAATTTAACTAAACACTACATGAAGTACTCTTATCTATTATCGGATGAGCCATACCAATGAACTGAAAACTTGAAAATAGGCACACTATGAAAATATTGGATTCAGTGAGCAGAGATGCTAGCCATAGTCATGTTTTGATCTTGCCTGTTTTTTTTTTTTAATTAATAGAGTTTATTTTTAAGAGCAGTTTTAGGTTTACAGAAAAATTGAGCAGAAAGTACAGAGTTTCCATATACTCTCCCTTCCCTGCCCCACTCCACCTCCAGTTTCCTCTATTATGAACATTTTGTTTTGGTGTGGCACATTTTTTTTTTTTTTTTTTTGGCGGAGTTTTGCTCTTGTCGCCCAGGCTGGAGTGCAATGGCGCGATCTTGGCTCACTGTAACCTCTGCCTCCTGGGTTCAAGTGATTGTCCTGCCTCAGCCTCCCAAGTAGC
The DNA here is from genome assembly GCF_000951045.1 of Mandrillus leucophaeus. NCBI lineage: Eukaryota > Metazoa > Chordata > Mammalia > Primates > Cercopithecidae > Mandrillus > Mandrillus leucophaeus. Next base: position 3,957,507 of record NW_012101743.1, read on the forward strand.
TGGGACCACAGGCATGTGGCACCACGTCCAGCTAATTTTTGTACTATTAATAGGGACAGGGTTTTACCATGTTAGCCAGGCTGGTCTCGAACTCCTGACCTCAGGCCTCCCAAAGTGCTGGGATTATACTTGCCTTGGCCTCCCAAAGTGCTGGGATTACAGGCGTGAGCCACCATGCCTGGTGGTGTGGCACATTTGTTAATTGATGAACCAATTTCAATATATGATAATTAAAGTCTGTAGTTTACATTAGGGTTCATTCTTTGTCTACTTTCTATAGATTTTGCCAGATGCATAATGTCATGTACCTACCATTACAGTATCATACAGAGCAGTCTCACTACCTTTAAAATCTCTCTGTGCTCTACCTATTCATCCTTCCTTCCCTACCCTCTCCCTTCTTCCCTGCCAAGCTTCTGGAAACTGCTGATCTTTTTACTGTCTCTATAGTTGTACTTTTTCTAGAATGCCATAGTATTAGGGTTCTCTAGAGGGACAGAACTAATTATATATATATATTAACAGTAGAATTAATGGTAGGTATACATATATATGGTTTATACACACACACACACACACACGTATATGGTTTATTAAGGAGTACTGACTCACATGATCACAAGGTGAGGTCCCACAGTAGGCTGTCTGTAAGCTGACAAGCAAGGAACCTACTCCAAGTCCCAAAGCCGAAGAACTTGGAGTCTGATGTTAAAGGGTAGGAAGGATCTAGCGTGGGAGAAAGATGTAAGCCAGAGGACTAAACCAGTCTAGTCTGTTCTTCTGCCTGCTGTTATTCTGGCCCCCCTGGCAGCTGATTAGATGGAGCCCACCCTGATTGAGGGTGGGTCTGCCTCTCTCAGTCCACTGACTCAAATGTTAATATCCTTTGGCGACACCCTCATGGACACTCCTAGGAACAATACTTAGGAACATTCTTTAGTGTGATCAATTTGACACTCAGTATTAACCATCACAGCCATATATTTGCAATCAGACTGGCTTCTTCCACTTAGCAATGTGCATTTCACATTCCTTCATGTCTTTTTGTGACTTGACAGTTCATTTCTTTTTAGTGCTGAATAATATTCTATTGTATGGATACACCACAGTTTGTATATCTATTCACCTATTACAGGACATCATGATTGTTTCCAAGTTGTGGCAATTATGAATAAATCTGCTATAAACATTCATGTGCAGGTTTTTGTGCAGATTATGTTTTAACCTTACTTGGGTACATACCTAGAGGTGTGATTACTGGATCATATGTTAAGACTATCTTTAGCCTTGTAAGAAACTACCAAACTGTCTTTGAATGTGGCTGAACCATTTGGCATTCCCACCAGCAATGAATGAAAATTCCTGTTGGTCTACATTCTTGTCAGCATTTGGTGCTGTCAGTGTTGTGGATTTTGGCCATTCTAATAGCTGTGTAGTGGTATCTCATTTTAATTTTCAATTTGCAAAGTACATAGGATGTTGAACATCTTTTCATGTGCTTGTTTGCCATGTGTATGCCTTCTTTTGGGTCACATCTTTTTAATTGGGTTATTTTCTTATTGTTGAGTTGAAGAGTTCCTTGTGTATTGTGGATACAAGCCTTTTATATGTGTTTTGAAAATATTTCCTTTCAGTCAGTGGCTTGTATTTTCATTCTCTCTCTCTCTCTCTCTTTTTTTTTTTTTTTTAAAGACGGAGTCTTGCTCTGTCGCCCAGGCTGGAGTGCAGTGGCACCATTTTGGCTCACTGCAACCTCTGCCTCCCGGGTTCAAGCGATTCTCCTACCTCAGCCTCCTGAGTAACAGGGACTTCAGGTGCCTGCCACCAGGCCTGGGCTAATTTTTGTATTTTTAGCAGAGACAGGGTTTCATCATATTAGCCAGGCTGGTCTCAAACTCCTGACTTTGTGATCCGCCTGCCCCGGCCACCCAAAGTGCTGGGATTGCAGGCATGAGCCACTGCGCCCAGCCCCATTCTCTTAATGATGTTTTTTGTAGGGCAGAAGTTTTTAACCCTAATGAAGTCCAAGTTATCAATTTTTTTTTCATGGACTATTGTGTTTACTTTTTACCTAAAAACTTATTGACAAACCCCAAGTCACCCAGATATTTTCGTATGTTACCTTCTTTAAGTTTTATATCTTTACACTAATTTTTTGTTTGTTTGAGACGAAGTCTCGCTCTGTTGCCAAGGCTGGAGTGCAGTGGCGAGATCAGGGCTCACTGCACCTGGGCTCAAGCAGTCCTCCACCTCAGCCTCCTGTGTAGCTGGGACTACAGGCAGGCGCCACCATGTCTGGCTAATTTTTTTTTCTTTTGGTAGAGACGGGATTTCGCCATGTTACCTAGGCTGGTCTCAAACTCCTGAATTCATGAGATCCGGCTGCCTCAGCCTCTGAAATTGCTGGGAATTTAGGTGTGAGACACCGCACCTGGCCTAGTTTTACATTTTATATTTAAATCTGTGATCCATTTTGAGTTAATTTTTGTGAAAGGTGTAGGATTCATTTTTTTTGCATGTAGTATCCAGTGTTTCCAGCACCATTTGTTGAGAAGACTATCCTTTCTCCATTAGATTGCCTTTGTTCCTTTATGAAAGATCAGTTAACTATATTTGTGTGGGCCTATTTCTGAGCTGTCTGTTATGTCTCATCAATCTGTTCTTTCACCAATATCCCACTGTCTAGAGTACTGTAGCCTTATAATAGTAATATCTTGATGTTGGGAAATGTCAGCCCTCTCACTTTATTCTTATTCTTGAGAATTAATTTGGCCATTTCTGGGTGATTTGATTTTTTATATAAACTTTAAAATCATTTAGTTGATTTCCACAAAACGATTTGCAGGGATTTTGATTGGAATTGCATCCAATCTATAGGTCAAGCTGGGAAGAAGTGACATCTAAACAATACTGAGTCTTCCTATTCGTGAACACAGAATCTCTCTTCATGTATTTATTTTTATTAAATTTTTTACCTTGCAGCTCAAAGGATCTCCATTTATTTAGATCTTTGATTTATTTCATCAGAGTTTCATAGTTTTCTACATATAGATATTGAGATATGACACGTATTTTGTTATGTTATACCTAAGTATTTAATTTTTTGATGCTAATATAAATGGTATTGTTTTTAATTTCAAATTCTAATTGCTCATTGCTGACATATAGGAAAGTGATTGACTTTTGTATATTAACCTTGTGTCCTACAATCTTGCTATAATTGCCCATTAGTTTCAGGAGTGTTATTTTTTATTGTTGTTAATTCCTTGGGATTTTCTACACAGATAATGATGTCATCTGTGATTAAGGACAATTTTATTTTTTTCTTCTCAGTTCATATACTGTTTATTTTCTTATTGCATTAGGCAGGACTTCCAGTACAATTGTGAACTGGAATGGTGAGAGGTGATGCCTTTGCCTTGTTCCTGATCTTAAGGGGAAAGCATCTGGTTTCTCACCATTAAGTGTGATGTAGGTATTTTTAGATGTCCTTATCATGGTGAGGAACTTACTCTCTCTTCCTAGTTTTCTGAGAGTTCTTAACATGAATGGGTGTTGGATTTTGTCAAATGCTTTTTTCTGCACCTGTTGATATGATGTTATTTTTCCTCTTTAGCTTGTTAATGTGATGGGTTACGTTATTTAGTTTTCAAATGTTGAACCACCTTTGCATGCATGGAATAAATTCCACTTAGTTGTGGTATATAATTTTTTGGTATACATTGCTAAATTTGATCTGCTAACATTTTGTTGAAGATTTTACATCTATATTCATGAGAGATGTTCATTTGTGGTTTTCCTTGCTTGTAATGCATTTGTCTGATTTTGGTATTTGGGTAGTGCTGACCTCATAGGATGAGTTAGGACGTATTTCCTATGCTTCTATTTTTTAGAACAGATTGTAGAGAAATTAGTGTGTCCAGAATTGGTGGGTTCTTGGTCTCACTGACTTCAAGAATGAAGCCGTGGACCCACGTGGCGAGTGTTATAGTTCTTAAAGATGGTGTGTCTGGAGTTTGTTCCTTCAGATGTTCATGGTCTTGCTGACTTCAGGAGTGAAGCTACAGACCTTTGCAGTGAGTGTTATAGCTCATAAAGGTGGTGCAGACCCAAAAAGTGAGCAGCAGCAAGAGTTATTGCAAAGAGTGAAAGAACAAACCTTCCACAGTGTGGAAAGGGACCCGAGCCAGTTGGGGCTGCCGGCTCAGGTGGCTGCTTTTAATTCCCTTATCTGCCCCCTCCACATCCTGCTGATTGGTTCATTTTACAGAGAGCTGATTGGTCCATTTTACAGAGAGCTGATTGGTCTGTTTTACAGAGAGGTGATTGGCCCGTTTTGACAGAGTGCTGATTGGTGCATTTACAAACCTTTAGCTAGACACAGAGTGCTGATTGGTGCGTTTACAAACCTTTAGCTAGACAGAGTGCTGATTGGTGCGTTTACAATCCTTTAGCTAGTCAGAAAAGTTCTCCAAGTCCCCACCTGATTAGCTAGACATGGAGTGCTGAGTGGTGCATTTACAAACCTTTAGCTAGACACAGAGTGCTGATTGGTGCATTTACAATCCTTTAGCTAGACACAGAGTGCTGATTAGTGCTTTTTTACAGAGTGCTGATTGGTGCATTTACAATCCTTTAGCTAGACAGAAAAGTTCTGGAAGACCCCACCTGTCCCAGAAGCCCATCTGGCTTCACCTCTCACTGGCACTTGCTGCGGCACTTTGTGGCACCTAGCCTGGGCACTCCGGCAGCCCAGAGGGAGCCTGTCCCCCCATCAAGCCCAGCAGGTGCCGGCGGGCTGTGCCGAGTGCAGGCCCTCCGAGCCGACGCCCACCTGGAACCTGCGCGGGCCTGCGAGCACCTCTCTTCACACTTCCCCAGGAGCAGAGGGAGCCGGCTTCAGCCTTCCGCTCCAGAGAGGAGCTCTCATACCTCAAGGGCGGGTTGAAGGGCTCCTTAAGTGCCGCCAGAGTGGATGCCGAGGCTGAGGAGATGCCGAGAGTGAGCGAGGGCTGCTAGCATGTTGTCACCTCTCATCAGTATAATTTCTTCCTTAAATGTTTAGTAGAATTCCCCAGTGAAACTATCTGGGCCAGGTGCTTTCTATTCTGGAAGATTACTGATTATTGATTCAATTAAAAATACATATAGATGTTCAGATTGTCTGTTTCTCCTTGTGTAAGTTTTAGTAGATTGTATCTGTTGAAAACACTCAGAAAAGCTGAGTGTTGGAAGAGAAGCTGAAGCAGGGCTGCATGTCTGCTAGACTTGCTGGTTCCTTGCTTCTAGCACTCCCATTATCCCAAGTAGCCCTATGTTTTTCATTCACTTGATACACTGTTTCCTTTCAACCCCCACTTGTTTCTTTGAGCACCAATAAACAGCATGGGCTCCCAGAGCTCAGGGCCTTTGCAGCCTCCACACTTGCAACGGCCGCCTCCCCGCCCCGTCCCACTTTCTCTCAAACGGTCTTTTCCTCAATCCTTTGACTCCGCTGGACTTCATTTCCCCATGACCTGGTGTTGGGTCTGATCACCCCAACAATATCTTTCAAGGAATTGGTCCATTGCATCTAAGTTACTAAATTTGTGGCCATAAAGTTTTTCAAAATATTCCTTTCTCATCATTTTAATGTCCATGAGATAAATAGTAATGACCTCTCTTTCATTTCTGATATTAGAAATTTGTGTCTGGGCATGGTGGCTCATGTCTGTAATCCCAGCACTTTGGGAGGCTGAGGCAGAAGATCCCTTGAGCACAGGAGTACAAGGTTACAGTGAGCCTATGATTGCACCACTGCACTCTAGCCTGGGTGACACAGCAAGACTTTGTCTCCTGCCAAAAGAGGAAAAAATTTGTGTTTTGTCTCTTTTCTCCCTTGGTTACCCTGACGAGATATTTACAGATTTTGTGATCTTTTTAAAGAGCCAGCTTTTGGTTTTATTGCTTTTTTCTATTGTTTTTCTGTTTGAAATTTCCTTGATTTTTGCCTGATTTTTTATTCTATCTTTTCTTCTGCTTTCTTTTGATTCAATTTACTCTTCTTTCTCTAGTTTCTTAAGGTCAAAGTTTAGATTATGAATTTTAGTTCCTCTTTTCTTTTCTGTTTTGACGGAGTCTCACTCTGTTTCCCAGGCTGGAGTGCAGTGGCACAATCTCAGCTTACTGCAACCTCTGCCTCCTGGGTTCAAGCGATTCTCCAGCCTCAGCCTCCTGAGTACCTGGGACTACAGGCGCATGCCACTATGCCCGGCTAATTTTTTGTATTTTTAGCAGAGACAGAGTTTCACCGTGTTAGCCAGGATGGTCTTGATCTCCTGACCTCGTGATCCACCTGCCTCAGCCTCCAAAGTGCTGGGATTACAGGCGTTCCCCCGGCCCTGTTTTTCTAATACATGCACTAAATACTATGAATTTTCCTCTATGCATTTCTTTCATTGATTACCACACATTTTGACAAGTTGTATTTTCATTTTCATGTAATTCAAAATATTTTTCAAATTCCCCTGAAATGTCTTCTTTGATCCATGTGTTCTTTACAAGTGCGTCTTACGGCACAGAAGTGGTCTATCTTGTTGAATGTTCCATGTGAGTTTAAGAAGAATGTGTATTCTGCTATTGTAGGATAAAATGTTCTATAAATATCAACTAGATCCAGTTTATTGATGGTGCTGTTAGTTCAACCATATCCTTACTACTGATTTTCTGCCTGCTGGATTTGTCAATTACTGATGTTGACGTGTTGATATCTCCAAGTATAATAGTGGGTTTAGCTCATTCTCCTTGCAGTTATGTCAGTTTTTGCCTCACATATTTGGATACTCTCTCATTAGACACATACACATTAAGGATTGTTCTGTTTTCTGGAGAATTAACTCCTTTATCCTTATGAAGGGCCCCTCTTTATCCCTGATAATTTTCCTTACTCTAAGGTTTGCTTTGTCTGAAATTAATATAGCTACTCTTTTTCTTTTTTGATTTTTGAGACAGAGTCTTACTCTGTCACCCAGACTGGAGTGCAGTGGCATGACCTCAGCTGACTGCAATCTCAGCATTCCAGGTTTAAGTGATTCTCATGCCTCAGCCTCCCAAGTATCTGGGACTACAGGTGCGCGTGACCATGCCTGGCTAATTTTTGTATTTTTAGTAGAGATGGGAGGTTTCACTATGTTGGCCAGGCTGGTCTCAAACTCCTGGCCTCAAGTGATCTAGCCGCCTTGGCCTCCCAAAGTGCTGGTGTGTCTGGAATTTGTTCCTTCCAGTGGGTTCTTGGTCTCACTGACTTCAAGAATGAAGCCGCGGACCCTCGCGGTGAGTGTCACAGTTCTTAAAGATAGTGTGTCCAGAGTTTGTTCCTTCATATGTTCAGACGTGTCCGGAGTTTCTTCCTTCTGGTGGGTTCGTGGTCTTGCTGACTTCAGTAGTGAAGCCGCAGACCCTTGTGGTGAGTGTTATAGCTCTTAAAGGTGGCATATATCCAGAGTTGTTTGTTTCTCCTGGTGGGTTCGTGGTCTTGCTGACTTCAGGAGTGAAGCCGCAGACCTTCACGGTGAGTGTTACAGCTCATAAAGGTAGCGCAGACCCAAAGAGTGAGCAGCAGCAAGATTTATTGTGAAGAGCAAAAGAACAAAGCTCCCATAGTGTGGAAAGGGACCTGAGCAAGTTGCCACTGCTGACTTGGGTGGCCAGCTTTTATTCTTATTTGGCCCCACCCACATCCTGCTGATTGGTCCATTTTATGGAGTGCTGATTGGTCCATTTTACAGAGCGCTGATTGGTCCATTTTACAGAGTGCTGATTGGTGCGTTTACAATCCTTTAGCTAGACAGAAAAGTTTTCCAAGTCCCCACCTGACCCAGAAGTCCAGCTGGCTTCACCTCTCACTGGGGTTACAGGTGTGATCCATGGCGCCTGGCCCAGCTTTCTTTTGATTAGTGCTACTATAGCATAATTTTTCTCCATCCCTTTTCAGAAAAAACTCCTGTCTCCAAAAACCATTCTTTTACTTTTGATCCATGTCTTTATATTTTATTTGTTTATTTATTTATGAGACAGGGTCTTACTCTGTTGCCCAGGCAGGAGTGCAGTGGCGTGATTATGGCTCATTACAACCTCAAACTCCCTGGGCTCAGGTGATCCTCCCACCTCAGCCTTCTGAGTAGCTGGGACTACAGGCACAAGCCATCCTGCTTGGCTAATTTTTATATTAGCCAGGAGTTTTGCCATGTTGCTCAGGCTGGTCTTGAACTCTTGAGTTCAGGTAATCTGCCTGCCTCAGTCTCCCAAAGTGCTGAAATTACAGGTGTTAACTACCACACCTGGCCTGTTTTTGTATTTAAAGTGGGTTTTTTGTAGACAACATAGACTTGGGTCTTGTATTTTTATCCACTCTGAGTGTTTCTTTTTTTTTCTCTTCATGCTCATATCATGAAATTTGTCTGTCTTTTAATTTGTGTATTTAGATCATTCACATTTAAAGTGATTATTGATATATTTGGATTAGTGTCTACCATATTTGTAACTATTTTCAATTTGTTGCCTTTGTTCTTGGTTTCCATTTTGTCTTTTACTCTTTTTCTGCCTTCTTTGGTTGTAATTGAGCTTTTAATTATGATTCCATTTTCTCTCCTCTCTTAGTATATCAGTTATACTTCTTTTTAAAAACTTTATTTGATGGTTTGTATGTGTGTTTTCTTTTTCTTTTCTTTTCTTTTTTTTTAGGGTAAGGTCTTACTCTGTTGCTCAGGCTGGAGTACAGTGGCATGATCATAGCTCACTGCAGCCTTGACCTGCTGAGCTTAAGCAGTCATCTTGCCTCTGCCTCCTGAGTAGCTACGAGTACAGGTACACGCCACCACGCATGGCTAATTATACTTCTTAAAAAATATTTTTAGTGTTGCCCTAGTGTTTGCAATATGCATTTATTACTAATCTAAGTTCACTTTCAAATAACACTATATCATTGCATGGGTAGTACAACTATTTTATAACACAGTATTCCCAATTCCTTCCTTATAACATTGCTGTCCTTTATAACATTGCTGTCATTCATTTCACTTATCTGTAAACTATAATCACTAAACCCATTTTTTTCTATAATTAATTTGAAAACTGTTATCAATTAGATCAAATAAGAATAAGAAAAATTAGATATTTATTTTATTTTATCATCATTGATGATTTCTCTAATGATGTTCCTTTCTTTATGTAAATTGGAGTTTTTTGCCTCTTTTTTTTTTTTTTTTCATTTTGAGATGGAGTCTCGCTCTCGTCTCCCAGGCTGGAGTGCAATGGCGTGATCTTGGCTCACTGCAAGCTTCACCTCCCGGCTTCAAGTGATTCGCCTGCCTCAGCCTCCTGAGTAGCTGGAACTACAGGCACCCGCCACCATGCCCAGCTAATTTTTGTATTTTTAGTAGAGATGGGGTTTCACCATGTCAGCCAGGCTGGTTTCGAACTCCTGATCCCAGGTGATCTGCCTGCTTTGGCCTCCCAAAGTGCTGGAATTACAGGCCTGGGCCACTGCACCCGGCCGATCATTTTTCTATTCTTTGAAAAACTTTTGGCTAGGCACAGTGGCTCACGCCTATAATCCCAGCACTTTGGGAGGCAAGGTGGGTGGATCACGAGGTCAGGAGTTCGAGACCAGCCTGGCCAACATGGCAAAAACCCATCTCTACTAAAAATATGAAAATTAGCTGGGTGTGGTGGGAAGGTGCCTGTAATACCAACTACTCGGGAGGCTGAGGCAGTAGAATCGCTTGAACCTGGGAGGTGGAGGTTGCAGTGAGCTGAGATCGCGTCACTGCACTCCAGTCTGGGTGACAGAGCGATACTCTGTCTAAAACAAACAAACAAACAACCCCAAAACTTTTAACATCTATTGCAAGGCAGTTATACTGGTGACCATTTCTCCCAGTTTTGTTTGTCTGAGAAAGTCTTTATTTCTCCTTCTCTTGAAGGGTAATATCACTGGGTACAGAATTCTAGGTTGTTGGTGTTTTTCTTTGAATACCTCTTCTTGCTCCTCTATAGGTAAGGTATTGTTTTCATCCATCTTCTTTTAAGAGTTTCTCTTTGTCTTTGATTTTCTGTAGTTTGAATATATGCTTAAATATAGATTATTTTGGTATTTATTCTGCTAGATGTTCTTTGACTTCATTGGATCTGTGGTTTGCTCTCTGTATTAACTTTGAAAAATTCTCTGCCATTATTATTTTAATTATTTTTTCCATTCCTTTCTGTCTTCTCTCATTATGCATATGTTACACCTTTGTAATTGTCCACAGTTCTTTGATATTCTGTTTTTTTGTTTTTTTTTTTTTGGAGACGGAGTCTCGCCCAGGCTGGAGTGCAGTGGCGGGATCTCAGCTCACTGCAAGCTCCGCCTCCCAGGTTTACGCCATTCTCCTGCCTCAGCCTACCGAGTAGCTGGGACTACAGGCGCCCGCCACCTCGCCCGGCTAGTTTTTTGTATTTTTTAGTAGAGACGGGGTTTCACCGGGTTAGCCAGGATGGTCTCGATCTCCTGACCTCGTGATTCACCCGTCTCGGCCTCCCAAAGTGCTGGGATTACAGGCTTGAGCCACTGTGCCCGGCCTCTGTTTGTTTTTTGTTTCATTATTTTTTCTGTTTGCTTTTCAGTTTGGGAAATTTCTATTGTCATATTGGGAACTTTTCCTTTCTTTTTCTTATTTTACTTTATTTTTGAGAGAGGGTCTCAGTCTGTCATCTAGGCTGGAGCACAGTAGATTGATCATAGCTCACTGCAGCCCCCAACACCAGGGCTCATGCAGCCCTCCCGCCTCAGCCACCACACCTGGATAATTTTTTTAAGAGATGAGGTCTTGCTATGTTGTCCCCGCTGGTCTCAAACTTGCCTGAAGCAATCCTCCCACTTCAGCCCCATGAAGTGCTGGGCTTACAGGTGTGAGCCACCATGTCCAACCCATATATGGAAGTCTATTGTCATATCTTCTAGTGTACTGTTTCTTTCCTGCCTTCTCTAGTCTAACGATGAGCCCATGAGCCCATCAAGAACATTCTTCATTTCTGTTACTATGTTTGTGATTTGTAGCATTTCTTTTTTAATTTTTTCTTAGAGGTTTTATCTCTCTATACATTACTCATCTGTTCTTGCATGTTTATAGAGCCCTTAGCATAATAATCGTAGTTATTTAAAATTCCCAATCTTATCATTCTAAAATATCTGCTGTATTTTAGTTGGGTTCTGATGCTTGCTTTGTCTCTTCAGAACATGACTTTTTTGACAGGGTCTCACTCTGTTGCCCAGGGTGAACTGCAGTGGCATGATCATGGCTCATTGCAACCTCCTGGGCTCAAGCGATCTTCCCACCTCAGTTTCCCAAGTAGATAGGGTCTACAGGCATATTCCACCATGCCTGGCTAATTTTTCTTATTTTTTGTAGAGACAAGGTCTCACTATGTTGCCCAGGCTGGTCTAGAACTTCTGGGCTCAAGTGTTTCACTTGCCTTGACCTCCTAAAGTGCTGATATTAAAGGTGTAGGCCACTGCACCTGGTTCTAGAATATGTTTTTTGACTTTTAGCAGTCTTTTACATTTTTGTTGAAAACCATACGTGATGTACTGGGTAGAAAGACCTGAGGTAGGCTGGGCATGGTGGCTGTGCCTCTCTATTCCCAGCACTTCACGAGGCCAAGTCAGGAGGCTCACTTGAGGCCAGGAATTCGAGACCAGCCTGGGCAATAATACAGTGAGACCCTGTCACTACAAAAAAAAAAAAAAAAAAAAAAGGAAAAACAAAAAAGCACTGAGGTAGGTAGTTCTTTTGTGTGAGGTTTTATGGTTATCTGGCTAGGAATTAGGCTGTTTACTTTTGGCCGTAGCTTTAGGTGTCAGAAGCTAAAATTTCTTGTAGGGCCCTTGTCTTTGTTTCCTTTGTTGTCTTTGAGTTTTTCCAAAGGCTCCTTCTTAAATAGGATCTGAGGCTTGCAGTCTTTTCAGCTGTAATTCACCTATAATCTGCGGTTATTATGCAGGATTCTTACTGATGTGGTAGTAAGGTTGGGAGGAGGGCAAGCATTTTATCATCCCACGATTAGATCTGTCTTTCACTAAGCCTGTGTCCCTGGGCTGTGACCTTTGCAAGTCCTTCTCAGCGTCCCCACCCATCCCTTTAGCTTAGATGGAAGGCTAGACAGGGCTGGAGTTGAGTACTTCCTTTCCCCGTGGTTGGTCAGGCTTTGGGGAAACCCAACTTTGTTAGGCTCTGGTAAAATGGTTTCCTTCCAGGGTAGTCCTTGGCTATGGAAAACAGAGAACTCTGGGCATATTTCAAAATGATTGCTTTTCTTGTCCACCTGCTGGAAGCAGGGAGGGATTCCCACCCCCTCCCTTCACAGTGACAACTTGGTGGGGCTTCTGGAGATAAAACTCATGAAATCCCCTTAAGGCTGCCCCCACCCTTGAAGTTTTAACTCTCTAGATAGGCCATACTGAGCTTCTAGAAGTTCATCAGTAACAGTTGTTCCTACAGAGTGTTCCTACTCATGCTGGCTCCAACTGTGGGTTTCTGCTGGTGGCCTTCTACTCTTGGTAAACAGTAATTCTCTGTATCTGCCTATCTGCATTTCTAGTTTTCATGCCTTCCACTGTGATACTCTGATATATCTAAGAAGAATTGTTTTTAGTTTGTTCAGCATTTTTCTTGTTGTGAGGACAGGAATGATGATTTCCAAGCTCTTTATATGTTGGACTGCAAACGCGCAAGTCCTTGTCTTGCTGTTTAAAGTGTGAGAATTTGAGGTTTCCAAGATGGCTAAATAGGAACAGCTCCAGTCTACAGCTCCCAGTGTGAGTGACGCAGAAGACAGGTGATTTCTGCATTTCCAACTGAGATACCGGGTTCATCTCACTGGGGCTTGTCGGACAGTGGGTGCAGCCCATGGAGCATGAGCCAAAGCAGGGCAGGGCATCGCCTCACTGAGGAAACACAAGGGGTTGGGAAATTCCCTCTCCTAGCCAAGGGAAACCATGACAGAAGATACCTGGAAAATCGGGACACTCCTACCCTAATACTGTGCTTTTCCAACGGTCTTAGCAAGCAGCACACCAGAAGATTATATCCCGTGCCTGGCTTGGAGGGTCCCATGCCCACGGAGCCTTGCTCACTGCTAGCACAGCAGTCTGAGATCGAACTGCAAGGTGGCAGCGAGGCTTGGGGAGGGGTGTCCACCATTGCTGAGGCTTGAGTAGGTAAACAGAGTGGCTGGGAAGCTTGAACTGAGTGGAGCCCACCACAGCTCAAGGAGGCCTGCCTACCTCTGTAGACGCCACCTCCGAGGACAGGGCATAGCTGAACAAAAGGCAGCAGAAACTTCTGCAGACTTAAATGTCCCTGTCTGACAGCTTTGAAGAGAGTAGTGGATCTCCCAGTATGGAGTTTGAGATCTGAGAATGGACAGACTGCCTCCTCAAGTGGGTCCCTAATCCCCGAGTAGCCTAACTGGGAGACACCTCCCAGTAGGGGCCAACTGACACCTTATATGGCTAGGTGCCCCTCTGAGACAAAGCTTCCAGAGGAAGGATCAGGCAGCAACATTTACTGTTCTGCAATATTCACTGTTCTGTAGCCTCTGCTGGTGATACCCAGGTAAACAGGGTCTGGAGTGGACCTCCAGCAAACTCCAACAGACCTACAGCTGAGGGTCCTGACTGTTAGAAGGAAAACTAACAAACAGAAAGGACATCCACACCAAAACCCCATTTGTACGTCACCA
>NW_012101743.1:3975587-3976481 GCF_000951045.1 Mandrillus leucophaeus
TATTCAGGAGACCCATCTCATGTGCAGAGACACACATAGGCTCAAAATAAAGGGATAGAGGAAAACTACCAAGCAAATGAAAAATGAAAAAAGGTAGGGGTTGCAATCCTAGTCTCTAATAAAACAGACTTTAAACCAACAAAGATCAAAAGAGACAAGGCTATTACATAATGATAAAGTGATCAATTCAACAAGAAGAGCTAACTATCCTGAATATATATGCACTCAATACAGGAGCACCCAGGTTCATAAAGCAAGTCCTTAGAGACCTACAAAGAGACTTAGACCCCCACACAATAATAATGGGAGACTTTAACACCCCACTGTCAACATTAGACAGATCAATGAGACAGAAAGTTAACAAGGATATCAGGAATTGAACTCAGCTCTGCACCAAGTGGACCTAATAGACATCTACAGAACTCTCCACCCCAAATCAACAGAATATACATTCTTCTCAGCACCACATCGCACTTATTAACCACATAGTTGGAAGTAAAGCACTCCTCAGCAAATGTAAAAGAACAGAAATTATAACAAACTGTCTCTCAGACCACAGTGCAATCAAACTAGAACTCAGGATTAAGAAACTCACTCAAAACCGCTCAGCTACATGGAAACTGAACAACTTGCTCCTGAATGACTACTGGTTACATAACGAAATGAAGGCAGAAATAAACATGTTCTTTGAAACCAATGAGAACAAAGACACAGCATACCAGAATCTCTGGGACACATTTAAAGCATTGTGTAGAGGGAAATTTATAGCACTAAATGCCCACAAGAGAAAGCAGGAGAAATCTAAATTTGACACCCTAACATCACAATTAAAAGAACTAGAGAAGCAAGAGCAAACACATTCAAAATCTAGCAGAAGGCAAGAAATAACTAAGA
>NW_012101743.1:3977701-4000165 GCF_000951045.1 Mandrillus leucophaeus
AGAAAACCCCATCGTCTCAGCCCAAAATCTCCTTAAGCTGATAAGCAACTTCAGCAAAGTCTCAGGATACAAAATCAGTGTGCAAAAATCACAAGCATTCCTATACACCAATAACAGACAAACAGAGAGCCAAATCATGAATGAACTCCCATTCACAATTGCTTTAAAGAGAATAAAATACCTAGGAATCCAACTTACAAGGGATGTGAAGGACCTCTTCAAGTAGAACTACAAACCACTGCTCAGTGAAATAAAAGAGGACACAAACAAATGGAGGAGCATTCCATGCTCATGGATAGGAAGAATCATTATTGTGAAAATGGTCATACTGCCCAAGTTAATTTATAGATTCAATGCCATCCCCATCAAGCTACCAAGGACTCTCTTCACAGAATTGGAAAAAACTACTTTAAAGTTCATATGGTACCAAAAAAGAGCCCTCATTGCCAAGACAATCCTAAGCCAAAAGAACAAAGCTGGAGGCATCATGCTACCTGACTTCAAACTATACTACAAGGCTACAGTAACCAAAACAGCATGGTCCTGGTACCAAAACAGAGACACAGACCAATGGAACAGAACAGAGCCATCAGAAACAATACCACACATCTACAACCATCTGATCTTTGACAAACTTGACAAAAACAAGAAATGGGGAAAGGATACCCCATTTAATAAATGGTGCTGGGAAAACTGGCTAGCTGTATGTAGAAAGCTGAAACTGGATCCCTTCCTTACACCTTATACAAAGATCCTTTGGGTATATACCCAGCAATGGGATGGCTGGGTCAAGTGGTATTTCTCGTTCTAGAAACTTGAGGGATCGCCACACTGTCTTCTACAATGGTTGACAGTCCCACCAACAGTGTAAAAGTGTTCCTGTTTCTCCACATCCTCTCCAACACCTGTTGTTTCCTGACTTTTTAATAATCGCCATTCTAACTGGTGTGAGATGGTATCTCATTATGGTTTTGATTTGCATTTCTCTGATGGCCAGTGATGATGAGCATTTATTCATGTGTCTGTTGGCTGCATAAATCTCTTCTTTTGAGAAGTGTCTGTTCATATCCTTTGCCCGCTTTTTGATGGGGTTGATTTTTTTTTGTAAATTTGTTTAAGTTCTTTGTAGATTCTGGATATTAGCCCTTTGTCACATGGGTAGATTGCAAAAATTTTCTCCCATTCTGTAGGTTGCCTGTTCACTCTGATGATAGTTTCTTTTGCTGTGCAGAAGCTCTTTAGTTTAATTAGATCCCACTTGTCAATGTTGGCTTTTGTTGCCATTGCTTTTTGTGTTTTAGTCATGAAGTCCTTGCCCATGCCTATGTCCTGAATGGTACTACCTAGGTTTTCTTCTAGGGTTTTTGTGGTTTTAGGTCTAGCATTTAAGTCTTTAATCCATCTTGAATTAATTTTTGTATAAGGTGTTAGGAAGGGATCCAGTTTCAGCTTTCTACTTATGGCTAGCCAGTTTTCTCAGCACCATTTATTAAATGGGGTATCCTTTCCCCATTTCTTGTTTTTGTCAGGTTTGTCAAAGATCAGATGGTTGTAGATGTGTGGTATTATTTCTGATAGCTCTGTTCTGTTCCATTGGTCTGTATATTTGTTTTGGTACCAGGACCATGCTGTTTTGGTTACTGTAGCCTTGTAGTATAGTTTGAAGTCAGGTAGCATAACGCCTCCAGCTTTATTCTTTTGGCTTAGGATTGTCTTGGCAATGCGGGCTCTTTTTTGGTTCCATATGAACTTTAAAGTAGTTTTTTCCAATTCTGTGAAGAGAGTCCTTGGTAGCTTGATGGGGATGGCATTGAATCTATAAATTACCTTGGCAGTATGGCCATTTTCATGATATTGATCCTCCTATCCATGAGCATGGAATGTTCCTCCATTTGTTTGTGTCCTCTTTTATTTCGTTGAGCAGTGGTTTATAGTTCTCCTTGAAGAGTTGACCCACCTATTTTTAAAGCAAACCTTCAATCAGAGATTTTATAAAGGTATTAGTTTAGTATATTGAACAATTAATATCATAAAAAAAAACCCCACAACATATAACTCTATGCCATTGACATTTTAAACTACACTGGGAGAAGCTATTTCCTTATTGGAAAAATATTTTAGGAAAGTTAATGCTGTACCCACTTCCCTTCAGTTCTGTTTTGGACTATGCTTATTGCTTTGTCTCTCTCCTCCCATTGTTAATATTCTTTAAGGGTTTTTACCCAGCTCCCAGATGTGAGTCTAGTGGACACATTGCAGTCAGTACCTGCTGTTAATGCTATGCTTGGTAACAGAATGAAGAAATTTCAGTATCCTGACAGTGGACCATTGGGGTGTCCTTGAGCAGCTGCCTCTGTTGCCTTCACTTCATAGTGTCACCTTGGTTGTGGGGATAGTTGAGCAAGGTATAAGGTGGGCCCCAGTTGCAGTTATATGGAGGAGAATGATCCCTCCATTTGGGAAGATAATATTCTCACATTTTTCTCACAATAACTTCTTACTGCTTATTGGAAAAATGAGTCAATACTAGAGATACCTACTGATAACTTGGTAACTACTTAAATGCAGGCATAAAGCAATCATGGCTTGAAGCCAGAGAATGCAAAACCAATCTTTTCTCACATCTGAATTCCTGTATCTTGTTTAATTAATGAGTTAGCCCAATATGTAATTAGTCACACCTTGTTAACTAGATATAACTAGATATACTGATTTAATTTAGAATTTTAATCAACCCACCCTTCTCACATTTAAATATTTACATCTTTTGTAATATCGAAGTAGTGCTATAAACACAGTTATCTTTGTAAGACGTATGTAAAGATAACTAGATATTACTAGAACTAGACTGAGTATGTGAAGGCAGGATGCTGTCAAACACGTTTTCCTCAAATTCAACTTCATAATTCTTATTTTAAAAAACTTGCTATAATATAGATAATATGTGGTTCCTAGTTAAGTACTTACTTAGACATATTGGAAATAACTAGAAAAATACCTGAATCTAGGATGTTGAAAAACATATTCTTTTTACATCCGAATTTAATTTCTTTTGACATAAGGTACTGGAAATATAGATAACTAGTGGTAGCTATGTAATTTTAAAATTAGAGATACCTAAAATTAGCTAGAAAGCTACTTAAAGCCATAAAGCTGAAAAATACATGCTTTTCATCTCTAAAATATTTGTTTTTAATATTTCTTTTTGGAATGTGCATTTAGTACTCAAAATTCCTAGCATACTAAGGTAAGCTTTATTTTTATTTTTTTGAGACAGGTTCTCTCACTCTGTTACCCAGGATGGAGTGAAATGGCACTATCATGGTTCACTGTAACATCAAACTCCCTGGCTCAAGTGATCCTTCTGCTTCAGGCTCCCAAGCAGCTAGGACTACAGGCATACGCCACCACGCCTGGTTAATTATTTTTTATTTTTCATTTTTTTTTAGGTAGGGATGAGGTCTCACTATGTTGCTCAGGCTGATCTGGAACTCCTGGTCTCAAGCCATCCTCCCACCTTGGCCTCCCAAAGCACTGGGTTGACAGGCGTGAGCCACTGCACCCAGCCTCTAAGGTAAGCTTTATATAAAGATAACTAGATATAACCTAGTCTGGGCAACATAGGGAGAACCTATCTCTACCAAATATTTAAAAATTAGCCATGTGTGGTGTGTGAGCCTGTAGTCCCAGCTACTCAGGAGGCTGAGGTGGGAGGGTCAATAGAGCCTGGGAGTTAGAGGCTGCAGTGAGCTTGATGGGCTTACTGTAGTCCAGCCTGGGCAACAGAGTGAGGCCATCTCAAAGGTAAATAAATAATAAAAAATAGATACAACCTGAATGACTAGTTGAAAGCAGAAAGCTAAATAACGCATTTTTCTCAATGTAACTTCTTACCATTGAAGGAATATGTTAGTAATATAGATGACTAGTGTTACTTATATAACTACTTATAGAGAAATAACTGGAAATAACTAGAAAATTAATTGAAGCCAGGATGCTGGAAAACATTTTTCTCAAGTGAAACTTATTATTTCTTCTTGAAGTTAAGTACTGGAAAGGTAGACAACTAGTGATACATAGATATATCTAGAAATAACTGGAAAACTACTAGCTGTCCAAAAAACAACAACAAAAAAACGATACTTCTCTGTTCTATATTTTTTGAATGCTACTACTATAAATAAGTAGTAATCAAGAGGCATTTGGTTTACTCTGGATAACTAAACATGAGCAGAATAAGTAGTTAAAGCTGGAGAACTAAAAAACACAACACAAACTTGTCCGTTGTAAATTCTCCTTATCATTGGAATAGTTAATACTGTAAATGTTCAGTTGGTACCTTTGTAATTATTTACCTAGAAATAACCAGAAATAACAAGAATACCTAGTTGAAGGCAGGAAGTTGCCAGTCATGTTCTTTTCAACTCTAAATTCTCTGCTGAAGAAAAGTTGATCAATCCAGGAAGTTGAAACAATATTCTTCTCAACACTACAGTCGTTTCTATTGTGGATATAATGAGTTAGTGCTGTAGATAAGTATTTGTACCCAGGACACTAACTAATTGGATATAACTATTAATATGGAAATGAAGATGAGGTAGGAGGCCCGCAGAACTTATTTTCCAGTCACAGGGTCACGACCCCACTGATGGAAACAGGATCGGGTCAAAACAGGATGCAGTTGGCCCAGGCTGTTGGCTCGAGCCTGTAATTCCTGCACTTTAGGAGGCCGAGGTGGGCGGATCACTTGAGGCCAGGAGTTCCAGACCAGCCTGGCCAACATGGTGAAAACCCGTCTCTACTGAAAATACAAAAATGAGTTGGGCGTGGTGACGGGTGCCTGTAATCCCAGCTACTCGGGAGGCTGAGGCAGAAGAATCGCTTGAACCCGGGAGGTAGAAGTTGCAGTGAGCCGAGATCACACCATTGCACTCCAGCCTGGGGACACAGTGAGACTCCCTTAAAAAAAAAAAAAAAAAAAAGAAAAGAAAAGAAAAACAACAAAAACCCGAAAAACCAGGATGCAGGGAAGAAGCCATCCAAATCCAGCAGATGGCAACGAAAGCTACCTCTAGTTGTCTTCACTGCCCATTAGCAGCAAGACAGTCCCAGTGTAAAGACAATTCACAACTGCCATAGCCAGGGGCCATGGCAATAGCCAGGAAGTTACCTTGTATTTTCTGGATACTCCTCACTCGTTTTCTTGAAAGTTTTCAATAACCTACCTATTGATTAGCACATAATTAAAAGTGGGTATAAATACAGCTGCCAACAGCCCATCTGCTGCTGGCTCCGGGTGCACTGCCTATGGGTTAGCGCTGTTCTGCAAGGACCAATATTGGTTCAATAAAAGTTGCTCTGTCTCACCACCCGCTCACCCTCCATCCGGGCAAAATCCCAATTTGGCGGCTTGCCTGTCCTACGCGAGAGACAAGGAGGTGAGAAAATATTCTCATAAATACTTTCTTTTCTTTCTTTTTTCTTTCCTTTTTTCTCTTCTTTTCCTTTTCCTTCCCTTTTCTTTCCTTCTTCCTTCTTTTCTGTCCTTTCTTTCTTCATTTCCTTCTTTCTCTTTCTTTCTTTTTTTGAGACAGCACCTCGCTGTGTTGCCTACGCTGGAGTGCAGTGATGTTTGAAAGCACAGTCTTCACAAACTCAAATTCTTATTTTTTTGTGAAATAATGAGTTTATACTACAGATATCTGGTGGTAACTATGTCAGTAGTGAAATAGATTTAACTAGAAATAACCAGAAAAAAATATGATGTCATGAAGTTGAAAAAATAATGATTTACCACTCCAACTTCTTATTTCTTCTTATTATAACGAGTTAGTATTATAGATATCTGGTGATGTCTACTTCATTACTTACCTCAAAATAACTGGAGATAATTAAAATAAGTATTGTAATCCTGGAAGGTGATCCTGCCTCAATTTCGACTCGCACCAGACAGCTCAACCCCTTCCTCCCGCAGTCACCCTGCCCGCAGTGGGAGTGGTCAACGAAGCCGCAAAATGGATCGAAGGTCCCCACACACGCCCGACCCCTCCACTCCTCCCCGTGCCCTGACCACAAATGCGTCCCTGATTTAACGGCCACGCTCGCGCTGTGAGCGCCTGCCAGTAGGGCCTTCCGCCACACACACACCATAAGCGCGGAGGCGCAACGCTTCATCCACGGCGCTCCCAGATGGGGTCCCAGCCCAGATCCGGCCACGAAGACACAGGTGACCCCGGCCTGGGTTTCCTGTTCCATGAGCTCCAGGAAGGCGACAGTCAGTGCCTGTCTGGGGACTCGGACCGGTGCTTTGGGGAACTCTGGGAAGGGAACTTTCCTGGAGAGGGACGCGTGGACCGGACGCTGCTGCGCCTCCTCTCTCAGGCTGCGGTTCTGTGCTGCCCTATGCCCTCGCCAAACGCCCTGATCTCTCTCTCTCTCATCTCTCTCCTCACTCAATCTCTCTTTGCCTTTCCTCCTTTCCAGATGCGAAAGCTGTAGGGACTTCGGTGATTGAAGCGGGGGAGGGGAGACAGTGAGAAGAAAATACGGTCCGAACCCGAGCAGGGAGCTGGAGCAGAAGTAGAAAGTCATGTCTGCGCGGGAGCTGCCGATCCCACGGTCAAGTAGAACCAGAAGGGCGACGGTGGCGACCAGGAGCCCTCACAGTAGCAGCCTGAGGCTTCCAGCCCAGGAGGAGCCACAACCTCAATATTAGCAGCGTCTCTTCAGCACCAGTGCATTCAGCAGGTTGCACCTGAAGGAGCTAGACCGCATTTTCCCACGCTCTGAATATCCCGACGTGATCGCCGGTAAGCGGCTTGCTCTGGAGCTACCCAGTTCCCAGGATGCTGGGGCACTTCCCTGGACGCCTTTGGCTCTACCCATGTCTTGTTACCACCCTCCAGTGCCAAGAGCTATTTATGGGGCTCAAGGCCACTGGCTCAGGGCCGCTCTTGAGCTGTGGGATGCCGGCGATAGCAACTGGGTATCAAGGTATTTTTCACGCAGTATAGAAATGAATCAAGTTAAATATTTGCATTAAAAATTATTAATCTTCGGGCTGGTGTGGTAGCTTATGGCTGTAATCCCAGCACTCTGGGAGGGCAAGTCAGGAGGATCGCTTGAGTCCAGGAGTTCAGGACCAGGCTGACCAATATAGTGAGACTTCATCTCTACAAAAAATTTTGTAAAATTATCTGGGCGTGTTAGCAGCATACACCCGAACTCCGAACTTGAGCTTGAAGTTCAAGGCTTCAGTGAACCATGATCCGGCCACTGCCCTCCAGCCTGTGCTACAGAGCTAGACCCTGTCTCTAAAATTAGATACATAGATAAATTACATAAATAGATGATTGATAGATAGATAGATAGGTAGATAGAGAGAGAGAAATCTTGAATCCTGAGTGTTTTAGCCCTCTCTTAAATTCTGCACACAAAGAACAACCATCCCTACCTAACGCAAGCCTGGGGCTAGGTATCACAGAAAAATGTGCAGGAGCAGTTGGGAGGATAGACATTTTCAAACTGGTATGAAATGCTCATAGGTGTATTTCATTTCATCCACAATCCCAAATACTGAATTTTTGTTGTTTTCTTCCCCAGAAAGCAGCTTGCAATATGCATGGATATGAGTGAAGCCAAAGTGGAAGCCAGTAAGCCTGATGAAAGCAATTGGTCAGAGTAGCCACTCTGAAACCTGCCTCAGTCCTTGGATACCTTTGTCCTACACATTCTTAAATTGGCCTGTTTTTGTTGCCTTTTCTATGTTTGCCAAGTGAGTTTTGAACTTTAGCGGGGGAGTAATGGGATACATAAACCTTAGCCTATGGAAATTTCCCATTACCAGAGGGAATATGCTTTCTAATGGAAAAAGAAAACGAAACAGAACTAAACTGTTACTATTTCCTGTACAAGATTAAGTATAAATAAAGTTCCATTCCTTCTAACAATGGTATCCTTTAGAGAACACTTCTGTGTAGAGTTATGTTGGGACTGAGTCTGACTTGAGGAGTTGGCAAATTAATGCACCAAGGAGCTATATTGTGAGAAGGTTCAACTATATTTAAAATATTTAAACCAGGCTATGTTCTTAGCTAAATGACCGAATTTATAAATATTCAGGCATTGGAGTGAGGGAATAAGTTACACACAGAAAGAACACATTATATGAGTAATTAATGTATGTTTAGTTTCACTGAGACTGATGGGGAAGACATAGCTTAAAAGTCCAAGTGCCTGGTGGTCCTGCTGTTGTTTTTAAGGGTCTGATGAAGCCATGTAGAAAGTGGCAGCCCGAAATTTTGATTTTCTCGAATACTTTGATTTGTAAGCCTGAATACACTGCTAATATACTGGCATTACAGTGGGGGTGTGGGGAGGGGGCAGGTTTGCAAACTGGATATTTGTTTAAAAATTGGAATAAAAAAGAACAATTATTGAATAAGTTTTCACTCACCTAAGAAGGGTGAAAAGGTTAAAGAAAAATTGCATACACTCAAATATATACCTTGAAGATATGGCACAAATGGAGCTCTATGAGGGAATATTCTCTTTAGGAATTTCTGACAACTAATGATTTTTTTTTTTTTATGTTACTGTTTTAAACTGGTGGGTTTCATGTAATTTGTTTGGTGGTGGGGTGGGGTACGCTCAATTTAGACCAGGTTCTTACCTGTGCTAATTTGAAATGCTTTTTCAATTTCCCAGGCAGTGATGATTAATTTGTAGGTCATGAGATGAAGAAATTGCTAAGATTACTTAAGTATTATTGACCGAGTATATTTTCAAAACAAAAAGAAAATCCAGGATGAGGTTATGAGCTGTGCTGTGCAGTTCGCGTGAATGCAATGATGCCCCCACCCCGCCATGACCAAGCCTTTTTTTTCAGACCATCTTTTTCACTCCCAAGAGTTTTCAGAGGATGAAGGCCAGCCCAGTGGCTCACGCCTGTAATCCCAGCAATTTGGGAGGCCAAGGTGGGCAGATCACGTGCTGTCAGGAGTTCGAGACCAGCCTGGCCAACATGGTGAAACTCCATGGTGAAAATAAAAAAATTACCTGAACTTGGTAGCGCACCAGGGTAGTCCCAGCTACTAGGTAGCATGAGACAGGTGGATCGCTTGAACCTGAGAGGCAGAGGTTGCAGTGAGCCAAGATTGTGCCACTGCACTCCAATCTGGGTGACAGAGCAAGACCCTTGTCTCAAAAAAAAAAAGACCAAAAAAAAAAAAAAAAAAAAAAGAGTTTTCAGAGGATGAATGGCCCCTTAGGCATCCTTGAGGAAACCTGATTAAAAATCCAACCTGCTCCTATTGATGTAGTTACTTCAGACTGAAGATGAGCTTTTCAAATGGGGCTGCAGTGTGCGGATATCCAGCCATTGCACTCCAGCCTGGGTGACAGAGTGAGACTCCGTCTCAAAAACAACAACAAAAAAGAAACTTTAGAAAGCAAAACCCCCAATGTTTTTGATTACTGTAGAATGCAGAAGTGCCTGGACTCCTCCCAAGATTGTGTTCATAACTTTTCAGCTGAAACTAACATTTACGAAGACCGTCTATTTTGGGTGAACCTATTTTCTGGTAACCAGTGTTAAATTTTTTTAATAAATAAAAATTTTAAACTTGTATTAGAACAGTTAATTTCTCATCTTTGCCTTTTTTCCTTTTCATATGTTTATTTTTTAATCCCTTTTGAGAAATGAGATCTCAATATGTTGCCCGGGCTGGTTTTGAACTCCTGAGCTCAAGCAATCCTCTCACCTCAGTTTCCAAAAGTGCCGGGATTACAGGCCTGGGTGATCACACCTGGCCTGATTGTTGCCGTTGAAATATTTGAAGTACGTTTTAACATACATGGGTTTTGTGGGATTACTTTTAAAATAACTCTTTGTTTTGAAACTTAGACTGAGTGGAAACTATTATCTAAAGCATTCTTTTTGACTATTTCCTCTGCCCCATGCCTTAATTCTTCTGGAACTTGGAAGAACTAGAGAGGCATTAAAAATAATATATATGTCGACAGGGTGCCGTGGCTCCATTCAAGCGATCCCAGGGGGTGGATCGCCTGAGCCCAGGAGTTTGAGACAAGCCTGGGCAACATGGTGAAACCCCAGCTCCACTAAACGTACAAAAATCAGCTGGGCATGGTGGTGCATGCCTGTAGTCCCAGCTACAGAGGAGGCTGAGGTGGGAGGATCCCTTGAGCCTGGGAGGTGGAAGTCGCAGTGAGGTGAGATCGGGCCACTGCACTCCAGCCTGGACGAGAGAGTGAGACCCTGAGTCAAAAACAAAAACAAAAACAAAACAAACAAATACATACATGTCTCTTGAAGACTCCATCAGTTATGGGAAATGATATTCACTATTCTTTTCCTGAGCATGAAAAAAATGTTCTGTTAGTGTGTGTCAAATTGAATGTTAGTGTTTACTGCAGGATTTGTGTGGAGTATTTCTTTGGCTTTCAATCGCAATATGGCAAAACCATGTGCTCAACTGGGACACAGAAGAGGTCAGAACTCGGTCTGATGGTGTCCTGTGGCTTTCATTTCTATAGGTTCTGTAGTTCTGTTTAGAGGGTACCTATAGCATTGAGGAAGCTGATGTTTAAAAAGAACAGGTGCCACATCGGGAAATAAATGTTGGTTTCAAACTTATCTGTTGAGGATGGCAGTGGGCATACACAGGTGCATTCCTAGATGTTTCCCAATTCAGCCAGGTGCTGGGGCCACTGGGTAGCAATAACCTCCTCTCTGTGCAGAAGTCCCACATTACATGCAACTGCTTTCCTGACATTTCATATCCACAACTGTGAAGGTCTCAGAGTGAAATAGTGGACAATACAGGAAAAAAAAAAAAAAAGCAAGCATGCTTTCCTAAGAAAACAGAGCCTTGCTTTACACTGGGAACACATAAGTGCTGTGAAACTGGACTTTGATGTAACCCCTGCGAGAGGAAATTCTGATTGAACCATGGCACTTATCTTAGCAATCACTTCATAGTACAGCCTTGATGGTCACAATTAAGCACTTTTAATAGCAAACAAGAAGCCTTGCATTGCTAGAGATTGCTCAAAAGCAAAGGCTGTATTGAGAAGAACTTAATGTTTCTTGAAAAATGGGCCTGGCTTCCTTCACCCTCCCATTTTTCTTTTTGTTGTTTTCTACTGTGGTGGTTGCACAGTAAGAAGACACCATGAACAAATGACTGCCTAGTCCAGTGAATGATGAGTCTGGATCACTGCTCAGGGGACCATCTCCTTGATCTGAGTGCCAATAACCCCAAATATGCCCTTTCTATTTTTAATTAGCAGGAATTCTAGATCTCTTAAGGATGAAGAGAGCAATAAAATACATTGGACGTTGTGATTGTCCATTTTGAGTTAGGGAAGGTGTAATAATATGCCTTCTGGTCTGGGGATGGGGAAGAAAAGGGAGAACAGCCTCCTTCTGGCTTTGGTGGAGTCTCCTCTCATGATTCTTCTGAAGCAGCAGGACCTTTGGGCCAGAATGACTCCTATTCCCCTGTGTCCCCCACAAAAAGGGAGGGCAGTGGACAGAATCTGGAGCATGTTGAATCAATGCTTAGCTGTTGCCTTCCCATAAATACTGAGTAGCCACTTAGGAAGCTTCCCCTAGAGTCCGGAGTTGGGCATGAATGTTCCTATTAGCATGGATGGGTCTCTATTCTGTCTGAAAAATTGGGCAAAACTAGTTCAAAATTCACTAAAAGTCACCCGCACTAGCTCTGCAGCTCCTTTCCATCACTGCACTCACACAAACTGCAGAGCGGGGCTCATAACCTTATCCTGGATTTTGTTTTCATTTTGCAAAATTCTGTCTTAATAAAACTTAAGTAATCTTAGTAATCTTTTGATCCCATGACCTACAAATTAATCATCACTGCCTGTGAAAATGAAAAAGTATTTTAAATTAGCACAGGTAAGAATCTGGTTTAAATTGAGTGTGCCCCTCATCACCAAACAAATTTCATAAAACCCACCTCTTTAGATAGTCCCACCAAAATAATTCCTTAGTTGTTAGAAATTCCTCAAGAGAATATTCACTCATAAAGTTCACTTTGTGCCATTTCTTCAAGGTATATATGTAAGTGTATGCCATTCTTCTTTAACCTTTTCATCCTTCTTAGGTGACTGGAACCTTATTCAAAATTGTTCTTGTTTGTTCCAATTTTCAGACAAATTTCCAGTTTGCAAACCTGTCTCCCCCCAACCCCCACTGTAATGTGTGTATATTAGCAGTGTTTTCAGGCTGACACATCGAAGTATTCCAGAAAATTAAAATTTCAGGCAGCCACTTTCTACATGTCTTCATCAGACACTTCGAAAAAACATTAGGACCACCAGGCACTTGGACTTTTAAACTATCTCCTCCCTATCAGTCTCAGTGAAACTAAACATACATTAATTACTCATATAGTGTGTTGTCTGTGTGTGTGACTTATTCCCTTAACCCAATGCCCAAATATTTATAAACTCACTCACTGAGCCAAGAACATAGCTTGGTTTAAATATTTTAAATACAGTTGAAACTTCTCACATCCTAGCTCTTTGGTGCATTAATTTGCAAACTTTGGAGTCAGACTCAGTCCCAAGATACCTCCGCACAGAAGTACTCTCTAAAGGATACCATTGTTGGAAGGAATTGATCTTTATTTATTCTTAATTTTGTACAGGAAATAGAAGTAGCAGTTTGGTATGTATAGTTTTCTTTTTCCATTAGAAAGCATATTCCCTCTGGTAATGGGTAATTTCTATAAGCTGGGGTTTCCTTATCCCATTTTTCACCCTCTAAAGTTCAGAACTCACTTCACAAACATAGAAAAGGCAACAAAAATAGGCCAACTTGAGAATGTGTAGGACAAAGTTATCCAAGGACTGAAGCATGTTTCAGAGTGGCTACTCTGACCAATTGCTTTCATCAGGCTTACTGGCTTCCACTTTGGCTTCACTCACATCCATGAATATTGTAAGCTCCTTTCTTGGGCAGAAAACCACAAACGTTCAGTATTTAGACTTTTTCAGAATTGTGAATGAAATAAAATACACTGATGAACGTTTCATACCGGTTTAGAAATGTCTATCCTCTCAACCGCTCCAGCATATTTTTCTGTGATACCTCACCCCATGATTGCATTAGGGATGGCTGTCCTTGGTGTGCAGAATTTAAGAGAGGGCTAAAACACTCAGGATTCAAGATATCTCTGTCTATCTAACGGTCCATCTATCTATTTAATTTTAGAGATAGGGTCTAGCTCTGTTGTCCAGGCTGGAGGAGGGGTGACACAATCATGGTTCACTGAACCCACGAACCCACATAGGCTCAAGTGATCCTACGGAGTAGCTGTGACTACATGTGTGTGCCACCATGCCTGTCTAATTTTTAAAATTTTTATGTAGCGACAGAGTATCATTATATTACTCAGGCTGGTCTTGAAGGCCTGGACTCAAGTGATCCTCTTGCCTCGGCCTCCCAGAGTGTTAGGATTACAGGCGTGAGCCACCGAACCAGCCTGAAGATTAACAAATGTTAAGGCATTATTTTAAAAATCAAGACCAATGAAAAAAATCCACAGTAACCAAATTGTTAAAATGTTCAGTAAAGGCAAGATCCAACTCTGTAGGACTCGCTCTCCTCACCCTGATGTCAATCGCAATTCCAATAAAACATTTCCAAAGCAGGAGTCTGGCCAAAGTTGCCTGGCTTGATTCGTTTCTATAATGCGTGAAAAAATACCTTAATGCCCAGTAGGCATCGCCCCCACCCCACAGCTCAAGAGTGGCCTACTCCTGTGGCCTTGAGCTCCATATGTAGCTTTTGACTCTGGAGGGGAGGGAGCGAGACTGGGGCAGAGCCAAAGGCGTCCCAGGAAGAGCCCTAGCGTCCTGGAGAATTGCGCACCTCCAGAGCAAGCCGCTTACCTAGCAAACACGTCGGGATATTGAGAGCGTTGGAAAATGCTGTCTAGCTCCTTCAGGCGCAACCCACTGAATGCGCTGGGGGAGAAGAGGTGCTGCTGATCTTGGGGATGCAGCTCCGAGGAGGAAGAGTCCTGGGCGGACTCCTCAGGCTGCTGCTGCCAGGGCTCCTGGTCTCCACCGCCGCCCTTCTGGTTCTCGCCGAACATGGGGTCCGCGGAGCTCCTGCACAGACGTGACTTTCTTCTGCTTCTGCTCCCTGCTCGGGTTCAGACCCTATTTTCTTCTTATCCTCTCCTCCCACTTCAATCACCGAAGTCCCTATAGCCTTTGCATCTGGAAAGGAGGAGAGGGAAAGGGAGGGGGAGAGAGAGAGGAGAGACAGAGATAGAGATAGAGATAGACATAGACATAGACATAGACATAGACATAGACATAGACATAGACATAGACATGAGAGAGAGAGAGAGAGAGAGAGTGAGTGTGTGTGTGTGTTTGACCGGGCACAGAGCGCCTAAGAGAGGCGCCGGTCCACGCGCCTCTCTCCAGGAAAGTTACTTTCCAAGAATTCACCAATGCACAGGTCGGGGTCCCGAGCCAGGCACTGACCGTCGCTTTCCTGGAGCTCATGGAACAGGAAGCCCAGGCGGAGGTCGGTGGTGTCTTCGTGGCAGGATCTTGGCTGGGAGCGCGGTCGATGAAGCCAGATGCCTCCGCGGGATCTGCGCTGGGGTCCTCTGGCTCCTGGTCTGAGTTCGGGCTGGTGGACTTTGGGTCCGACGTCTGCACGCGATGGGGAGCCGGCTGCTGCTCTGGTCGCCTCCGGTCGCGGGGTGTGTGTGTGTGTGTGTGTGCGCGCGCGTGTGTGGTGTGTGTGGGGTGTGTATGTGTGTGTGTGTGATGGAAGGCCTTGCTGGCATGCCCTCGCGGCCAGGGCATGGCCCTAAAGTCAGGGGCACGCTCCTGGTCAGGGTGCGGCTTCCGGGCAGGCCTGTGTCGGAAACCCTTGCTCCATTGCTCCATTTTGCGGCTTCCTTGACCACTCCCACTCCCAGCGGTGTGACTGCCAGGAGGAAGGCACTGAGCCGCCCTGTTACTGCTGATCTGGGGCAGGGGGAAGGGCGGAGGAGCGAGACCCAATCTAGCCCCGGAGCCGTTGGGCCAGGTGATGTCGGCCTGTAATCCTAGCTACCCTGGGAGGCTGAGGCGGGAGGATCGCTTGAGCCCAGGAGTTTGAGACCAGCCTAAGCAACCTAGCAAGACACCCATCACTAAAAAAATAAAAAATAAAAGTAGCCGGACCTCGTGGTACGCGCCTGTAGTCCAAGCTACTCAGGAGGCTTAAGTGGGAGGATCCCCTGAGCCCAGGCGTTCCAGGCTGCAGTGAGCTATTGTTACTGGTGAGGAAGTCCAGGTTCTTGGTGTTTGGAACAAAAATTGGACAAAACGCACAAACAAACCAAGGAAAGAATGAAGCAACAAAACCAGAGATTTAGTGAAAACTAAAGTACACTTCACAGGGTGGGAGCCGCTGTAGCAACCGTTCAAGGGCCCTGATACAGAATCTTCTCAGGTCCTAATACCCCCTAGATGTTTTCCATTGGCGATTTGCTGTTCGCCTTATGTAAATGAAGTGGTGGCCCGCAATCAGAAGCTGAAGTGAAGTTACAATGGTCACACTCCTATGCAAACATCTCACTGGTTGCTGAAAGCAACCACTCAGAGGCTAAAGTGCAGTTACAAAGTTGTACTTCTACGCAAAGGAAGACTTGGCCTGCAATCAGTCTTTCAATTTCCCTTCTGCCCCCACGGAAAGGGTGGGAGTTTGCAAAGGGTGTAGCCGTTGGTCCTTTTGTTACTTAGGCTTGGAAAGTTAGGGTTTTCCTTTCAATTTAGTTCTAGGAAGTCAGCATGAAACGGCCTTAGATTCCCTGCCTCTAGACTCTATTCTCCTGCCTCACTATGATCACACCACTGCACTCCAGCCTGAACTACAGACTGAGACCCTAGCTGTAAAACATAAAATAAAAAAATAAGAATTGTGCCTTTGAATGAGTTGGTTTCCTGAAGAGTGATTATTTATCCAGTTTTTACCTTCATAACCTCCATTGTCATCAGACCCATTCAATAAATTAAACTATTTTCATAAGCTGTAAAAGCACCCTGGACCCCACTCACTTTGCCTGCTGTGCCCAACAGGTAAGTCTCTCCTGTCTCCTGTTCCTGAGAGGGTAGATAGGAAACCAGCTACAAGATGGTTTGTTGACCAATTCACTCTGAAAAAGCTGTCAAGGAATTTCACCCCCACAGACTCTCCCTGACATTAAGCAAGATGTCTCCTCCCCAGGCTGCTGCTTGTAGGGTTCTGCAAACCTCACCCTTCACGTGGCCAGACAGCCTGTAATGAATTTTGGCCTGGGATCCGTTATTATGTGAGAGAACTACAATGATTTTAATCATGGTGTGCCTCAGCCCAGCTAGGACAGCTGTCAGAATTGGAGTCATGTGGTGTCTCACATCTGAGATTTCCATGACTTGCTTCAGTGCTTTCTCAGCTTCAGTAGTCATTTCTGTGCTCCTTTGGTGAGTGTTACCTCACGGGGCACCAATCAAGATGGTATTTACTTTAAAATTTTAGTTACACTGATTCATTTCTTGCAAATGTTACATACATAATTGAGCATCAGCCAGGTAAAAATAGGCACAAATGACGGGTTTGATGTCCTAGATTTATGAAGGAAGAGACCCTGGGGCCAGACTGCTGGCATCTGCATTATGGCATTGCTTGTCATTTGCTAGCTAGCTAACCTGGTGAGTTGTTTTTTTTTCCTGTGCTTTAATTTTCTCATCTATAAAATGGAGTAATAATAATACCTACCTTATGGAGCCTGTTGTGGAGATTGAGATGGTACTAATGGTAGCTCAAACTTATGTGGTTCTTACTGTGTTCTAGGCAATGATCTAAGTGATTTGTTTATAGTAACATTTAATCCTCTTAACAACCCTGTAGACAAGGATGTGTTATTATTGTCATTTTACATGTGGTGTTATTGAGTAACGGAGATGTTAAGTACCCTGCTCAAAGTCACTCACTTGGGAAATGTCCAGTG
The DNA here is from genome assembly GCF_000951045.1 of Mandrillus leucophaeus. Taxonomy (NCBI): domain Eukaryota; kingdom Metazoa; phylum Chordata; class Mammalia; order Primates; family Cercopithecidae; genus Mandrillus; species Mandrillus leucophaeus. Next base: position 3,994,747 of record NW_012101743.1, read on the forward strand.
CTGGGATTTGAACCCATTCTCCGAGTACTGTCCCTGACACAGACGATATGCTCAATAACCTTTGCTATTATGCTATAATTAGTGTTCTTTTGTAATTAGTTAACTAGAGATAAACAGAAATAAAAGTATCATTCATCTCAAAATTTCCTTCACTTGTTTGAATATCGAATTAGTGCCATAAATATCTAGTGGTACCTCCATCGTTAGTAACCAAGGGATAAATAATGATATCTAGAATAGCAAGTTTAAACGAGGATGCTAAAAAAAAGTGGTTGAATTCTGGAAGTTAACCAGTCCTATAGTTAACTGCTTTAACATAGGTACTAGTTAAATAGCAATAACTACAGCTACTAATTTCAAAATAATATTATAGCATATAGTACGATAGCAAACATCCTCTGTGTCACGGATAGTACTCAGGATAGGTTAAAATCCCAGCTCTGGACATTTTCCAAGTGGGTGACATTGAGCAGGTCACTTAACGTCTCTGTGGCTCAATAACACACACTTGTAAAAAGTCAATAATAAATACAGTCAGAGAGTGAACACCACCTTCTTATAACCAACTTCTTATTTCTTGTTAGCATAATGAGTTAGTTCTATATAACCAGGGGTGCATAGGTAACTACTGAACTGGAGATAACTAGAGATAACTAGAATAACTCAGAGAAGCCTGGAACCTGGGAAGCAATCCTCAACAAGTCGAATTCTTATCTTTCCTTGTTAAAATGAGTTTGTAGTATACATATCTAGTGGTACACAGGTCTCGAGTAAATTTGGATTATGTAGAAGTAATTAGAAAAAAGATTTGAAGGCATGATTCTGAAGAATCATGATTTACCACTTGAACTTCTGATTCTTTGTTATAATAATGAGATAATACTATAGCTAGCTGTTGATACCTATTTAACTAGGTTACTACAGGTAACTAAAGATAATTAGAACATTCATTTGAAGTCAAAATTGAAATGCACAGTCTTAATAATTTTTTTCTTTTTTGGAAATGGGGTTTCAGTATGTTGCCCGATCTGGTCTTGAACTCTTGGGCCCAAGCAATCCTCCTGCCTCAGCCTCATGAATAACTAGGATTACAGGTGTGAGACATTTGTATTTGGACCAATTTATTTGTATAAATTTATGGGGTAGAAAAGAAATTTTGTTACATGTATTTAATGCATAGTGTCAGGTCAGGGTATTAGGGTATCCATCACCCAGTGCATTTTTGCTAAGTATAGTCACTCTACTCTGCTATCAAACATTGAATTTATTCCTTCTTACTGTATGTTTGCACCCTTCCACCCACTTCTCTTCATCATCCCCCCCACCTGCACTCTTTCCATTCTTTGTTATCTATTTTTCCACTCTCTACCTCCATGTGTTCACATTTTTTAGCTCCCACATATAAGTGAGATGATGTGATACTTGTCTTTTTGTGTCTGACTTATTACACTTAAGGTAATGACCTGCCAAGTTGCTGCAAATGGCATGATTTCATACTTTTTTTATGGTTGAATACTATTTCACTGTGTATATGTACCACATTTTCTTTATCCACTCATCTGTTGATTGACACAGGTTACTTCCGTGTCTTTGCTATTGTGAACAGTGCTGCAATCAACATGCGAATGCAGGTATCCCTTTGATATATCGATTTCTTTCCCTTTGAGTAGACCCAGTGGTGGGATTGCTGGATGGAATGATAATTCTATTTTTAGTTTTTTGAGAAATCACTACACTGTCATTCATAGTGGCTATACTAATTTTCATTCCCACCAACAATATATATATAAGAGATTCCTTTTCTCTGCATCCTCACTAACATCTGTTGTTTTTGTCTTTTTAATAATAGCCATTATGACTAGGATAAGATAATATCTCATTGTGGTTTGATTTGCATTTCTCTGATGAGTGATGTTGAGCAATTTTTCATATACCATTTGTATGTCTTCTTTTGAGAAATGTCTATTCATGTTTTTTGCCCACTTTTTAATGGGATTATTTGCATTTTTTCCACTTGAGTTGTTTGAGTTCCTTGTATACTCTGGATATTAGTCCCCTGTCAGATGAATAGTTTGCACATATTTTCTCCCATTCAACAGGTTGTCTCTTCACTCCGTTGATTGTTTCTTTTACTGTGCAGAAGATTTTTAGTTTAATTAAGTCTCATTTGTCTATTTTTGTTTGCCTGAAATGCACAGTCTTATACACTATCTTGTTATTCCTTGATGGAATGTTGCCTTAGAACTATAGAAAAGTAATGGTACCTAAAAGAAAAAAAACCTAGGTATCTAGGGATAACTGGAGGTGACTAGAATGACTAGCGTAAGCCAGGAAGCCAAAAAGTATTCTTCCCAACTTTGACATCATATTTCTTGTTGGCATAATGTGTTAATACTACACATAAGTCATGGTACCTAAGGAAAAAGTAAACTATAGATAGCTTATGATAAGCGGAATAATTAGTTGAATCCAGGCAGATGAGAAACCTATTCTCAACTTTACCTTCTAATTTCGTGTTGGATAAGGAGTTAATACTACGGATATTTGGGAGTATCTAGATAACTAGTTAACTAGACACAAGTAAAGTTAAATAGAGAAATACATAGTAGCCCATAATCTAAAAAACACATTTTTCTCAAATCTAAATTCTTACTATAGTGGAATGATGAGTGAGTAGTACAGTTATTTAGTGTTACATAGGTAATCAGTTAAATAAACGTGAATAGAAATAACCAGTATGAATATATGACACCAGGAAGTTAATACTTTGTTTTCAATTCTTTTATTTAAAAAAAAATAATAATGAGGTAATATTGATAAATAGTGACATCTGTTTATTTATTTAATTAAAGGGAATTAGATATACCTAGAATAATAATTGGAAGCCAGGAAGCTAAAAAACCACTGCTCTCAACACTAAATTTAATTGTTCCCACACGTATTAGTGCTGTAGACAAAAAACTGGTACCAAGTTAACTACTTTATTAGGGATAGCTAGAAATAACCAGAAAATCTGTTTGCATCCAGAAGTTGAAAAACTGTTTCCTACTACCCTAAATCTTGGTTTGTTTCTTTGTTTTGAAACATGATCTGGCTCTGTCGCCCAGGCTAGAGTGCCCTGGTGCAATCTTTGCTCACTGCCACCTCCACCTCCTGGGCTCAAGCCATCATCCCACCTCAGCTTCCTGAGTAGCTGGGACCACAGGCATGAGCCACTACATCAGGGTAACTATTTTTTTTTTTTTAATTTTTTTTTTTTTTTTTTTTTGAGACGGAGTCTCGCTCTGTTGCCCAGGCTGGAGTGCAGTGGCGCGATCTCAGCTCACTGCAAGCTCCGCCTCCCAGGTTCACGCTATTCTCCTGCCTCAGCCTCCCGAGTAGCTGGGACTACAGGCGCCCGCCGCCACACCCGGCTAATTTTTTGTATTTTTAGTAGAGACGGGGTTTCACCATGTTAGTCAGAATGGTCTCGATCTCCTGACCTCGCGATCCGCCTGTTTCGGCCTCCCAAAGTGCTGGGATTACAGGCATGAGCCACTGTGCCCGGCCTAGGTTTTTTTTTTTTTTTGTAGAAAGGTCTCACTATTTCCCTAGGCTGGTCTCGTACTCTTGGGCTTAGGCAATCCACCCACCTCGGCCTCACTAAGTGCTGGGATTACCACCCTAAATCCTAGTCTTAGCTAGTTAACTACAGAGAACTGGTTGAAGCTAGTAGGTGGAACCATAATCTACTTAGCATGAAATTCTTAACTCTGGTTGAAAGAATTTATCAGTAGTATGGTTAATCAGAGGTAACTCTTTATTAGCTGTCTAGAGAAACTTTGACTTTAGGAAGATGAAAAACACGCTCTTCCTAATTCTCAATTCTTAGTGTTTTGGAATGTGGATTTAGGAATGTAGATTACTAGATGAACTTGGGTAGAAGTTAAATAGAGATAACCAGATAAAAGCAGAACACATAGTTGAAGTCACAAGGCTCTTAACATTCTCCTCAAATGTTAGTCTGAATTCTTGTTCAAATAGGATGTTGGCACTAAAGGTAAATTTTGGCACTTAGACGTTACTTACATAGAAATAGCTAGAGATACCAATTAGAATAAGCAGTTGAGGTTAGGAGCTGAAATAACGTTTTTTTTGTTTTGTTTTGTTTTTTTTCCAGATTCTACATTGATTTTGCCTGTTGATTATTAAGTTAGTACTATAGATGAATAATGATACTTAGGTAACTAAAAAATATTACAAAGCCGCTCGCAGGTGGCTCATGCCTGTAATCCCAGCACTTTGCAAGGCCGAGTCTGGTGGATCACTTGAGCCCAGGAGTTTGAGACCAGCCTGGCCAACATGGCAAATCCCTGTCTCTACTTAAAATACAAAAATTAACCGGGTGTGGTGGCGTGCACCTGCAGTCCCAGATGCTCAGGAGGCCGAGGCAGGAGAATCACTTAAACCTGGGAGGTGGAGGTTGCAGTGAGCCGAGATCATGCCACTGCACTCCAGACTGGGAAAGAGAGCAAGACTCCATCGCAAAAAGAAAAAAAAAAAAAGAATGTTAGAATACCTAGTGGAAACCATGAATTGGAAAACACATCTTTTCTGTCTAACTTCTTATTTCATGATGAAATAATTCACAAGACCTAGAGATCACCACTGGGACCTAGATAACTAGTCTGTAGGTGATATCTAGAGATTACCAGGAATATTGGTTGAGGTCAGGAAACAGAAAAGGACATTTTTCAGAGATTTAAATTGCTATTTCCTGTTGAAATAAAGAGTACCATAGATACATAGTGGCATCTGTATAATGAATTAAACATAGATAACTAGTGATAACTAGAATAACTAGTCAGTCAAGAAGCTGAAAATCAGGACAGTCTCATGTATATATTCTTATTTCCTTGTTGGAATAATGAATTAATTGAAGAGCTATCCAGTGGGATCTAGGTAATTTGTAAACTAGAGGTAACCAGAGAAAACCAGAAAAACAAGTTGAACTCACCAAGTTAAGAAAAACTTCCTCTCAATCCTAAATTAATATTTCATCTTGGAATGAAATGTTAATACTGTCGATAATAGTAATACCTAAGTAATGGCTTTATTAGAGTTAACTAAAAGTGACTAAAAAATCTAGGGAGACTTAGACACATTTTTCTCACAATAACTTCTTATTGCTTATTGAAAAAGTGAGTTAATACTAGAGATAACTACTGATAACTTGGTAACTACTTAAATGGAGGCATAAAGCAATCATGGCTTGAAACCAGAGAATGCAAAACCAATCTTTTCTCACATCTGAATTCTTGTACCTTGTTGAATGAATAAGTTAGCTCAATAGGTAACTAGCTACACCTTAGTAACTAGATAAGCTGGTTAAGCTTAGAATTTTGAAAAACGGCCGGGCGCGGTGGCTCAAGCCTGTAAT
>NW_012101743.1:4000389-4039122 GCF_000951045.1 Mandrillus leucophaeus
AAAAAAAAAAAAAAAAAAAAAGAATTTTGAAAAACCCATCCTTCTTACATATAAATATTTATGTCTATTGTAATATGGAAGTAGTGTTATAAACAGAGTTATCTATGTAAGACTTATGTAAACGTAACTAGATATTATCAAAATGAGTATGTGAAGGTAGGATGCTGTCAAACACATTTTTCTCAAATTCAACTTCAAAATTCTCATGTAAAAAAAAACTTGTTTTAATATAGATAATATGTGGTATCTAGGTAAATACTTATTCAGAAATATTGGAAACAGCTAGAAAAATACCTGAAGCTAGGATGTTGAAAACCACATTCTTTTTACATCTGAATTTAATTTCTTTCTGACATAAGGTATGAGAAATATAGATAACTAGTGATAGCTATATAAATATTTAATTAGAGTTAACTAGGATTAGCTAGAAAGCTACTTAAAGCCCCCAAAATGAAAAATACATGGTTTTCATCTCTAAAATATCATTTAAATTTCTTTTTGAAATATGGAAGTAGTACTCTAAATAGCTAGAATATTAAGGTAAGCTTTATTTTTATTTATTTATTTATTTATTTATTTATTTATTTATTTATTTGGAGACGGGCTCTCACTCTGTTGCCCAGGCTGGAGTGCAATGGCATGATCATGGCTACTATAACCTCAAACTCCCTGACTCAAGCATCCTCCTGCTTCAGCCTCCTAAGTCGCTGGGACTACAGACATTTGCCACCAGGCTTGGCTATTTTTTTTTTTTAAATTTTTAAAATTTTTGTACAGTAAGTTCTCACTATGTTGCTCAGGCTGATCTGGATCTCCTGGCCTCAAGCCATCCTCCCACCTTGGTCTCCCAAAGCACTGGGATGTGAGCCATCACACCCAGCCTCTAAGGTAAGCTTTATATAAAGATAACTAGATATAACCCAGCCTGGGCAACATAGTGAGACTCTATGTATCTCTACAAAAAAATTAAAAATTAGCCAGGTGTGGTGGTGTGAGCCTGTAGTTCCAGCTACTCAGGAGATTGAGGTGGGATGATCAGTTGAACCTGGGAGCTTGAGGCTGCTGTGAGCTATGATGGGGTCACTGCACTCCAGCCTGGGCGACAGAGTGAAACCATCTCAAAAATAAATAAATAATAAAAAATGGATAGAACCTGGATGACTAGTTGAAGGCAGAGGGCAAAAGAACACATTTTTTTTCCCTCTCATTCTGACTTCTTATTTATCATTGAAGTAATATGTTAGTAACATAGATGAGTAGTTTTACCTATATAACTATTTACATAGAAATATCTGGGCCAGGTGTGGTGGCTCATGCCTGTAATCCCAGAACTTTGTGAGGCCGAGGCGGGCAGATCATTTGAGGTCAGGGGCTTGAGATCAGACTGGCCAACATGGTGAAACCCCGTATCTACTAAAAATAGAAAACTTAGCCAGGTGTGGATAGTGCACCTGTAATCTCAGCTACTCAGGAGGCTGAGGCAGGAGACTCGGTTGAACCTAGGGGGCAGAGGTTGAAGTTAGCCAAGATTGTGCCATTGTCCTCTAGCCTGGGTAACAGCGAGATTCAGTCTAAAAAAAAAAAAAAAAAAAAGAAATAACTGGAAATAACTAGAAAATTAATTGAAGTCAGGATGTTTAAAAACACTTTTCTCAAGTGCAACTTCTCATTTCTTCTTGACGTAAGGTACTGGAAGGGTAGATAACTAGTGGTACATAGATATACGTAGAAATAACTGGAAAACTACTTGCTGTTTAAAAAAGAACAAAAAAACCTGTACTTTTATAAAATTTTTTGAATGCTATTACTACAAATAATTAGTAATCAATAGGCATTTGGTTTACTATGGATAACTAAACGTGAGTAGAATAAGTAGTTAAAGCTGGAGAGCTAAAAAACACAACACAGACATGTCAATTGTAAATTCTCTTTATCATTGGAATAATTAGTTACTACTGTAAATGTTCAATTGGTACTTTTGTAATTGTTTACTTAGAAATAACCAGAAATAACAAGAATACATAGTTGGAGGCAAGAAGTTGCCAATCACGATCTTTTCAACTCTAAATTCTCTGCTGAAGAAAAGTTAATCAATCCAGGAAGTTGAAGAAATGTTCTTCTCACCACTATTGTCTTATCTGTTGTGGATATAAGAAGTTAGGACTATAGATAACTATTTTTACCCAGGACACTAGCTAATTGGATATAACTACTAATATGGAAATGAAGATGAGGTAGGAGGCCAGCAGAACTTGTTTTCGAGTGACAAGGTCATGACCCCACTGATCTAAGCAGGATCAGGTCAAAAGAAGATGCAGTGGGTCTGGTGCGGTGGCTCACACCTGTAATCCCAGCACTTTGGGAGGCCAAGGTGGGAGGATCACTTGAGGTCAGGAGTTTGAGACCAGCCTGGCCAACATGGTGAAACCCCATATCTACTAAAAATTCAAAAATTATCTGGGCTTGGTGGCATGCCCCTGTAATCCCAGGTACTTGGGAGGTTGAGGCAGGAGAATTACTTGAACCCAGAAGGCATAGGTTGTAGTGAGCCGAGATCACACCACTGCACTACAGTCTGGGTGACAGAGGCAGACTTCCTCTCAAAACAAAACAAAGTGAAACAAAGCAAAACAAAACAAAACAAAAACCAGGATGCCGTGAAGGAGCCAGCCTCATCCAGCAGATGGCGACCAAAGCTACCTTTAGTTGTCTTCACTGTCCATTAGCATCAAGACACTGCCAGTGTAAAGACAATTTACAACTGCCATGGCAACGGGCCATGGCAATAGCCAGGAAGTTACCTTTTATTTTCTGGAAACTCCTCTCTCCTTTTACAGAAAGTTCTGAATAACCTGCTTCTTGATTAGCACATAATTAAAAGTGGGTATAAATACAGCTGCCAACAGCCCATTGGCTGCTATCTCTGGGTGCACTGCCTATTGGTTAGTGCTGTTCTGCAAGGAGCAGTACCAGTTTAATAAAAGTTGTTCTATCTTACCACTTTCTCACCCTCCACCCAGGCTAAATCCCAGTTTTGGGGCTTGCCTGTCCTTCATCAAAGACAGGGAGTCGAGAAAATATTCTCATAAATAACTTTCTTTCTCTCTTTCTCTCTTTCTTTCTTTCTTTCTCTTGCCTTTCTCTCTCTCTCTTTCTTTCTTTCTTTCTTTCTTTCTTTCTTTCTTTCTTTCTCCTTTCCTTCTTTCTTTTTACTTATTTTAAATTTTACTTTAAGTTCTGGAATACATGTGCAGAATGTGCAGGTTTATTACATAGGTATACATGTGCCATGGTGGTTTGCTGCACCTATCAACACATGCATTAGGTACTTGTCCTCATGATCTCCCTCCCCTTGGCCCCCACCCCTGAACAGGCCCCGGTGTGTGATGGTCCCCTCCCTATGTCCATGTGTTTTCATTGTTAAACTCCCACTTGCAAGTGAAAACATGTGATGTTTGCTTATCTGTTCCTGTGTTAATTTGCTGAGAATGATGGCTTCCAGCTTCATCCATGTCCCTGCAGAGGACTTGATCTTATACATTTTTACAGCTGCATAGTATTCCATAGTAGGATATCTAGCACATTTTCTTTTTCTACTCTATCATTGATGCGCATTTGGGTTGGTTCCAAGTCTTTGCTATTGTAAATAGTGCTGCAATTAACGTATGTGTGCATGTATCTTTATAGTAGAATGATTTATAATCCCTTGGGTATATACCCAGTATTGGGATTGCTAGTCAAATGGCATTTCTGGTTCTAGATCCTTGAGGAATCGCCATACTGTCTTCCACAATGGTTGAACTAATTTACACTCCCGCCAACAGTGTAAAATCGTTCCTGTTTCTCCACAGCCTCGCCAGCATCCATTGTTTCCTGACTTTTAAATAATTGCCATTCTAACTGGCATGAGATGGTATCTCATTGTGGTTTTGATTTTCATTTCTCTAATGACCAGTGACGATGAGCTTTTTTTCATATGTTTGTTGGCCACATAAATGTCTTCTTTTGAGAAGTGTCTGTTCATATCCTTTGCTCACTTTTTGATGGGGTTGTTTTTTCTTGTAAATTTAAGTTCTTCGTAGATTCTGTATATTAGAACTTTGTCAGATGGGTAGCTTGCAAAAATTTTCTCACATTCTGTAGGTTGCCTGTTCACTCTGATGATAGTTTCTTTTGCTGTGCAGAAGCTCTTTCGTTTGATTAGGTCCCATTTGTCAATTTTGGCTTTTGTTGCCATTGCTTTTGGTGTTTTAGCCATGAAGTCTTTGCCCATGCCTATGTCCTGAATGTTATTGCCTAGGCTTTCTTCTAGGGTTTTTAATGGTTTTGGGTTTGACATTTAAGTCTTTACTTCATCTTGAGTTAATTTTTGTATAAGGTGTAAGGAAGGGGTCTAGTTTCTGTTTTCTGCATATGGCTAGCCAGTTTTCCCATCACCATTTATTAAATAGGGAATACTTTCCCCATTGCTCGTTTTTGTCAAGTTTGTCGAAGATCAGATGGTTATAGATGTGCAGTGTTATTTCTGAGGCCTCTGTTCAGTTCCATTAGTCTATATATCTGTTTTGGTACCAGTACCATGCTGTTTTGGTTATTGTAGCTACTGTAGCCTTGTAGTATAGTTTGAAGTCAGGTAGCGTGATCCCTCCAGCTTTGTTTGTTTTGCTTAGGATTGTCTTTGCTATATGGGCTCTTTTTTTGGTTCCATATGAAGTTTAAGGTAGTTTTTTCTAATTCTGCAAACAAAGTCACTGGTAGTTTGATGGGTATAGGCACTGAATCTATAAATTACTTTGGGCAGTTTGGCCATTTTCACAATATCGATTCTTCCTATCCATAAGCATGGAATATTTTTCCATTTGTTTGTGTCCTCTCTTATTTCCTTGAGCAGTGGTTTGTAGTTCTCCTTGAAGAGGTCTGTCACATCCCTTTGTAACTAACTTTCTTTCTTTCTTCTTTTTTCTTTCCTCCTTTTTTCTTTCTTCCTTCTTTTCTTTCCTTTGTTTCCTTTTTTTTCTCTTCTTCCTTTCTTTTTCTTTCTTTTTTGAGAGATAGTCTCACTGTGTTGCTTAGGTTGGAGTGCAGTGATGTTTGAAAGCACAGTATTCACAAATTCAAATTCTTTTTTGTGTGAAATAATGAGTTTGTACTACAGATATCTGGTGATTTAACTAGAAATAACCATAAAAAATTTGAATTTGTGAAGTTAAAAAATCATGATTTACCACTCCAACTTCTTACTTCCTATTATTATAATGAGTTAGTATTATAGATATCTGGTGATGTCTATTTCCTTACTTTGAGGAGAGAGGCCTGAGGTTAAATATTAACATGGCCATTCTAACCACATGTGCTATCTATAGACCTCAATCTATCATGACCCTTTCATGTGGAACCCCTTAGAATTGTAAGCCCTTAAAAGGGCCAGGAACTCTTTCTTCAGTGAGCTCAGTTCTTGAGACGCAAGTCTGCCAATACTCCCAGCCGAATAAAGCCTCTTCCTTCTTTAACCCAGTGTCTGAAGGGTTTTGTCTGTGGCTTGTCCTGCTACATATCTTGGTTCCCTGACTGGGAAGTGAGGTGATTAATGGACGGTCAAGGCAGCCCCTTAGGTAACTTAGGCCTACCCTGTGGAGCATCCCTGTGGGGGACTCCAGCCAGCTTGAGCAACACAGATCCTGAGAGGCACTTGCCCCAGTGGAACGCCTCGTCAGAGTGGTGCATGGCAGGCCCCCATGGAGGATCAATGCAGTGGCTGAACACTGGGAAGGAACTGGCACTTGGACTCTGGACATCTGGAATATGGTAGGACCGCTCCTGGGAACTTGCCCACTCCATTTGAGTGGAAGCATGGCCTGATCACCCACGGTGTGCCCTTGTGGGCACTTTGGTCTCAGTATTGATTTTGATTTGGCTTGACTTGTTTGCAAAAAGGAAAGTGAAAGTGAGTACTTGAGTTTGAGACGTGTGGTGTGAGTGTTGTTTTGTCTCAGGAGGAAGATGGGTGGAATGCAAAGTAAGCCCACTCCACTAGGAACTATGTTGAATTTCAAGAAAGGATTTAATGGAGACTATGGAGTTACTATGACACCAGGAAAACTTAGAACTTTGTGTGAGGTAGACTGGCCAGCATTAGAAGTGGGTTGGCCATCAGAAGGAAGCCTAGACAGGTCCCTTGTTTCAAAGGTATGGCACAAGGTAACTGGTAATCCAGGACACCCAGACCAGTTTCCGTACATAAACACTTGGTTACAGCTGGTTTTAGACCCCCCACAGTGGTTAAGAGGACAGGCAGCAGTAGTACTAGTGGCAAAGGGACAGAGAGACCGCTCTACCTGCCGAGGGAAGTCGGCTCCTAAAGTCCTATCCAACCCAACATCAGAAGATTCATGGCAAGAAACGGTGCCAGTGGCCCCCCCACTTTCACCAAGAAGGAAGGTCTCCCACTCCTGAGCCCACTGCACCTGAGCTTCCACAAGGCCTACATACCCCAGGCCACCCAGTGTGGAAAAGAAAGGATGTGAGACCTTGGGAAAAACCCCTCCCTTGGTAGCCCATTTGAGGCCTAGAACTCGGATACAAATGCCCCTGAAAGAGCAATGGTATACTGGGGTAGATGAGGACGGGCATATGGTGGAAAGGCATGCCTTTGTGTACCAACCCTTGACCTCTGCTGATCTCCTCAATTGGAAAAACAATACCCCATCCTATATCGAAAAGCCTCAAGTTATGATTGATTTGCTCCAACTATTATCCAGACCCATAACCCCACCTGGGCTGATTGCCACCAGTTGCTCATGTACCTCTTTAACACAGATGAAAGGAGGAGAGTGCTCCAAGCAGCAATTAAGTGGTTGGAAGAACGTGTTCCAGCTGATTACCAAAACCCCCAAGAGTATGTAAGAATCGAACTACCAGGAACAGACCCCCAGTGGGACCCAAACGAAAGACAGGGTATGCAAAGGCTAAACTGGTACAGGGAAGCCCTTCTGGAAGGGTTAAATAAGGGAGCTCAGAAGGCCAGAAACGTTAACAAAGTCTCTGAGGTCATTCAAGGAAAAGATGAGAGCCCGGCACAATTCTACAAGAGACTATGTGAGGCCTATTGTATGTATACTCCCTTTGATCCCGATAGCCCTGAGAATCAGTGCATGATTAACATGGCTCTAGTTAGTCAAAGTGCAGAAGACATTAGAAGAAAATTGCAGAAACAGGCTGGGTTTGCAGGCATGAGTACTTCACAGTTATTGGAGATAGCCAACCAGTGTTTGTGAATAGAGATGCGGTAAGCCACAGAGAAAACTGCAGAGAGAGCGAACACCAAGCCCGGTGAAACGCCGACCTGCTAGCTGCAGCTATTAGAAGGGTCCCCCCGAAGGGGTGAGAGAAGGGGGGCCCCAGGAAAAATACACAGTCTGGCTGTCCACACTTGCAGCATAACCGGTGTGCTTACTGTAAGGAAATAGGACATTGGAAGGACAAGTACCCCCAGTTGAAAGGGAAACAAAGTGACTCTGAGCAGGAGGCCTCAGACAATGATGAAGAGGCCTTGTTCAATCTGGCAGAAGGGTTACTGGACTGGGGGGGACCGGGCTCATGTGCCCCCAAAGAGCCCATGGTCAGGATGACAGTCGGGGCAGGGACATTGAGTTTCTTGTTGATACTGGTGCTGAACATTCAGTAGTAACCATCCTGGTCGCCCCCTTATCCAAAAAGACTATTGATATAATCAGAGCCACAGTGCTTTCGGCAAAGCAAGCTTTCTGTTTGCCCTGGACTTGCACTGTGTGGGGGTATGAGTGATTCACCAGTTTCTGTACATACCTGACCACCCCTTGCCTTTGCTAGGAAGGAACCTACTTAGCAAGCTGAGAGCCACCATCTCTTTTACAAAGTATGGCTCTTTACAGCTAAAGCTACTTGGAACGGGAGTCATCATGGCCCTTACGGTTCCTCAGGAGGAGGAATGGAGACTCTTCCTAACTGAGCAAGGCCAAGAGATAGGACCAGCTCTAGATAAGTGGTGGCCAAAGGTGTGGGCAGAAGACAACCATCCAGGGTTGGCAATCAACCAGCCCTGCGTACTCATAGAAGTTAAGCCTGGGGCCCAGCCAGTCAGACAAAAACAGTACCTGGACCTCAGAGAAGCTCTTGAAGGTATCCAGGTCCATCTCAAGCACCTGAGGGCCTTTGGAATTATAGTCCCTTGTCAGTCTACATGGAACATTCCCCTCCTGCCTGTTCCCAAGCCAGGGACCAAGGACTACAGGCCGGTACAGGATTTGCACTTGGTCAACCAAGGTACAGTGACTTTGCACCCAGTGGTACCTAACCCATACACGTTGTTGAGGTTTTTGCCAGCTGAGGACAGCTGGTTCACCTGCCTGGACCTAAAGGCATCAGACTAGCTCCTGAGAGCCAGAAACTGTTTGCCTTTCAGTGGGAGGATCTGGGGTCAGTTGTCACCACTCAGTACACTTGGACCCGGCTTCCCCAAGGTTTCAACAACTCCCCCACCATCTTTGGGGAGGCGCTGGCTCGAGACCTCCAGAAGTTTCCCACTGGAGACCTAGGCTGCATGTTGCTCCAGTACGTTGACGACCTCCTGCTGGGACACCCCATGGCAGTTGGGTGCGCCAAAGGAACTGATATCCTGCTCCAGCACCTGGAGGACTGTGGGTATAAGATGTCCAAGAAGAAAGCTCAGATCTGCAGACAGCAGGTACCTTACCTGGGATTTACTATCTGACAGGGGGAGCGCAGCCTGGGATCAGAAAGAAAGCAGGTCATTTGCAACCTACTGGAGCCTAAGACCAGAAAGCAGGTGAGAGAATTCTTAGGAGCTGTGGGGTTCTGCAGGTTATGGATTCCAAATTTTGCAGTACTGGCCAAGCCCTTGTACAGAGTCACAAAGGGGAGGTGACAAGGAATCTTTAGAATGGGGGTCCCAACAGCAACAAGCTTTTCATGAGTTAAAAGAGAAACTCATGTCACCCCCAGTCTTGGGGCTGTCTGACCTGACAAAGCCATTTACACTGTATGTGTCAGAGAGAGAAAAGATGGTGGTTAGAGTTTTGACCCAGACCATGGGGCCCTGGCCAAGACTGGTGGCCTACCTCTCTAAACAACTAGATGAGTTTCTACAGGTTGGCCCCCATGTTTGAGGGCCTTGGCAGCAACTGCCCTGCTAGCACAAGAAGCAGATAAGTTAACTCTTGGGCAAAACCTGAACATAAAGGCCTCCCATGCTGTGGTGACTTTAATGAATACCAAAGGACATCATTGGCTAATGAATGCTAGACTAACTAGGTACCAAAACTTGCTCTGTGAAAATCCCTGCATAACCATTGAAGTTTGCAACACCTTGAACCTCACCACCTTACTCCCGGTATCAGAGAGCCCAGTTGAACATAACTGTGTAGAGGTGTTGGACTCAGTTTATTCTAGCAGGCCCGACCTCTGAGACCATCCCTGGACTTCAGTAGACTGGGAACTATACGTGGACAGGAGCAGCTTCGTCAACCCACAAGGAGAGAGGTGTGCGGGATATGCAGTGGTAACCCTGGACGCTGTCATTGAAGCCAAATCATTGCCCCAGAATACTTCAGCCCAGAAGGCCAAACTCATTACTTTAATTTAGGCCTTAGAGCTAAGTGAAGGTAAGACTGTAAACATTTACACTGACTCTCAATATGCCTTCTTAACCCTCCAAGTGCATGGGGCGTTATATAAAGAAAAAGGCCTGTTGAACTCTGGGGGAAAAGACATAAAGTATCAGCAAGAGATCTTGCAATTATTAGAGGAAGTGTGGAAGCCCCAAAAGGTGGCAGTCATGTATTGCAGAGGACACCAGTGAGCTTCCACCTTGATTGCCTTGGGGAACTCCTGAGTTGACTCAGAGGCTCAAAAAGCAGGATCCACCCCCTACAGGGCATCAGTCACAGCCCCTCTGCTCCCTCAGGCACCCGATGTTGTACCTACTTATTCTAAAGGAGAGAAGGACTTTCTTCAGGCGGAGGGAGAGCAGGTGATGGAAGAGGGATGGATCTGGCTATTGGATGGAAGGATAACTGTGCCACAACTGCTAGGAGCCACAGTCTTACTGGCTGTGCATGAGACCACCCACCTAGGCCAAGAGTCACTTGAAAAGTTGTTAGGCCGGTACTTCTGCATCTTGCATCTGTCAGCCCTTGCCAAAACAGTGGCACAGCAGTGTGTCACCTGCCGGCAGCACAATGCTAGGCAAGGTCCAACAGTCCCACCCAGCATACAAGCTTATGGAGCAGCCCCCTTTGAAGATCTCCAAGTCGACTTCACCAGGATGCCCAAATGTGGAGGTAACAAGTATTTGCTAGTTCTAGTGTGTACATACTCTGGGTGGGTGGAGGCCTATCCAACATGAACTGAGAAAGCTTGTGAAGTAACCCATGTGCTTCTCCAAGATCTCATCCCTAGGTTTGGACTGCCCTTATGAATCAGCTCGGACAATGGGCAGCGTTTGTGGCTGACTTGGTACAGAAGACAGCAAAGGTATTGGGGATCACATGGAAACTACATACCACTTACTGACCACAGAGTTCTGGAAATGTGGAGCAGATGAATTGGACTATCAAAAATAGTTTAGGGAAAATGTGTCAAGAAATAGGATTAAAGTGGGTATAAGCTCTCCCTATGGTATTGTTTAAGATTACATGTATCCCTTCTAAAAGAACAGGATATTCCCCTTATGAAATATTATATCATAGGCCCCCTCTCATACTGTGGGGACTCCCAGGCACACCTCAAGAGCTAGGTGAAATTGAATTACAGTGACAGCTACAGGCTTTAGGGAAAATTACATGAACAATTTCAGTCTGGGTAAATCAGAGGTGCCCCATCAGCTTATTCTCCCCAGTTCACCCTTTCTCCCCAGGTGATTGGGTGTGGATCAAGGATTGGAACGTAGCCCCCTTGCAGCCATGGTGGAAAGGACCCCAGACCATCGTCTTGACCACTCCCACAGCCGTAAAGGTAGAGGGAATCCCAACCTGGATCCACCACAGCCTCATAAACTCTGCAGCACCTGAAACCTGGGAGGCGAGACCAAGCCTGGACAACCCCTGCAAAGTGACTCTGAAGAAGACGACAAGCCCTGCTTCAGTCACACTCAGAAGCTGACTGGTCCATTCACGGCCAAAGCATGAGGATAGTTAGAGACATGACAAAGCTGGCACATGTGCCCATGCAGGTTTGGCATAGGTTTGATCCTGGATCCCTGTCTGGAAAATAGTTTCCAGCTCTAGGAGGATTTAAAACTCTTATAATAGGACTAAGGGGCTTCACTACCACCTTAGTTCATCAAAAGACCTCAGCACAAGTGTATTATCGATCTGTCTCTCAGGAAGACCTGGGTAGTGAAGATGAGAATGAGAACTCCCATTAGTGAGTGAGGTTCTCAAACAGGGTAATGAGGAGAGGCCTGAGGTTAAAGATTAACGCCCCCACTCTAACCACATGTGCTATCTATAGACCTCAATCTATCACGACTCTTTCATGTGGAACCTCTTAGAGTTGTAAGCCCTTCAAAGGGCCAGGAACTCTTCTGCTCGGGAGCTCAGTTCTTGAGACACAAGTCTGCCGATGCTCCTAGGCGAATAAAGCCTCTTCCTTCTTTAACCCAGTGTCTGAGGGGTTTTGTCTTCAGCTTGTCCTGCTACAACTTAACTTGAAGTAACTGGAGATAATTACAATAAGTTTTGGAATCCTGGAAGGGGCAAAACAAAGTCATACAGTCTATGTTCTTTCCTGTTTCTTATTGGAATTTTGTCTTAGAACTATAGCTAAGTATTGGTTCCTGAAAAACTAGATATATAGAGACATCTGGAGGTAACTAAAATAACTAGTGTAAGCCAGGAAGATGAAATATTTTCTTCTTAACTCTAAAATGTTATTTCATGTTGGCATGATGTGTTAATGCCATAAATAATTGGTGGTACCTAGGGAATGAGTAAACTGCAGATCACTTGTGATATCTAGAATAATTAGTTGAATTCAGGGAATTACCTTATTTCTTGTTGGAATGATGGGTGAATATTACAAATAACTAGGTATCCCTGGGGAGCTGGAAAATTAGAAATAAGTAGAGAGAAGCAGAAAAGCTTGTAGAAGCCCAGACCCTGGAAACACATTTTTTTCAAATGTAAATTCTTTTTACTTGTGGAATAACGAGTGAATAGTATGGTTATGTAGTGGTAGCTAGGTCATTAGACATAACCAGAATAAACAGTTGACAGCAGGAATTTTACAAAGAATAAAACAAAAGATTATTTATAAAAATTAATATTATTAATAAAAATTAGTAAATAATAATGAGCAATACAAACAAGAATTAAGACTAACAAACAAGAATACAAATATTCTCAAATCTGACATTTATTTTTTGTGATAGTGTTAGTGTTATTGATAAGTAGTGGTGACTATTTATTTATTTAAAGGTAACCAGATTTAACCCAGTCAAGTTGACACATAAAATTAACCACCACAAAGTAGGTAACTAGTTTAGTAGGGATAGCTAGAGATAACCAGGAAATGTATTTGAATTCAGAAGGTGAAGAACCATCTGTCACACCCCTAATTCTTGACTCATATGGGAATAAATGGTTAGTACTATGGCTCACTACTGGTAACAAGATTACTAGTTAACTACAGAGAACTAGTTGGAGCCAGAAGTTTGAAACCACCATCCTTACAACTGGGAATTCTTAATTCTCATTTAAGTCCTGGATTAGCAGCATGGAGAATTAATTCGTGGTAACCAGATAACTAGCTTACCAGACATCTACAAAAACAGTTTGCACCTTAGAAGCTGGAAAACACTCTTCTACATTCCCAATTCCTATTTTTTGAATATGGTGTTAGTTTGTAATGTAGATAACTAGATTTGTTTGGGTAAGATTTAAGTAGAGATAATAGGATAAAAGCAGAATAAATAGTCAAAGGCAGAAGACTAAAAACCTATTCTCAAATGTCTTAATTTTTGTGGAAATAACAAGTTGGTAGTATAGATAAATGAAGGCAGTTAGGTGAGATGTCTAGTTACTTAGACAATAAGTTGTTGAAATTAGGATCTGAAATGAAGGTTTTTCTGGACTCTATATTCTTTTTTTCTGCTGGATGAATAAACAGTACTTAGGTAATTAATTAACTTTAATTAATTAGGATAAGTTAATAACTTTGGTTAATAAATTAATTAGAATAAGTAGTTGCAGTCATGAATTGGAAAACACATCCTCTCACTATAACTTGTTACATGTTGAAATAGCTCATAAATCCTAGAGGTAACTAATTACAGCTAAGTAAGTAATTTACGGAAGATATCTAGAGAGAACCAGAAACACTGGTGGAAGTCAGAAAGCTGAAAAAGACATTCTTCTCAAATCTAAATTCTTCCTTCTTGTTGAAATAATAAATTAGTATCATCTATAGAGAATGACACCTAAATAGCTAGTTGACTATAGATAATTAATAACTAGAATAACCAATCAAAGCCAAGAGCTGAAAATCATGATCATCTTATGTCTATATTTTTATTTTTATTTTTGAGACAAAGTCTAGTTCTATCACCCAGGCTGGAGTGCAGTGGTCCAGCCTCAGCTCACTGCAACCTCTGCCCCCCGGGCTCAAGTGATCCTCCCACCTCAGTCTCACGAGTAGCTGGGACTACAGGAAGGCACCACCATACCCAGCTAATTTTTTATTTTTTGTGTAGACAGGGTTTTGCCTTGTTACCTAGGCTGGTCTCAAACTCTTGAGCTCAAGCAATCTGCCCACCTCGGCCTCCCAAAGTGTTGGATTACAGGTGCGAGCCACTAAACCTGGCTATGTCTATATTCTTATATACTTTTTGGAATGACAACTTAGTGGCGCAGCTATCTAAGGGGATCTAGGTCATTTGTTAATTAAAGAAAACCAGAAAAATGAGTTGAAGTCACCAAGCTAGGAAACATTTAACTAAATATCTAATTAAGTTCATTTTCATGTTGAAATAAAATTTTAGTACTATAGATAGCCAATAATACCTAGATGAGTGCTTTTCTAGAGTAAAATACCTGGTGAATTTAGTGAATTCTCTACAAAAATTAGCCAGGTGTGGTGCTGCACACCTGTAATCCCAGTTACTAGAGAAGCTGAGGCGGGAGAATCCCTTGAACCCGGGAGGCAGAGGTTGCAGTGAGCCGAGATTGCGCCACTGCACTGCAGCCTAGGCGACAGAGTGAGAATGTTTCAAACAAACAAACAAAAATCATTCATTGCTTTCTGGAGAAGATGGAATTTTCAGAATGGACTGAAACAAAATTTCCTGCTTTTTCCTGATTATATATTACATGCCCATTGTTGAAAATTTGGAAAATTGGGCTGGGTGCAGTGGCTTACACCTACAATCCCAGCACTTTGGGAGGTCGAGGCAGGAAGACTGCTTGAGTCCAGGAGCTGTTTGAGACCAGCCTGGGCAACATAGGAAGACCCCATCTCCATTAAAAAAATACATTAAAGTTTTTTTTTTTTAAAATGGAAAAATGAGTAAAAGTATCAAGAGCAGAGATTTGCCTATTAACGTTTTTGCTTCTTCCTGCTTTTATTTCATGCATATATAAATTGTGTTTTTAATCAAAGTTGAGATGATAAGAAATTCCAAGTGAGAAAAAAAGTTGGGATTGTGCTTAAGAAATTTCAAATGGGAAAAAAAAAAAGTTATTTAATAGGAAGTGGGGAGTAATACCTGGCTGCCCAGCTCTGGAGGGCACCATTTCACACTGTGTTCAATAGCAAAACCAATTTACAAGTTATTTCTCCAATCACATGATAATGATTTTGCTTAAGCTGAATCCCTGTCTGAACTTGGGTGATGTGTTCAATGTCTAGGAATTTAGAACTTGTAGATTATAACGCTGTAATTGTAACTACAAAAGGATATTAACACTGCACTCTGGAATTCAGTTGAGAAAGTTTGAACTTCCTGGATAATTTTATTTATTATGCAGTCAGTGGAACTGAAATTATCAAAGCTGGACCAGAAGCTGAAATGGGAGAACTTTAGCATATTTACTATGGAAATCCCAACATGTGCAGAAAAAAATAGTATATGCAGAAAATGTTATTAGGAACCTCTCTACATTTAAATTCTAAATTATGTTTTATTGGTCTGAGTGAAATATACAAGTACATGCTCAATCTTAATCTGCAGCTCCACAATTCTGTCTTCAGATAGTCTGAGACTTGCCATGCGGGTAAGGGCCATTTGCTGGTCCCTAGTAATGGTCAAGGCTGCCTTCCACAAAATGCAGTTACACCTGCCCCTCTTATATATACTCCTAACCCTTTAGTATTTGTAGAGTATTAAGATATATCAAAAGACACAGCAGGCAAGGGTCTCTGCCTTCGCTTCAGGCTCTCAGAGAGATGAGAGTTATTATTCCCAGCAGACTGTAGCAACAACCATCCAGGTGTATGCAAAGAGCATTCTTGCAAATGTGTGTAGTCTCCTCTGATCTAATATCCTGTGGGGAGGTGGGGAGGTGGGGAGGAGGCAAGAGGAAAAGACTACAGTAGCGAATCATTTCATTTAGATACTTAATAAATTACTTTAAGTAAACTACTAAATTATTTGACCAGCTTGCATTTGTAATTATTCACCAAAAAGTATACTTTTTTATTTTATATTGAAATCATGTTTTTTTTCTTTGGAGAATAATGGAATTGGTGGTGAAGTGTCACAAAGTCTGAAATTTACCTGTGAATGTTTCAGCAAAAAGCAAACAAGCAAAAGCACATGCACACATAGATATAGAAAGAAAGTATAGCAAAATGTTAACAAGGTTTGAACCTACTTGGTGAGTATACCGGTATTACTGTTCATTCTTTAAAGTTTTTCGTATGTTTGAAAATTTTCATTAACAATTAAAAAAAAATAAATGGAAGGTTTAAACAAAGTATGTAAACCCAAAAGCCTTACACTTAACATCTAAAGCTCAAATAGCAACCAAGTTTGACTTCTACGATGAACAATAAAGACCCTTGGTTTTTATTTCACTAAGTACACTTAAGTATTGCCACATTATGAGCATTGCCTTAAAACGTCTGCTCTAAAAAGACATTTGGGGTTATATGGCGAAAGTGTCAAAGCAAGGCACTGAAAGACCAAAGAACTCCATGTAAAGATTATCCTAAACCTAATTGCCTTGGGATTTCTAAAAGTACTGCAAACACTACCCAAGGCTGATTTTGTTCACTTCTAGTGATTTCCTCACCTCCGTCCTTGCATGCCGGCATTCCAAATGGCTCACAACGATAGCTCCCAGCCGAACACACTGAAATTCTTAGACTTAAGACAAGTATGCCACAGAGCAGTCTTCTGACACTACAACTGGGGACAATCAGTACACCTTCACTTCTCTCTCCACCACTCCTCAACATCTTCCTCAGGATCCTTTATTTTTATTTTTTTTTGAGACAAGATCTCACTCTGTTGTCCAGGCTGCAGTGCAGTGGCCTGATCATGACACACTGCAACCTCCACCTCCTGGGCTCAAGCTATCCTCCCGTCTCAGCCTTCAGAGTAGCTGGGACTACAGGCATGCACCACCACGCCTGGTGATTGACATTTTATTTTATTTTATTTTCTTAAAGACAGAGTTTTGCTGTGTTGCTCAGGCTGGCCTCCAACTCCTGGCCTAAGCGAGCCTCCCGCTTCAGCCTCCCCAGTAGCTGGGACTGCAGGTGAATACCATCATGCCTGGCTTCCCCCAGGATCCTTGAGCCTCAAGTATTGCACGTGTCTCTCAGGCAGCCACACCCACCATCGTAGTGTGGTCAAGCCCATGAAACCTGCCCTCTAGCCTGGGTGACAGAGTGAGACTCTGTCTCAAAAATGAAAAAATGAGTAAAGGATATGTAATGTTCTTTGTGTCTTTCAGAATTATCTCTGAGGTGAATGTGCTTAATGAGGGCCCTGGAATCATTCTAAGACCCTTAGAAAGAAGCTAATGATCCTCTCAGTGTGTGGCTTGGAGAAAGTGACAAAATCATGACTTCCTGACATGATAAATGGTCTGCTGTTGTGTGGTCCAGCGTTCCTTTCAATGCCTAGTTGCTGGGCTAAAAAGACAACTATATTGACTCTAGAATGTCAGTTACAATGTCTGTCCTCACAAGGGAAGTCATGATCAAACTCAAACAAGCAAGGTGTTCCTATGCTAGATGCCAGAGACAGGTTTACCCGTGGGTGAATGATGCAGTTCTTGCCTATGGTATAGGATGGGATGGTGTGGTGTCAGGGGAGGGGGCAAGGGGAGCACTGGAGGTAAGAGAGTGGGAGAAGAGAAGAGGTCCCTGTCAAATTTCCCTCAATCCTAAGAGAGACACTTAGGAATGTAGTGTCTCTGCTCCCTCTGGATATTCCCCTGTATATTTTGAAGCCTGGGAGGCAGGATGGAGTACATCCTGCTGATGCCTGAATGGTGGCAAAGCAGAAGAGAAGGATGCTCCCTTAACCCCATGACCGAGCCTTTGAATTAACCAGCTCCAGTGTTTAACCTATGTCTGGACTTACTTATTTTTTGACTTCTAATTTCCACTTTATTAAAATACAGTGTCCCTATTCATTTCTTTTTCTTTTCCTTTTTTTTTTTTTTTTTTGAGATGGAGTTTTGCTCTTGTTGCCTAGGCTGGAGTGCAATGGCACGATTTTGGCTCACCACAACCTCCGCCTCCTAGGTTCAAGCGATTCTCCTGTCTCAGCCTACCGAGTAGCTGGGATTACAGGCATGCACCACCAAGCTAATTTTGTATTTTTAGTAGAGACGGGGTTTCTCCATGTTGGTCAGGCTGGTCTTGAACTCCCGATCTCAGATGATCCATCTGCCTCAGCCTCCCAAAGTGCTGGGATTACAGGTGTGAGCCACTGCACCCAACCTACAGTGCCCCTTTTCTTGTGATAGTCTTTATCTAAAACACTGCAGCTCATTGCACATAAGAAAGCCCACCTGGGGAAAGTATTGGCCTCCCTGATTGGTAAATTTGGAGCCTAATGCTTATTCTGACCAACTCTCATTCTTTCTGGTCATTTTGTCAATCTGTAAGTCAACAGACTGGAAACAGTTACCATTATTTATTTATTAAAAGACCATAGTTGTCACTTGGAATAAAGAGTTGCATGTTCAATGCTAAAGGTAACCAGATAATATGAAGATCCAAAAATGTATAACTACTGTAAAGATAGTGATATTCCATGTGGATACAGCACTTCCACAGATGACATCAGGGTCTAGTAAGAAAATATTGTTTTTGATATTGATATTTTATCCAATTTAATATTTGTTCTGATGATGACTTTAAACACACCTGCACTGTGTGATTTATGTTGTCCTCATCATACAAGGCAAGGTTTACAGAAGGAGGGAGGTGGCTTTCACACTGAGAGTGATACTCTTTTATTGTACCACTCCATGTTAATTAGGCAATGACTTTTTTACATGACAAACTTCATGTAATACAGCCTCTAGTCTTTATTTTGTGCTTCACAGATCTCATTTCTCTGGAAAGGAAGAAAGAGAACAAGTAGTTGTATTTCCATTACAGATAGTCAGGGATATAGAAGACTATTAACAACATTACTAAGTCTATTACTAAATCTGTTAATGTATAGTTCTGATATCTTTCCACTTTGCCTGCAGAGGAGAAATTACACACTAAGTTTATGTTCTTAGATGAATTTCACAGCCGAATAGTGAGGGACTACAAAAT
This sequence comes from Mandrillus leucophaeus, assembly GCF_000951045.1. NCBI lineage: Eukaryota > Metazoa > Chordata > Mammalia > Primates > Cercopithecidae > Mandrillus > Mandrillus leucophaeus. The sequence continues at coordinate 4,019,170 of NW_012101743.1, forward strand.
GACCGGTGAAAATGAGAGTTGGTCAGAATCAGCTTTAGGGTCTGAATTTTTCACCTTTCTTCATGGTATATACTATGGAAAACATCAATTAACTTGTAACTTGAGCTTTACCTTTTTACTCTACTGCTGCGAGTGAATCATATTACAACTATTTGAAGCTAGAAGATTGTAGTGGTGCTGTGTATCTTGGATTTCTCTTGATTTTTTGCAAGTGCAGTTAGCCAGAAGGGTTTTTAAAAATTTTTTATTTTATTTTATTTTATTTTTTACAGCAGCTCTGACTGATGTGGTCCAGCCACCCTTAGAGCCACTGGCCTTGGGCCAATATGTTGCCTACTCTTAAGTATTTTGAAATACTGCATGGAAAAAAAATGTCATTTATTTGGTTTTATTACTATATTTAATTATTTGAATAGATATGGTTAGTTTAATATGTTAACTTGGCTAAGTGATGGTACCCAGTTATTCAATCAAACACTAATCCAGATGCTGCTGTGAGGGTATTATATAGATGTGGTTAACATCTATAATCAGTTGCTTTAAGTAAAGGAGACTGTCCTGGATAATCTTGGTGGGCCTCATCCAATCAGCTGAAATGCCTTAAGAGCAAAACTGATATTCCCAGAGGCAGAAGAAATTCTGCCTGCTGACTACAGCCTCAGTGTCCACCTGAGAGTTTCTAGGCTTCCCAAGTTCCCTACAGATTTTGGACTTACCTAGCTAGACCCCACAATCATCTAAGGCAATTCCTTGAAACAAATCATATACATATATACCCTGTTGGATTTTTTTTTTTTTTTTCTGAAAGAACCCTGACTAATACAGATTTTGAAACTAGAAGTGGGATGTTGCTGTACTGAAGACCTAAAATGTGGAATTGGCTTTGGAATTAGGCCATGGGTAGAGACTAGAAAAATTTTTGAGAAGCATGATAGAAAAAACCTAAATTGCCCGGAAGAGATTGTTGTTAGAAATAGGAATATTAAAGTTGATTGTAGAGAAGTCTTAGAAAGAAATGAAGAAAATGTTACTGAAAATGGGAGGAAAGGCAATGCTTGTTACACAGTGACAGAAAATTTGACTGAACTGTGTTCTTCAGTCATATGGAAAGCAGAACTTGAAAGTGATGAACTTGGATATTTGGCAGAAATGTACAGGCAAAGTCCTTAAGGTTTTTCTCTGTGAACCCCAAGATCTTTACCCTAAAATGTTTCTGTTGAATTTTACCCTGACAATGCAAACTGATAGCTTATCTTCATAACCTGGTTTCTCCTTGCTGCTTATAGTAAAATGTAATATTGATATGGACAGGAGACAGGGAAATACTGGGTAGAAGAGGGTGGTTTCCCAGCAAAGGCCTCACCCTCAAGTCTGGAAACCCGTGGCCCTAAATGGGAACAAGTGTTCCTATTTTCATGCCCAAATGTTGCCTTTTGGCCTGCCACGCGCCCCCCTATCCTGTACCTGTATAAACTACAAACCCCAGGATCCACAAGCAGATGAGCAGACAAGCAGAAGAGAAGAGGAACAGAAGAGTGGTGTGGCAGAGAAGGAGAGAAGAGGAGGTTCTGAATGTCAAGAGGAGTTCAGTTGGGGACGGTAGGAGAGGAGATCGGCCAAGGGACGACTGAACTCCAGGGGAAGATCATCTTCCCAGTCCATTCCCTTTCCAGCTCCCCATCCATCCTGCTGAGAGCCAGCAATAAAATACCCCATATTTACCATCCTTCAATTTGTCTGTGTGACCTGATTCTTCCTGGACGCTGGACAAGAACCCAGTACCAAGAGGGCACTGAGCTGTTTAACACTTAAGCTGTCCCTGGATGGCAGGGCTAAAGGGGCATCATGACACCCCTGGATACCGCTGTAGGGCCGGAGCCCAATAGTGCTTGCCCTGGCTCAAATGCATGCTCCCCCTCTCATAAGGGGTTTGAGTGTGCAGTGGCCAAACAGACGAGCCACACCCCTGTTGCAGGCCCTGCAAGGGGGGTCAGTGAACTCTCCCATTTCAATGTGAAAGAGATAAATTGAGGAAAGAACTATTAGGCAAAAAGTAACCAACACTTGATTTTGGAGGTTCTCAGCCTATCATGATTCTGAAGGATGACAAAATTAGAAAATTTATTGTTGCAAAAGCATGCTCTGAAGGCCAATAGTATGGCTGGACAATCTTGCTAAAGAGATTATATATGTGATTCATGGATCCAATCAACCATATCAGCTGAAGGCAGGAATAAATATGGGTTTATCCATGAAGGATCTTGTCTAATGGCATGGACTCCCATAACACACACATGAGACTGATAAGGATTTTGAGAATGTTATATCAACAGAAACACTGGCATCTTGGAGTAAAGGAGATAGATATGGGATGAAATGAAGGAAGACTGTTGGACTTCTGGAATTCTATAGGCGGGATATGAGCTGACAGGGCTACTAGACTGCAAATACACATTAGCCTTCCAGAAAAAGGAAGAATGAATTATGAGGGTGGCACAGAAGCTGGTGGAGCACTGCAAGACCAGATGGCAGAGCATTGAGCTAAAGAGGATTATTCCTAGGCCTTGAAATCTAATGGAAGTAGCCATGCTATTTATTTATTTATTGAGATGGAATCTCATTCTGTCACGCAGGCTGGAGTGCCGTGGTACAATCTCAGCTCACTGCAACCTCCACCTGCCAGGTTCAAGCAATTCTCCTGCCTCAGCTTCCTGAGGTAACCCCTGACCTCAAGTGATCCACCCACCTCAGCCTCGCAAAGTGCTGGGATTACAGGTGTGAGCCATCACACCTGGCCGTGCCATGCTAAATTTTGAAATTACTTGGGACAAGAAACCACTTTATGCCTCCCATGTTCATTCTTTTGGAATGGTAATGTCTTGTAAAAGGAAAATAAATCTCAGGACTCCAAAATCATTAAGCCAAAGGGAAAAGTCAAGCTGGGAACTGCATCAGGCAAACCTGTCTCCCATTTTATTCTTAAATAAGATAGTTACAAACAAAAAAAAGCTACATACATCCCTCACAATTTGTCCACTGGGACATTCCTTTTGAGCTCCAAGATGTTTACCTTAAAATGGTTCTGTTGAATTTTACCCTGACAATATAAGTTGATAGCTTATCTTCACAGGTTCTAGACAAAGAACATAACTCAAAGTCATCCTTCTGTTCATCTGAGACAGATGCATATCTGATTGCTTTCCTAATGTAAAAATGCAGATTTACCGAGCTGACAAAGGCATAAGTGACTATTCCTCTATCCTTCTCTCACATGTAAATTGTGTATTCAGTGAAATGTTTATCAAACACTCAAAAGAATGCAACCATTTGTCTGTTATCTATCCACACCTTTATTTTTTTTTCCTTTTCCCCAATATCTGCCCTTTTGCCTTTAAATATTGAAGTCCACCAAAATCTTTGGAAAAAGGCATAGACCTGCCTTCCAGGTGCTTGTTCTTAACCTTCGTAAAATAAAATTTCCAAGTTAATTGAGACCTAGCTCAGATACTTTTTGGTTTACAAATTGGTAACAACAAAGGGATTCTGAGTGGAGGTGCCCCTGACCTTTGACAAATCTTCTATTACTGCTTGGTAACAGCTTGAGATATCTTTATTGCTCAAACCAACAGGCGGATTTGCTGAGGCCTGGGAACTTCTCCCCTCCAGACAATGCCTGATCTGCACAATTTTGGTTGATATCTAAGGTTTTTTTTGCTGTACAACTCCTTTTCTGGAGTTTTACTCACTTTCAACAAGGTAGGCGAGTTTTCCTGTTTCGATGATGATGGAGGGCAGGCAACTCCTTTCTGGAGTTTCAGCTCACTTCCAACAGGGAAGGCAAGTTGGAGTTTTTTTCCTGCTTATAGACTGGTAGAGAGCAGTGTTGAGCCTGGACTCCATTCCTAGGTAAGTAGCTGAATTGGGGTTTTATCTTGAAAATTCTCCCTAATGACCTAAAGTGAAGATTAACAACCAGCTGCTCTTAATTTCTCCTTACCATTAGAGTGCTCAGGAATTGTATACATAGTATGATCATTTGTCTGTTTTCCAGGCTAAACTTTTTCATTTATTTGTTTGTTGTTGTTTTTGTTGTTTTGGTCTTTTTCCCATTGGATTTGACTAACTCTACCCAACTATATCAAATGTGAAGGAAAGTTACAAATTGTGAAGAACAACGCCTCTGCATTGGCTAAATTCCTGCAGCTGTGGGGAAAAAGAGAAAAGGATAAACAGCCATCAACAGGAAAAAAGAAAGATTTTGAGTACCTGAGGGGCTATATTTACGTAATAAGGCCACATTTTGCTAGCCAAGCCAAACTGTGCCGCACGCTGCAGTTCTGTAGCTAAGGTTTTGCCCTTTTTTTCACCACAACAGCCTGGGTTTGGTTCCTAAATCAAGTTCTTTCTGGTTTGATACTTGTGTTATTTTTGAAATATCAGCAGTTTGTTCCAGCTAAAATAGGGTAGAGAGATTTAAAAGAATTTTTTAAGAGCTCAATGGGTAAAAGTCAGCTTAATTAAAAGCCAATATCCACGATGTGTGCATGTATGTCTGCGTGCGTGTGTGTGTCTGTGTGTGTATTTAAAATGCCTTTATGGTGTTTTGTTTTGTTTTGTTTGTTTGAGAAGGAGTTTCACTCTTGTTGCCCAGGCTGGAGTGCAATGGTGCAGTCTTGGCTCACTGCAACCTCCGCCTCCAGGGTTCAAGCAATTCTCCTGCCTCAGCCTCCCAAATAGCTGGGATTACAGGCATGCAACATCACGCCCAGTTAATTTTGTACTTTTAGTAGAGATGGGATTTCTCCATGTTGGTCAGGCTGGTCTCAAACTCCGGACAACCTCAGGTAATCCGCTCACTTCGACCTCCCAATATGCTGGGATTTCAGGCGTGAGCCACTGCGCCTGGCCTGTTTTTTTTTTTCTTTCCTAGTGCCTTGTTTTTTGAGAAAAAGGTTTTTTCCTTCTCAGTCAAATGAATTCTGTTTTCTCCATTTACTTCTGCCTATCTCTCCTTTCTTTTGTTCCCATCTGCTGCATGAGGGACCTAAAATAGTTTCTAACAGCCTGTAATTCCTTAAAGAAAACAGAGAAGGCACTAGACTCCTTTTTGAGGAGAAACATCTGTTTTTCCTTATGGAACCCCAAGAGTCTAAACAGACAAGTTCCTCTTGGATCTTAAACTGCTTGCTTTTGTACTGTTACCTGATTTTTGGACTAAGTTATTACAACAGAGGCTACTCTTTGGGTGTTTAAGATAAGAAAAGGTGTACTTTAGACACTTAGAGAAAAGTCTTTGTAACAGTGCACTGCAAAAGCATCACATGGTGTAGAATCATGATAATTCTATCTTTTGGAGATCCAGGACTCAGCGTGGGCTCTGCCCAGAGCTGAGGTCCAGTTAAAAGCTAGAGACTAGGCCGGGCACAGTGGCTCATGCCTGTCATCCCAGCACTTTGGGAGGCCAAGGTGGGCAGATCATGAGGTCAGGAGTTCAAGACCAACTTGGCCAACATGGTAAAACCCCATTTCTACTAAAAATACAAAAATTAGCTGGGCATGGTGGCTTGTAATCCCAACCACTTGGGAGGCTGAGGCAGGAGAATTGCTTGAACTGGGACCTGGGAGGCAGAGGTTGCAGTGAGACGAGATTGTGCCACTGCCCTCCAGCCTGGGCTACAGAGCAAGACTCCATCTAAAAAAAAAAAAAAAGCTAGAGACTAAATTGAGAACTATCTATATAAATAAAATTGGCATTCTTATACAATCCTATGATAGATTTCTATAATTTTAGGTTTGATTTGGCATCCGATTTTAATCTCTATCTAGCACACCAGACTCTCTTTGTACTTTTAGATGTTAATTTCTCTATCTGATTTTTCATCTGAAAGTTGTTCCTGTAATATGAAAATGTAGGGCTATCTATCTGACAACTGCTTGAGATCCAGTTAAAAGCTGATGAAACAGGTTATCAAGAAGTCAGGAGTCTAAGATAGGAAAAAAGAGGTCTTACGAATCTAAAAGGTCTACTTTGATTTGTGTGACTAATACATGTGTATATTTATGTGTGATTTTTATGTAATGTTTCACTACTAAAAATAAAAGAGATCTAATTAATTGGCTTAAAGGGAAAAAGCACTTAAGTCAAATACTGTATCAGACAAATACTTTTTTAAGTTCGTGTGACTTAAGTAAATCTTTAAGAAATAAGCTGGTTTTAAAATTATTGGTAAAATAGAATTGGAAATGGCTTCAGAATTGTCAACATACATTATTGTGTAGATTTGTTGGTCAAGTGGTTTTATATTTATCTCTGCTAGATGTTAGAATGTGTCAAAATTTGGCATGAGAGTTATAAAGCTATGGATACAGCCCAAAAGATAATTATCTTCATTTATGTAATTTTTTGATAAACAAAACATTTCATATTTTTCATTTAATGAAAACAGCTAAATCCTGAGTTATTAGTCAAGAAAACCCCCATTTATCTAACCTTAAGGTTCTTACATAGAAAATCTGAAATTCACAGGCTATAAAAATGGTTAATAGGGAAATAACATTAAATGATAACTATCACAGTTTGCATAAGTAACCTAGGCAAACTATTTTTAAAAGTTAATTAATTAGGTTAATGTAATGGAATAAATGCTTATAAATAAAATTGTTGGCCAGGCATGGTGGCTCACGCCTATAATCCCAGCACTTTGGGTGACTGAGGCAGGTGGATCAGTTGAGGCCAGGAGTCTGAGACCACCCTGCCCAACATGGCAAAACCACATCTCTACTAAAAATACAAAAATTAGCTGGACATGGTGGTACATGCCTGTAGTTCCAGCTACTTGGGAGGCTGAGGCACAAGAATTGCTTGAACCTAGGAGGCAGAGGTTGCAATGAGCCAAGATCACACCGCTACACTTTAGCCTGGGTGACAGAGTGAGACTCTGTCTCACAAACAAAAACAAAAAAACCCCTTGTCATATAATTTATAATCTAAAGTTATATAGTTAAATAATAGATACTCATTAAATGTCTGGGTCATTTCCAATTTTTAAAAAGTTATAGGAAAACATTTATCTAAAATGTGTTCTTATTTAAAGGAAAATAATTTTTATCTAATTCAAAGATTATTTAAAGGCTATTTATGAAACAAGGTAAAAGGAACCAGTAAATAAGGGTGATGTAAATAAAGTTATAAATATAACTAGGTATTTTTGGTAAGAAAGGTTAAAAGGAAAATAATTTTATATGAGAAAGAATCTTGCATGGTAAATTTTTGTCCTAAAATAATATGACTGGTTATTTAAGAAAAATGAAAGTCTAGGATAAAATAGGAAGTCCAAACATGTAAATGATGTGTATAAGTCATAATAAGGTTTGTGGCTGGGTGCAGTGGCTCACGCCTGTAATCCCAGCACTTTGGGAGGCTGAGATGGGCGGATCACCTGAGGTTAGGAGTTTGAGACCAGCCAGGCCAAAATGATGAAACCCCATCTCTACTAAAAACACAAAAAAAACGTAGCTGGGCATGGTGGTGCACACCTGTAATCCCAGCTACTCAGGAGGCTGAGGCAGAAGAATCGCTTGAGCCCAGGAGACGGAGGTTGCAGTGAGCTGAGATTGCACCACTGCACTCCAGCCTGGGCGACAGAGCGAGACTCCATCTCAAAGCAAAAAAAATAAGGTTTGTAAAAAGAGAATTTATGAGGAGAAAAACTATAATAAAGTTTATAAAAAAGAGGATTTGTGAAGGAAAAATACTTTATGTGATCAAGTTGGCAATAATTAAAAGGAAATTATGTATAATCTTTTTAGAGATTGAGTTTTGATATAAAAAACATTAATACAGTAAATAATTGGTTAGAACAACAAAATGTTTTAAGGTATTGATTTACTCTTAGTAAAATTATTTTTTTAATTTTTATTTATTTATTTTTTTGAGACGGAGTCTCGCTCTGTCACCCAGGCTGGAGTGCAGTGGCCGGATCTCAGCTCACTGCAAGCTCCGCCTCCCAGGTTCACGCCATTCTCCTGCCTCAGCCTCCCAAGTAGCTGGGACTACAGGCGCCCGCCACCTCGCCCGGCTAGTTTTTTGTATTTTTTAGTAGAGACGGGGTTTCACGGTGTTAGCCAGGATGGTCTCGATCTCCTGACCTCGTGATCCGCCCGCCTCAGCCTCCCAAAGTGCTGGGATTACAGGCTTGAGCCACCGTGCCCAGCCTACTCTTAGTAAAATTATAAGAGATTTTAATTTTTTATCCAAAAACTTCAACTTTTATTGTGTTTTGCTGTTTTCAGCTTTTTCTCCCCTTTGAGAAAGCCTGAGATAATATCCTTCTTCAAATTCTTCAGCTCCTGTAACTTTTTTCCTCAGGTTGTATTGTTGTGGCCTGATGCTAAAAATGTTTTATCTTAATGGTGTAAAGGATATGTTTTCTTACAATATAATGTTCTGTGCTCTTGGCTTTAAATTGTTCTAAGAATCCAAACATTTTCACTTATGACCCAGGAAACACTCTTCCTATGTCTAACTAATTCAGGTACCCTTTTCATTAGTTTTGACTTTCAAGTTATCTAAATTGACTTCCCGTAGGGAAAAACAAAGCACACTGCAGAAGGTCTTTTCTTTTGCCTTTTGGTAACTGGCCTAAACAGATTTTACATTTTATTGAAATAATACTTATATCATTGTTATTAAGTTTTGATTTCCTTAGAAAAACTGAGCTTGAAAAATTAAAAAATTGAGGCTATTGCATCTATGTAACTTTCTGTATTGCTTTTAAAGACCTTGTGACATTAAGTTTCGGGGCTTTGACTCCTGGGTTTTAAAAGGACAGCAAGTCCTGCTAAATCCTTTTTTTTTTTTTTTTTTTTTTTAGTTTTGCTCTTGTCGCCCAGGCTGGAGTGCAGTGGCGCGCTCTCTGCTCACTGTAACCTCCACCTCTTGGGTTCAAGAGACTCATGCCTCAGCCTCCCAAGTAGCTGGGATAACAGTCACACACACCACCACACCCAGCTATTTTTTTTTTTTGTATTTTTCATAGAGATGGGATTTCAACATGTTGGCCAGGATGGTCTCAAACTCCTGGCCTTAACTATCTGCCCACCTCGCCCTCTCAAAGTGTAGGATTACAGGTGTAAGCCACCATGCCTGGCCTTAATCCTGCTAAATCTTAAACACTGACAGCAGCTTCATCTTCAGACTTGGTAGACGATGACAACCAAAATAAACTGCATTTGTGAGACACAGGGCAAAAATTAAAATTATCAACTCTTCTAGGCCCAGGGACCGTTTATGATAGAAGAGGTCAGCACATGAGATTATAAGGGCCAATTTTGAGATAAAATTAGTTCAGTTTCTCTATAAATTAAACATAAATATTGAAGGCACACTGATTTAAGACTAGCATTTGGGCCCTTGTGTTAGATTAACAAGATTTTAACCCACTCTTGATTAATTAATTAATTTTATTTTTACATGGATGACATAATTAGCCCACTGTTAAATAAAAAATTCCAAAATGTTAAAAAAAGTTTACAGAAATTATATCTCATGGCCAAGATGGTTAAAATTTAATAGATTTGTTTATAAGATTTTGAGAGATAGATTTAATTGGCCTCATACTGTCTTTATTAGGGCTTATTGTTTGAGAAATTAAATCTCTCTTAAAGAATAAAGGTTTTTGCTTTTCATTTTTGATATCTTTGAGTTATCACTTTGGCTAAATGAAAGACTTATTTTACAATGACCTGTGATCCTATTTTATGATATCAAGGGTTTTAAAGTTTTTATATTTGACAAACTCAGTTAGTGAGCATGGTGTGTGCTTAAAAAGCATCTAGGTGAATAAATGTACATAAGGCGTGGGAGCATATTATGGGAAAAGAAAAGAAATGGAAGTTCACAACATGTTCTGAGGCTGTATTTCAAGATGAAAGGTAACACATATGCAGTTTGACACAAAATTGCAACTTAAGACTGGGAGGTGGGGAAGAGGAAAGGAGAAAGAAGAAAAAAAAAGTTTGCAAATGCAGTTTGAGGCCAGGCACCGTGGCTCATGCCTGTAATCCCAGCACTTTGGGAGGCTGAGGCTGGTAGGTCACCTGAGGTGAGGAGTTCAGGACCAGCCTGGCCAACATGGTGAAACCCTGTCTCTACTAAAAATACAATATTAGTCAGGCATGGTGGAGGGTGCCTGTAATCCCAGTTACTCGGGAGGCTGAGGCAGGAGAATTGCTTGATCCTGGGAGGCGGAGGTTGCAGTGAGCTGAGATTGTGCCACTGCACTCCAGCCTGGGTGACAGAGTGAAACTCTGTCTTAAAAAAAAAAAAAAAAAATGCAGTTTGATGCTAGGCTGCTAAGCTGTTACGCTGCTGAGCAGCTTGGTTATACTTTCACTGTGGTACTGTGAGAAAAACCACCATGGAACAATTACAAGTTTTTTTGTTTTTCTTTCTCAAGTGTGTAGATGTGGATTCCAGATAACCGATAAGAATGGCTTTCAGTTTATTGGTTTAGGTCTGGATGTGCTTATGCAACCTCTCCCAACCTCCATCAACTTGCTCACACCTCATTCACATTCCTGTTGTCAAATATTTAGTATCTGAGGATTACATGTTGCGGGATTTTTAAGGAATCAGAGAGACCGATGGGGTACAGGAGGATATTTATTAATTATTTAGGTGCACCGGCCCCGTCAGATTAACATCCAAAGGACTCAGCCCTGAACAAAGAGTTAAGTTACCTTTTAAGCATTTCGTGGGTGGGGGGAGATCTGTGCAGGGGAAAGTATACTACAGAAGTGAGAAACAAAGGCAGTTATTCAGTTGAGACATGCATTACATCATTTCTTACTTTTCAAGGAAAAACATGTTTTACAACTTGAGTTTATCTGTCTAGTGACCTTGCAGCTGCACAGCTAGGGAAACTGGGTCTTCACAATGCCTGGGAAAGGAGGAGAGATAAGGCTCACTAGCCACAGAAAAACAGGCAGTTAACTTTTAAAGGACTCCAGCTCTTTCTCTTTCTCAGGGGGAATTGGGTTTTCTTACATACAACTGAGTTTCTGCGTACACACTCTTTAATTTCTTTTAATTCCTATTCCATTCCCCCCTTTGGTGCTTTTTATAAAAAAGGTGTTAATAGAAAGCACCACTATTTGCCACCTCTTCGGGGAACTGAGTTGTTTCTACTGGCAGCGGCTGATATTTGGTTAATTCCATCAACTGTGCGGTAGTGTGTCAGGTTACTGTTGCCTCTATAGTTGACTGAATACTCCTAATAAACAGAGGTAAAAGGCAAGGGAGGATGAGGCAGATGCGAAGAATAAGCAAGAACCCACTAATGAGGGTTGTGAATCCTCCAAAGGTTGAGAACCATCCTGCAAACAAGGAATCCAGGGACCACCTGGACCATCTCTGAACTGGAACATGGGCAAACTTACACATTCTAGCTGTTATTTCCACGACAGCTCAGCCATTATCATTGATTTCTAGGCAACAGTTGGTTAAATTTTCCACATACTCCTCCTTCTGAGGTTAAGAGGTAATCTAAAGCCAATCTATTTTGATATATAGCATTTCTCATTTGTGTTGCTTGTATTACCAATAAATCTAGTGACTTTGATGTTTCATTGGTTATGATTTCAAAGACTGCCTGCAATCTTATGATGTGGTTGAGCATACAGATTGGAGTGCGGCAAACCCATGACCTGTCTTGCACCCAGGTAGCTAGCCCAAAGAAATGATTCTTTCAGGAGGCCATTCATTATCTTTACAGTTTCCTATGTTCACATCCTTTTTGATATTTGTGTCTATTTTTGTGATTATGCTTCTTCTAGTTCTTCTTTTATTTTCATCATAAACTGGACATCTTAAGAGTTCCCCTTGCTTTAGAGGAATTAGAAAGGATGGCTTGATTGTTCCTAACACACATGCCCCTGTCCATTTAGCCAGCAGTTTCTGATAGGCCCATGCTCCACAGATCCAGTAAAGGCCAAAGGGTGCCTTCCAAGCATTTGGAGACTCTAGCTGATGCCAAGAATGGCTTAGAGTAGAGAATCGAGAGAAAGGGTTTGGATCTGGTAAGTAGGAGTCGTTCTGGGCATTTCTCCATGGAGTTTTGTTTTTAGTCTCATCATAGTACTGTTGCACTAGGCAAGTTGTTTCTCCTACTACCTCTGTGAAAGCCTTTCCCCATTGGGTGATACAGTACTTTCCAATTATGGAGGTTTTTAACAACCAAACACTGGCTGAGGCTGTTGGTTCATTGGCAGGGTTAAGCAAAGTGAAGTTATCTTGTGGCATTAATTCCTTTGCCTCCCATGGCCACTGGTCCCCCATATTAGTTCCTCCACATACATAGCATGAGGAAATTCTTAAGCTGCCAGCTATGTTTTCAGCTAGTTGAGCAAATAAGTTTTTGGGTGATGGGGGAAGCTCAGGTACTGCAAAATGCTTATAGAATGACTTACAGACCCGGGGTTGTGGGGTTGGATGCATTTGAGTCCTTCTAGTCTTTTTGACAATCAGTAGTGAAACTCCAAGGCCTGCTTCTTATCTATCAACTCATAATAGTGCTGTCTGTCCTGTAGACCAAAAAGGTAGCTCTGGCTTTAAGATAGTAAAATTTAAAGGATTGCATGTCCTTGTCTTACAATTTGGTTTGGCTGACAAACTACTTAGCAGAGCAGTCCTTCCTGAATATAGGTGTTGAAGCTGTGTTAGCATAGACCACTGAATGTTACAGTCTGGGCTTCCAATTTGTGGTTCTCCGTACAGATGTTTAGGACTGCTGCTGCTAAGCCTCTCTTGTGTCAAACCATTGCAGGCTGCTTCTGGTTTTTAAAGATTATGAACATACGTGGCATGGCAAAGTACAAGGAAATAGGCCCTTTATAGGAGGGAGGGGCTTCTTTGGTTCGAGCTATAAGCTCCCCTTCTTTTTCTCCCTTTGATGTAATATGTATGTCAAACCAGAATTCATAGGGTAACAGCTTAGGGTCATAACATATATATAGCTGATTATTTCCTGGGTCACAGACTGAGTAGGTGGTCTGCTTGTCTGTGCAGGCTTCTAACTTGGTTCCTGTACATTCATAGTAGGTATGGTACAGTACAGTTTTAACTATGGTATTCCTTACCCAGGTAGTGTGTACACAGTGTGGGCATCCTTCTAGAGATTTCTCCCCTTTTAGTATAGGCAGAAATGATAACAACATCAGTGTATGTAATAGAAACGTGCTCACACAACACATGGGCACGGCAAACCTTCCTCTGGGCATAGATATTTGCAGCATTTGCAGTAATAACATAACAGAACAATCAGTATTGACAGAATTATAGCTAGGCTTATAAATTGTATCCACATTTACTTATCCAGAGATGGTCCTCTGAGCTTCAGCTGTGCATAGACTAGTCAGCTTCCGGGATGTGACTAGAGCAGAGCTTGCAGGATCCTCAAGCTCCAGCCATGTGTAGACTGACCAGCCTCTGGTGTGGTCAGAGCAGGGCAGTTGTCTTTCTTACCGGTAGTTGGGTTTTGCCATAGGACTGTTCAGGTGGGGCGATCTGGGTCTTATTGGCTAGTCCATTGGTTGTCTTCGGGAGTCACTGCTGCCGCTGGTTTCAGCCAGGTATGATGAATCCAAGGTGTGACACCTGCAACTTTAACAGCAGTGGGAGTAGACATGATCACAATATGGGGCCCATCCTATAAGGGCCCCAGGGCTGTTGGATTTCACCTTTTAACCTAGACAGCGTCCCCTGGCTTTTGTGGATGCACTGGGTCTGTTAGACTTAAATGTATCCTTTCCTTTACCCAGCCTTGCACCTCCTGCATTGCCCCTCCTAAAGCCTGCATCTGTCTTCTATGGGTTAGCTCTCCTAATTCCTTTAAATCCCCTCTAATTTGATTAATGATTGGGGTTGGCCTTCTGAACAATATTTTATTGCACGAATACCCAGTTTGTTTTGTAGGTGTACACCTGACTTGGAGTAGGACCATGGGCAAGATCTGATTGTAAGTGAGTTTCCTGGCAAAACTTTTTTATTAGCTCTTTAAGTGTCTGGTTCATCCATTCCACCTTCCCTGAACTCTGTGGTCTGTAGGCTGTGTGCAGTTTCCATTTGATCTTTAAAAACTGAGTCAGCTGTTGTACTACTTCTGCCACCAATGCAGGACCATTGTCTGATCCTAGGGTTAAAGGCAATTCAAACCTTGGTATGATGCCTTTTAGTAGCACCTTTGTCGCCTCTTGTGCCTTTTCAGTCCTGGTGGGCAAGGCCTCAACCCACCCCGAGAAGGTGCAAAGAAACACTAGCATATACCAGTAACCTCCTGCTCAAGGCAACTCGGTAAAGTCTAGAAGTAGGTTCTCACAAGGCACAGCTCTCATTTCCTGAACTCCTGGGGATCGAGTAGGTCCTTGTTTTGGCTTATTCCGGGCACAGGATAGACATTGTTCACAAACAGCATGGGTGATGGCAGAGAGCCGTGGCACACAGAAGTGTCGACCTATCAAATTCTCCAGGGCAGTCCTTCCAATGTGTGTTCCTTGATGAATCTGCTTCACAAACTTTGGGGCTATTGTCCTGGGACAGCTAGCCTCCTGTCAGAGAACAGTCACCATGCGCCTTTAGTATATTTCCTTGTTTCCTGACCAAACCAAGCCTTTTCACTTGAAGAGTAATTGGGTACCTCTAGCAAAGGGGGCTCTATAAGGAGAGGCATTGCTAGAGTTCTTTCTTCAGGTAAAGCCTTGTTCATTGCTGCCCGCCTAGCCTCTTGGTCTGCTTTCTGTTGCCCTGCACCTCATAGCCTTTCCTGATTTGGTGTCCCTTGGAATGAATGACAGCCACCTTCTCTGGAGCCCATATGGCTTCTAATAATTGCAAAATTTCCTCTTTATTTTTTATTTCTTTTCCTTCGGTAGTCAAAATTCTCTCTCTTTGTATATTGCCCCATGGGCGTGCAGAGTTGCAAAAGCATATTCAGAGTCAGTACCTTTGTTTACTTTCTTCCCCTTGACCAATAACAGTGCTCTGGTTAATGCTATTAATTCAGCCTTCTGAGCGGAAGTCTCAGAAGGTAAGCTTGAGCCTTGACCTGTTCCTTTTCCCATAGGAGGAGCTCTCTTTCCTTTCCTTTGGCAGCCTCATATAAGGTCCTTGCTATAAGGGAGAAGTTTGGAATCCAGATTTGGCAGAATCCCGCCACGCCTAGAAATTCCCTGACCTGCTGGCTTGTAACTGGGGTGGGCAATGCACATACAGCCTCCTTGCTTGCACTTCCAAGCCTGCACTGGCCTTGGTATACCATGAATCCTAGATATCCAACCTCCTGAAAACAGCCTTTTGCCTTGTCCTTGGACACTTTGTAACCAGCTTCACACAGCAGGTGAAGAAGCCTCTCTGTTCCTTGGAGTCATTCCTCCCTCCTGGGGGCAGCAAATAGCAAATCATCAATGTGTTGTAATAGCCACAATTGTCACTAGGTGGCGCAAAAGCCTCAAGATCTGCAGCCAAGGCCTCCTCAAAAATGGTGGGAGAATTCTTACACCCTTATAGCAGCCTTGTCCAGGTATATTGCGATTGCCCCCACTGGAAGGCAAATATAGGCTGACTTTGGGGAGCAAGCCTGAAACAAA
Organism: Mandrillus leucophaeus; assembly: GCF_000951045.1. NCBI lineage: Eukaryota > Metazoa > Chordata > Mammalia > Primates > Cercopithecidae > Mandrillus > Mandrillus leucophaeus. The sequence goes on from NW_012101743.1 coordinate 4,034,812, forward strand.
AGAAGACATCCTTTAAGTCCAGACACGTGAACCACGTGGCCTCAACAGGAATCTGTCGCAACCTTGTGTATGGGTTGGGTACTATGGCATGGATAGTGACAGTGGCTTTGTTTACTGCCCGGAGATCCTGCACTGTCCTGTATTCCCCATTGGGTTTGCGAATGGGTAACAGAGGAGTATTCCATGAGGAGTTGCATTTTACTATAATCCCATGCATATAAAGCCGATTTAGATGCTTTTGTTATTCTATCAATTTCCTCCCTGGGTAGCGGGTACTGATGGACTTGTACCGGGGCAGCATGAGGGTTAACCTCTACCACCACTGGCTATCTGTTTGCAGCAAGTCCATGGGGGTTATCCTCGGGCCATACACCTGGTACCTTGAAAAGCATCCCCCACATATTGTGTAGGTCTGGCTCTGTTGGCTTTATGGCACACAGTTCATAGAGCTGCCATTCCTCAGCCCTTGGGACAGTTTGGGTCCATACCATTGCCTTGGACTTTCCAAACTCCAGTGTCATCTTCCCTTTAGGTGTAAAGGAAATTTGTGCCTGTAGTTTCTGGAGTAACTCTGTCCTGAATAAGGGCACTGGATAATATTTGGCATATATAGAAACTCATGCTGCACTTCTTGTCCCCCAGTAATACATCTCCTGGATTTGGAAAAGGTCTCTTTTCTTTGGCCCCAGCAACCCCTACAATAGTAGCACAGTTCTTTGTTGGGGGGCTAATTGGGTGAGTTACCACAGAGAAATCAGCACCAGTATCGACCAAAAAAATCAATTAACTGGCCCCCTACTTTCATAGAGATCATAGGCTACCCGGGGCCTAAAAAGATGGAGCCTGCTCTGGCTCAGTCCTCAAATTCTCGGCCCCTGCTAAGCCGATCACATCAGGATCTGCCCTTGAGGCGCCATGACTAGCATCCAAATACTGCACTTGGGTGTTAGACCATTGACCATCATTTCCATCCTTTTCCTTTTCGGGTCACTCATCTTTCCAGTGGCCCATTTGCCGGTAAGTTGCACATTGGTTCCTGTCCAACTGGGACTGGCTTTCCTCTCCTGGTCTTGTTTGCCCCCTTCCTCAGCCTCTGCCTCGGCCACGCCCTCTAGCAAATTCAGGGTTACTTTCTGCTAGTGCAGCAGCTATACATTGAGCTCTCTTTGTTCCTATATCTGGTTTTTCTTTCTTCCTTTGGTTGGGCTGCCTGAGCCACTAATGCCTTGATAAGGCTCACTAGCCACAGAAAAACAGGCAGTTAATTTTTTTTTTTTTTTGAGACGGAGTCTCGCTCTGTCGCCCAGGCTGGAGTGCAGTGGCCAGATCTCAGCTCACTGCAAGCTCCGCCTCCCGGGTTCACGCCATTCTCCTGCCTCAGCCTCCCGAGTAGCTGGGACTATAGGCGCCTGCCACCTCGCCCGGCTAGTTTTTTTTTTATTTTTTTATTTTTTTAGTAGAGATGGGGTTTCACCGTGTTAGCCAGGATGGTCTCGATCTCCTGACCTCGTGATCCGCCCGTCTCGGCCTCCCAAAGTACTGGGATTACAGGCTTGAGCCACCGTGCCCGGCCACAGGCAGTTAATTTTTAAAGGACTCCAGCTCTTTCTCTTTCTCAGAGGGAATTGGGTTTTCTTACATACAACTGAGTTTCTGCTTACACACTCTTTAATTTCCTTTAATTCCTGTTCCATACATACACTGGAATATTCTTTTGGAATGTGTTCTTCCTTTTCTTTCTAAAGGATACAGGAATAGATATTTGTGGCCTATAGCCAACTGTCCTGCTGAGAATTACTGAACTGAACTGAGCTGGTTGAGAACTTTGTTATAAGTTTCATATTTTAGTGCACTTTTGGCAAAGGGCAAAAGAAAAGTTCTGTGTAGAATAAACCCAAAGCTATGTTTTCATAACCTTTGATTGTTAAGGGTTGCTTTGGCATTCTTGTGTCTTATGTCATTGGCTATAATATAGTTTGCCTATCATCAAAGGCTCTTTTCCATGGAAAAGCCAAATGACTGCTATTGGGACGTCTACAAATCTTGAATCAAGGTTAAACGCCAAATTATTTTTAGGGAAATACTGAGAAAATGGCCAGGCAATATTACTTGTATATTCAGCTGTGGAAACCCATGTACCTGTTGCTTTTCTAGTTTGAAGACATTTTATCAGTTGTTTTGTATGTTGGCAGATACTATCTTTACTTTGAGAAAACACAGAGAGATCAGTTATTAAACTTGATCTACAGAGTGCTCAGATAATATGATAAAGTAAGTGTGTGATTTCTACCATGACCCCAAAGAATTACATTCCCAAAGGCAGTCGATAAAAGGTAGGGAAAACAATAAGAATATCCAGTATTACTTATACAAGAAAACAATATGATTTCCCATGTATTTAAGAGTTTCATTGATACATTATGTGCATCTTCTTTTGTACCACTTACCACATGGTTACATGAAGGAGTATTTTATTTAGCATATACATTTTCCTTCTAGTGCTAATATATTTTGTTTTTAGAGGTCTAAAAACAGTGCAGGTCCAGGAAGCCCACTCTTTTCTCTACCTTATAGACCTTGGTGTTTGGGGTGGGCTTAATCAGGTCTATAGGGTAATCATAGAGTTTTCAGGCTAAGCCTGTAAGAGTGGTTCACTGTAGATATGACCTTGGACCTGACTGGAAAAGAGAACACCACCAACATCACCATCAGATATTCAGCCATTAGAGGAACAGCTTTGCCACAGTATTTTAGTTCTGCACAAGGCACTATTCAATGAGGCAGTCCACTGTGTGGCAAACACACCTGTTCAAGTGAGGCTGGAATGTTCTGAGAGGTCTTTTTTTTTTTTTTTTTTGAGACGGAGTCTCGCTCTGTCGCCCAGGCTGGAGTGCAGTGGCCGGATCTCAGCTCACTGCAAGCTCTGCCTCCCTGGTTTGCGCCATTCTCCTGCCTCAGCCTCCCGAGTAGCTGGGACTACAGGCACCTGCCACCTCGCCCGGCTAGTTTTTTGTATTTTTTAGTAGAGACTGGGTTTCACCGTGTTAGCCAGGATGGTCTCGATCTCCTGACCTCGTGATCCGCCCGTCTCGGCCTCCCAAAGTGCTGGAATTACAGGCTTGAGCCACCGCGCCCAGCCTGAGAGGTCTTAAGACATCATGACTCTCAAGGATCTGCCCACATGGGACTGGCCAGCACAGTACTCAGGGTCCATGGACTTCAGTGTTGGAGGATGGACCTCAGCTTGGTAACATCCTGGGTTATAACCACCTCCTCTTGTAACCAAAAAGCAGGTTAATTGGACTTAGAATCCAATTAACAAGAGCAAGGCCTTGTACAAGAAAAGTGAGTTTATTTCTGAAGCTAGATAGGGCAAAGGGCATAAAGTGTCTTGTTTTAAATGTGATGCTTCACTTTTGTAGCAAAAAGTGAACATAAGAATGATACAATGGACTCTGGGGATTCGGAGGAAAGGGTGGGAGCTGGGTGGGGGACAAAAGACTACAAACAGAGTTCAGTGTATACTGCTTGGGTGATGGGTGCCCTAAAGTCCCACAAATCACCACTAAACAACTTACTCAAGTAACCAAATACCACCTTGTAACCAAATGCCACCAACTACTTGTTATTCGTAACTTCAACTCTAATTTTATTCACTTGAATTTTCAAAGTGTGCAGCTGTAAGGGGCCACAAAAGGTTCCCTAGCTTAGTTGCTATTCTGTAATTATATGTAAAGCCCTGATCAATTTCCCTAAAGCCTATGCAAGGCTTTTCTTGAGAGCGTGTGCTGAGACAATTTTTTATTTCAAATCACAGAATTAAGAATTATGTCATTGGTTAGAAGGGGAGAGCATAACTTACATTAATATATTTGCAATGACATATTTGCTTTCCTGTGGTAGCGTGAGGAATAAGAAGGCAATAGACATTCATATTTATGAGTATATGTTTATAAAGTGAAACACTTTTGAAACTCACTGCTTAAACAAGAACAAAAAACCAACATTGTATGTTCTTACTCATAAGTGGGAGCTAAGCTATGAGGATGCAAAGGCATAAGAATGATACATTGGACTTTGGGGACGCGGAGGAAAGGGTGGGAGTGGGGTGGGGGAGAAAAGACTATAAACTGGGTTCAGCGTATACTGCTTGGGTGATGGGTCTCCTAAAATTCCACAGATCACCACTAAACAACTTACTCATGTAACCAAATACCACCTGTTCCCCAAATACCTATGGAAATAAAAAAGTTAAACTTAAGGCCGGGCGCGGTGGCTCACGCCTGTCATCCCAGCACTTTGGGAGGCCGA
>NW_012101743.1:4039345-4061176 GCF_000951045.1 Mandrillus leucophaeus
AAAAAAAAAAAAAAAAAAAAATTAAACTTAATAAAATTTAAAAATAAGCAATAACAAAACTCACAAATCTAAAGAAACTTAAATGAAAACCTGGCCAAAGGTTTTACCCATTTTTAGCTTCTGAGTTATGCTTTTGTTTTTTTCTTAACTGATATTCTTGAAATATTTAATTTCATAAAACTAACCTTTGAAATATGAATGTCTGTTCCCTTGACATCACTCACAGTATCAAAAAGAAGTAAATGTATTACTGTGTATGTTTATGTCTATGATTGTATGTATTTCATGTGCAGTTGTACATATGAATTTAGAGTTGTCATTTTCAATTAATTTATAAAATTTTTACACTTCTATATTACTCCTAGAATTGGTATGTGACAAACCTCTCAGTGTTCCTTCTACGGATAGCCAACTTTAGATACTGATAATAAGAATTAAATTAACAGCTTTGGTCACTTACTTAGTCCCTGCTCTTTACCTGCCAGGCGCAGTGTTAGACATGCATGCATTGCATCTTTCACTTGTCACAGCAATGGTGTAAGGTAAATGTTATTCCTGTTCTCACCTTTCTGCCTATCTCCTACTAAGGCAGCACAATATATCTCAGCTGATTTAAGGAGTTAAATTTAGGTAACATCAAATCAAGTAGAAGTATAGAATTTAAAAATCATCAGTGCAATTATTTGATAAAGCATAATGTCAACTTTGGAAGAAGGATAACGTTTAAAGTTATGAAGCAATACAAAAATCAGAAAGAAAAATATGCACCACAAAACTAAGAAAAAGAGGAAAACAACAGAATGGGGAAATGTTTGTTGTGAAAAACATAAGCATTAGTTATTTTAAATGTATTTTTAAAGTTATTAAACTTTGGAAGAATACCACCAAATGTCCAAACATTCAATGAAGAAGAAAACAAATCACAGAACGAAAAGCACATAGAAGAGCCTTTAAAGAGGTGTTAACTTCATTATGCAACAAGGAAGTAACTCACAAGTAACTCACAAGGAAATAAAAATATATTTTTAAATTAAATTAAATTTATATTTTATTATATTTTTGAGACAGAATCTCACTCTGTCACCCAGGCTGGAGCGCAGTGATGCAATCTCAGCTTGCCGCAACCTCTGTCTCCTGGGTTTAATTCTTGTGCCTCGGCCTCCAGAGGAGCTGGGACTATAGGCACCTGTCACCACGCCCAGCTAATTTTTGTATTTTTAGTAGAGATGGGGTTTTACCATGTTGGCCAGGCTGGTCTCAAACCCCTGACCTCAGGTGATCTGCCCACCTCAGCGTCCTAAAGTGCTGGGATTACAGGCATGAGCCACCAAGCCTGGCCTAGTTAGTATAAATATAACAGTGTCATTTCATACCTAATTAATAAATAAAAACAAGCTGAAAATGATAAAATACAATGAAATTGTATTCGTGTAGCTGTGGGGAAATAAATGTATTGCAAATGGCAATGATAATAACAGTAACCACTATTGTGCCCACTTTCCTCTTCTGCCCACATTTCTGTGCAGAGGAACCACTGTTTACCCCATTTTGTAGATCAGATGACTGTGACTCACAAGGGAGGGATAAGTAGTCCCCCATCACACAGTTAGTATGGTGTTTTAGTCCATTTTTGTGTTGCTATAAAGGAACATCTGAGGCTGGGTAATTTATAAAGAAAAGAGGTTTATTTGGCTCATGGTTCTGTAGGCTGTACAAGACATCTGCTTGTATGACACCGACATCTGCTTCTGGTGAGGGCTTCAGGAAGCTTCTACTCATGGTAGAAGGGGAGCAAGTGTATGTCAATCACATGGTGACAGGAAGGAAGGAAAGATAGGGGAGGAGGTTTCAGGCTTTTTAAACAAGCAGATCTCAGGAGAAATAATAGAGTGGGAACTCACTCATTATACCAGGTCAGCACCATGCCATTCATGAGGGACTCGACCCCATGATCCAAACATTTCCCACCAAGTCCTACCTCCAACACTGGGGATTAAATTTTGACATGAGATTTGCTGGGGACAAATATCCAAACTATAACATATGGGCAGAACCAGCCTAATAGAGCTTTGTTGAAGCTAAAAATGCTATGTTCCTTTTTTAAAATTTTACATAAAACCATTTGGAAGCATTTTTTTTTTTAAAATAGAGATGATGTCTCACTATGTTGCCCAGGATGTTCTCAAATTCCTGGCCTGAAGTGATCCTCCTACCTCACCTCCCAAATCTCTGGGATTACAGGTGTAAGCCACTGTGCCTTGCTGATTATTTTTTAGAGGCAGGGTCTTGCTCTATGGCCCAGGCTGGAGCACAGTGGCACAACTATAGCTTACTACAGCCTCAAACTCCTGGGCTCAAGGGATCCTCCTGCTTCAGCCTCCTGAGTAGCTAGGACTACAGGTGTGTGTCACCACACCTGGCCTAAAAACCATGTTTTAAACCAAAACTGGATACTGCTTCCCGTGGCAATATGCAAGAAAAAAAGAAAAGATTCAAACTCTTTTACTTAAGTATTTCAGTCCTGGCATGTTAGCCCAAAAGTACTAACTTAGGCTGAGTGTGGTAGCTCACGCCTGTAATCCAAACAATTTGGGAAGCTGAGGCAAGAGGACTGCTTGAGTCCAGGAGTTCAAGACCAGCCTGGGCAATATGGCAAAACCCTGGCTCTACAAAATATTTGAAAATTCGCTGGGCATGGTGATACATGCCTATAGCCCAAGTTATGCAGCAGGCTGAGGTGGGAGGATCACTTGAGCCCAGGAGGTCGAGGCTGCAGTGAGCCATGATTGAGCCACTGCACTTCAGCCTGGGTGACAGAGTGAAACACTGCCTCAAAAACAAAACAAGGCCAGGCACGGTAGCTCACACTTGTAATCTCAGCATTTTGGGAGGCTGAGGTAGGCAGATCACTTGAGGTCAGAAGTTTGAGACCAGCCTGGCCAACATGGTGAAACCCCGTCTCTACTAAAAAATACAAAAAAATTAGCCAGGCATGGTGGCACACGTCTGTAATCCCAGCTACTTGGGAGGCTGAGACAGGAGAATTGCTTGAACCAGGGAGGCAGTGGGTGCAGCGAGCCTAGATTGCACTACTGCACTCCAGCCTGGATGACAGAGTGACTCCGTCTCAAACAAACAAACAAAAAACAAAAAAGGAAGCAAAAGAAAGTTTAAAAGAAAAGTAGCCGTATGTACAAAGATGTGCATTCATTCAATTGATATCTGTTGATCACTCATTATGTGCCAGGAAACAACCTTAAGCAAATTACAAGATATGAATGCAGACATTAAAATGAAAACTACGAAGAAAATGATAAAATGTTGAAAAGCATTTCTGAAATAGTGTTAAATGGAAAAACTGGACCACACTATTGGATACTGAAAGTAATCATTCACTTGAGTTAGGTCCAAGAGCTGAATTGAGTCAGAGAAGTTACGTGATTTGGGGAAATTTCTAGTAAGAAACTTTTCAGTGGAAATCTTAATTGCCCTACTTTTGTGGCACCAGAATGTATACTTTCGCATAAAAGCCAATTTTGCAATTGTGGTTCTTTTGCCAGACTCCTGATTGGTGGGACTTTAGGTCCTGAGAGAACAGCCCTACCTCTCCTATTCCCAACTCTCCCACCTCCAGGTGGTGCATGATGTTCTTGCCATTTCCGGAGAGCAGCCTGTGTTTCTTGAATGGGAAGTGAGGGGAGGCCAGAGCACACCAGTGATAGGGGAGGGAGGCAGGGAAGTGCTGGGAGGAGAAGCGGAGTCCCTAGCAAGGGCTCCACCCCCGGTCCTGTGCCCGTGGACCGAAGTGAGGACAGGCATTTCTGTTTTCATGCCCAAATGTTGCATTTCCCAAGACCACCCTGGCCCGCCACGCCCCCATCCTGTGCCTATAAAAACCCCGAGACCATATCGGGCAGAGACACAAATGGCCATGGGCAGACAGAAGTGGCTGGCCCTCCAGAGGAACACACTGGCGGAAGAGCACACTGGCAGACACCAGCAGACGCCAGCAGGCCGACCAGCTGAACAACACTGAGTTTGGTTGTGGTGGTGAGAGGAGAGCCTGGCTGCTGGGCGACCAAACTCCAGGGGAAAACCACCTTCCCACTCCGTCCCCCTTCTGGCCTCTCCATCCACCTCACTGAGAGCTACCACCACTCAATAAAAAACCTTGCACCCATCCTCCAAGCCCACATGTGATCTGATTTTTCTGGTACATAAAGGCAAGAATCTGGGAAACAGAAAGCCCTCTGTCCTTGCGATAGGGCAGAGAGTCTAATTGAGTTGATAAACACAAGCTGCCTACGGATGGCTAAACTGAAAGAGCACAACCGTAACACATGCCCACCGTAGACACTGCAGTGGGATCGGAGTCACATGTCACTATACTGATCTCTTCTTTGCAATAATTAAGTTGTTTTTATGTTACAGCTTGTTTTTTTTGTTTTTTTTTGTTTTGCTTTTTTTTGAGATGGCGTCTCACTCTGTCACCCAGGCTGGAGTGTAGTGGTGTGATCTCGGCTCACTACAACCTCTGCCTCCCGGGTTCTAGTGATTCTCGTGCCTCAGACTTCCCAGTAGCTGGGATTACAGGCATATATTTAGTGGAGACAGGGTTTCACTATGTTGGCCAGGCTGGTCTCCAACTCCTGATCTCAGGTGATCTGCACACCTCGGCCTCCCAAAATGCTGGGATTACAGGTGTGAGCTACTGCACTTGGCCTATGTTATAGCTTCAGGGACATCCAGTTTCCATTCATTACCCTTCTTCCCAATCTGTGACCCTGCAGTATGGACTGGCACATGACTGCCACTTACAGCACCCATGTAGGACTCCAGGCGGGGAGCCAACAGGGAGCAGGGGTTGTGTAGGAATGTATTATAGTCTGTGTTCATTCAATTCTGCATGAAGGCCCTTCCCAATTATATCAACAACTTTTTAAGAGATTTCGAGACTAAAAAAAGCTTTTAATCACTAATGTGTTTTTGAAAGAATCTGAATTAGGTACTTTTAAAATTAATTTTTCTCCTGAATAAACTATTTAGGTATTATTTTTAGTTAATACAGATTTGTACGAATTTGACACCCAACTGAGGAGTTGGCTTTGTAGGTCCCACTAACAACTGGCTTGACAAGCTTTATTCTATGATGATGTATTGTTCCTGTTTTTATAGGAAGGAGTTTGATATTAGGCCACTGTATGTATGGAAAATTTCCCAAACTCCTGGATTAGTCAATTGGAATTTTAAATTGGAAAATCCTCTCATAAATAGACAATTGTTTCTTGTTTTATCTCACTGGGAGCAACTTGACAGTTGTGTCTTGTAACAGGTAGAAATGTGGTTGCAGCTTGTGGGGGTGGGGGGTATTCTGATGACCAAAAAACCACAGGGTGAAATGGAGTGATGTGACCATTGCAGGTGTTGCATTCCAGGCCTGGTAGTTAAAGGTGTTTTCTAGCTAAAGATCCTGTGTGTATGCACGCATGCCTACATGCACGTGTGTCTGCAAAAGAGAGAAGGAACAGCCACAAATACAAGCTCATGGTTTGGAAGGAGAATTCGAATCCTCTGCTGACCACCAAGTTCCTAGGGAAACAGGATGTGACAGGGATTGAGAACCAGGAAGCCTCATAATTTGGTCAACAACCCAGATCTCTCAGCACAGCCAATGGCTCATTGTGCCAGATTTTAAATGCAATTGAACTGTCAATTCACATCCACGTATGAAAGGCAAGAAAAGGGAAGGAGCAGTGGATATAAAGATAAGTAAGACATAGTTCTCTGCCCTTGCATTATTTAGGTCCAATTTACTGATATTCTTTATATGGAGCATTTAGGGTGCAACAATGTTGTGCTGATATTAAAAGACAAATGTGCTACTCATTTGCTGTTTCTTTAAGGGCAAAGTGCACATTTTAAATATGGAACCTTCGCCTTTTTAAATTTTGCTTTACATATGAAATAAATGGACTTTCTTTCTCCTCCAGGTGTCCACAGCCTCCTTGTCCCCATAAATGAATTCTAAAGTAAAAGTGATGTCATGCAGCATTCTTAGGATGAGGGATATGTGATGAGCATTATATCATCATAGCAACCAACTCCACAGGGTGTCCACTTAAGGTATGAGAATCCCAGTCCATGCCCACATCAAATGAGACAAAATTGAACTTACTAATCAGGAAATCCAGTGAAGGGCTTGTGAAGGCAAAATAAATTGCACAACTACCAAAATCACTAAGCCAAAGGGAAGAGACAAGCTGGGAACTGCATCAGGCAAACCTGCCTCTCCTTTTATTCCTAAATAACATAGCTACAAAGATTTTAAAAAGGCTGCATGCCTCCCTCACAATTTGGGAAATTCCTTGTGGGCCTCACGATCTTTACCCTAAAACAATTCTGTTAAATTTCACCCTGGCAATGTAAATTGATAGCTTATATTCACAGGTGCTGGACAAAGGTCAGAAGTCAAAGTCATCCCTCTGCTCACCTTGTTACAGGTAGTTAGGCATGAGCAGGGCAGGAGAGGGCTTTCTCCCACCCACTAGAAATGTCAGGTGATGGTTTAGCAATTACCTCATTGCCTCTCTAAAAATGAAAATTCAGCAGCACCAGGGAGAGGTTTCCTGATGGTCCACACCTGTTAACATCAAATTGTTAATTGAATGCAGGCCCCAGGGAGAAGCAACTTCCTGGGCATGCATGTTAAGAGACAAAAATGGTGAAGTATGATTTTCCACTGGCATACTCCACTGGGAAAGAAAGCCTCAGATGAGCATGTGTAACTCCCTAAACACACTGAGCATGCTCAATTCCAAAGGGTAAGGAAAGCACTGGGCATGCGGAAAGCCCACCCTAAGGGAAGAATCATGGGAAAAAGGCAAGCCTATAAAGTCCGAGCATCAAGATTAAAGGGCCTTTCTGCTGTCTTCTTTTGCTCTCTTTTCTCTCTTGTACCTTCAGGTGCCTGCTTGGGTCTCTTTCAAGCAAATTTTCCTTTCCTTTCTGTTCTAAAGCGTTTTAAATAGACTTCCACTTCTGTTCTGAAACTTACCTGGGTCTCTTTTTTTGCTTTATGCCCCTCAGTCGAATTCTTTTTTCTGAAGAGGCAAGGACTGAAGTTGCTGTGGACTGGTACAGATTCACCACCGTTAACACGGGTAACTGGGATGTCTTCCACTGCTAACAACCTGAGACAAATGGGTGCCTGATTGCTTCTTCTGCCCTATTGTTTATGTAAAAATGCAGATTCACTGAGCCAGATTAAGGCATAAGTGACTGTTCCTCTACCCCCCTCTCACATATAATTTGTGTATTGAGTGGAAGGTCAAAGACTCAAAAGAATCGAACCATTTGTCTCTTGTCTACCTATGACCTGGAGGCCCCCTCCCCATTTTGAGTTGTCCCTTCCTTTCCGCACAAAACCAATGTACATCTTACATATATTGATTAATGTCTCATGTCTCCCTAAAATGTATAAAACTAAGCTGTATCCAACCACCTTGAGCATGTCATTAGGACCTCCTGAGACTGTGTCATGGGTGCATCCTTAACCTTGGTAAAATAAACTTTCTAAATTGATTGGAACCTGTCTCAGATACTTTTGGTTCACAAGTTGGTAACCAGGAATGGCTTCTGAGCGTAGGTTCCCCTAACCCTTGACAAATCTCCTATTGGTGCTTGATACCAGTTTGAGCTATCTTTACTGTTCAAACCAATAGGACAAGTTGTGAAGGCCTGGGAACTCCCCCTTCAGAGAATCCATGATCTCCTCAAATTTGGCTGAGATCTGAGGTTTATTTTGTTGTACAACTCCTTTTCTGGAGTTGTACACACTTCCAACAAGGAAGGTGAATTGTCCTGCTTCATGACGATGGAAAGCAGGCAACTCCTTTCTGGAGTGTGAGCTCACTTCCAACAGGGAAGGTGAGTTGAAGTTGTTTCCTGCTTCTAGGATGGTAGAGAGCCATCTTCAGACTGGGCTTCATTCCTAGGTAAGTAACTGAATTGGGATTTTTATCTTGGAAATTCTCCTTAATGACTAAAGTTCAAATTAACAACCAGCTGCTCTTAATTTCTCCTTACCTTTAGAGTGCTCAGTAATTGTATAAATTGTGCAATTTTTTTTGTTTTGCTTAACTATTTTTGTATGTTTCTATTTTTGTTCTTCTTTTGGTCTTTTTTCCATTGGATTTGATAAACTCTATCAGACTTGATCAAATTTGAAGGAAATTTCCAAATTATGGGGAACAACGCCTCTGAACTGGCTAAATTCCCACAGCTGGCGGGGGCGGGGGGATGGAAAAAGAAAAAACGACCAGCAAAGGGGGAAAAAAGGAAAGATTTTAACTACCTGAGGGATTTTATTTACATAACGAGGCCACTTTTGGCTAGCCAAGCCAAACTGAAAGAGCAACAGCTGTTGTCCCATGGTGCAGTTCGGTAGCTAAGGTTCTGCCCTTTTTTTCCCACCACAACACCCTGGGTTTGGTTCCTAAATCAAGTCCTTTCAGGGTTCATATTTATGTTACTGTTGAAGTATGAGCAATTTGTCTCAGCTAAAATATGGCAATGAGATTTAAAAGGATTTTTTTTTTTTTTTTGAGACGGAGTCTTGCTCTGTTGCCCAGGCTGGAGTACAGTGGCACATTCTCAGCTCACTGCAACCTGCCTGCTGGGTTCATGCAATTCTCCTGCCTTAGCCTCCCGAATAGCTGGGATTACAGGCATATGCCACCACACCAGGCTAATTTTTGTATTTTTAGTAGAGACAGGGTTTCACTATGTTGGCCAGGCTGTTCTCAAACTCCTGACCTCAAGTGACCCAACCCCCTCGGCTTCCCAGAGTGCTGGGATTACAGGTGTAAGGGACCACACCCGGCCTTAAAAGGATTTTTTTTTAAAGAGCTCAATGGCTATAAATCTGCTTAATTAAAAAGCTAATATTGAAGATTTTGGGGGTGTGTGTATGTGTGTGTGTGTGTATGTGTGTGTGTGTATATGTGTGTGTGTGTGTGTGTGTGTGTGTCCACTTAAAAGGCCTTTATGCTTTTTTCTTTCCTAGCACTTCGTTTGATTTTTGGAGAAAAAGTTTTGTTTTTCTCAGTTGACTGAATTCTGTTTTCTCCGTTTTTCTTCCTGTCTCTCCTTCCTTTTGGCCCCCTCTGCTGCATGAGGGACCTAAAATGATTTTTAACAGCCTGAGATTTCTTAAAGAAAACAGACAAGGTATCAGACTCCATTTTGGGGAGAAACCTCTGTTTTTCCTTATGGAACCTTAAGAGTATAAATAGACAAGTTCCTCTCAGATCTTAAATAGCTTGCTTTCGTATTGTTACCTGCTTTTGTTTTGACTAAAGTAGTTATTACAACAGTGGCTATTCTTGGGTGTTTAAAATAAGAAAGAGTATAGTTTAGACACTTAGAGAAATGTCTTCATTAAAAAAGTGCATTGTCAAAGCATCACATGTTCTAGGCTCAAGAAAATTCTCTTTTGGAGATTCAGAATTCAGTGTGGGCTCTGCCTAGACCTCAGAGATCCAGTTAAATAGTAAGAGACTAAATTTAAGACTACCTATATCAGTAAAATTGGTCCCCTTATACAATCCTATGATAGATTTTTATAATTTTATGTTTGATTTGGCATCTGTTTTTAATCTCCCTCTAGAACACTACACTCTTTTTCTCTTTACTTTGGGCAGTATGGCCATTTTCACAATATTGATTCTTCCTATCCATGAGCATGGAATGTTTTTTCCATTTGTTTGTGTCTTCTCCCCTTATTTCCTTGAGCAGTGGTTTGTAGTTCTCCTTGAAGAGGTCCTTCACATCCCTTGTTAGTTGTATTCCTAGGTATTTTCTTGGGAAAACTGGCTAGCCATATGCAAAAAACTGAAACTGCTTCCTTACACTTTATACAAAAATTAACTCAAGATAGATTAAAGACTTAAATGTAAGACCGAAAACCATAAAAACCCTAGAAGAAAACCTAGGAAATACCATTCAAGACATAGGCATGGGCAAAGACTTCATGTCTAAAACACCAAAAGCAATGGCAACGAAAGCCACAATTGACAAATGGGATCTAATTAAACTAAAGAACTTCTGCACAGCAAAAGAAACTATCATTGGAGTGAACAGGCAACCTACAGAATGGGAGAAAATTTTTGCAATCTACCCATCTGACAAAGGGCTAATATCCAGAATCTACAAGGAACTTAAATAAATTTAGAAGAAAAAAACAACCCCATCAAAAAGTGGTTGAAGGAGATGAACAGACATTTCTCAAAAGAAGACATTTATGCAGCCAACAAACATATGAAAAAAAGCTCATCATCACTGACCATTAGAGAAATGCAAATCAAAGCCACCATGAGATACCATCTCATGCCAGTTAGAATGGCAATCATTAAAAAGTCAGGAAACAACAGGTGCTGGAGAGGATGTGGAGAAATAGGAACGTTTTTACACTGTTCGTGGGAGTGTATATTAGTTCAACCATTGTGGAAGACAGTGTGGCAATTCCTCAAGGATCTAGAACCAGAAATACCATTTGACCTAGCAATCCCAATACTGAGTATATACCCAAAGAATTATAAATCATTCTACTATAAAGACACATGCACAGTGTTTACTTCAGCACTATTCACAATAGCAAAGACTTAGAATCAACCCAAATACCCATCAATGATAGACTGGATAAAGAAAATGTGGCACATATACACTATGGAATACTGTGCAGCCATAAAAAATGAGTTCATGTCCTTTGCGGGGACATGGATGAAGCTGGAAACCATCATTCTCAGAAAACTAACACAGGAACAGAAAACCACACACTGCATGTTCTCACTTATAAATGGGAGCTGAACATTGAAAACACACGGACACAGGGAGGGGAACATCACCCACCAGGGCCTGTTGGGGGTGGAGGGCTAGGGGAGGGATAGCATTAGGAGAAATACCTAATGTAGATGATGGGTTGATGGGTGCAGTACACCACCATGGCACGTGTGTTCCTATGTAACAAACCTGCATGTTCTGCACATGTATCCCAGAACTTAAAGTATAATAAAAAAGTGGGCAAATGAAATGAACAGACGTTTCTCAAAAGAAGACATTTATGCAGCCAACAAACATATTTTAAAAAGCTCAACATCACTGATCATTAGACAAATACAAATCAAAACCACACTGAGACGCCATCTCACGCCAGTCAGAACAATTATTAAAAAAATCAAGAAACAACAGATGCTGCAGAGAAATAGGAACGCTTTTCCACTGTTGGTGGGAATGTAAATTAGTTTAACCATTGTGAAAGACAATGTGGTGATTCCTCTAAGACCTAGAACCAGAAATAACATTTGACCCAGCAATTCCATTACTGGGTATATACCCAGAGGAATATAAATCATTTTATCATAAAGATACATGCACATGTATTTCATTGCAGCACTATTCATAATAGCAAAGACATGGAATCAACCCAAATGCCCGTCAATGATAGTCTGGATAAAGAAAATGTGGTACATATACACCATGGAATACTATGCAGCCATAAAAAGGAACATTATCCTGAGCAAACTAATGCAGGAACAGAAAACTAAATACTGCATGTTCTCACTTATAAATGGGAGCTAAATGATGAGAACACATGGACACATGGAGGGGAATAACACTCACCAGGGCCTACTGAAGGGTAGGAGGAGGGAGAGGATAATGAAAAATAACTAATGGGTACCAGGCTTAATACCTGGGTGATGAAATAATCTGCACAACAAACCCCCATGACACAAGTTCACCCATGTAACAAACCTGGTTTGAAAATCATCCTGTGAGAGTGGTGAGGTACATTCTTCTTGGATTTTCCACACTCCCAACAGGGCCTGGGGCTTCTGTGTAGCAATAACAACCTTATCTCTGTGGAAGCCACATATTATGCATACTACTTTGCTGACATTTGACAATCATAGGTGGAAAAAAGGAAGAAGTAAGGAATTAAAATTAGCAGGCACCATGGCATGCTTTTCCAAGGAAACAAGAGCCTTCCTTTACACTGGGAACATATGAGCACTATTAAACTGGTCTTTGATTAAGACCCATGAGAGGAAATTGTGGGGTAACTGGTACCTTATCTGTAGTCATTGCAATCACTTTATGACTGTGGGGTTCACAATCACTTTTAACATAAAACTCCGTTGAAGGAGACTCATATTGCTAAAGGTTACTCAAAAACAAAGGTTAAACTGAGAAGAACTTTATGCTTTAAAAATGGGGGCCGGGCACGGTGGCTCACGCCTGTAATCCCAGCACTTTGGGAGGCCGAGGAGGGTGGATCACGAGGTCAGGAGATCGAGACCATCCTGGCTAACACAGGTCTGAAACCCCATCTCTACTAAAAATATAAGAAAAAATTAGCCGGGTGTAGTGGCGGGTGCCTGTAGTCCCAGCTACTTGGGAGGTTGAGGCAGAAGAATGGCATGAACCCAGGAGGCGGAGCTTGCAGTGAGCTGAGACCGTGCCACTGCCCTCCAGCCTGTGCAAAAGAGCAAGACTCTGTCTCAAAAAATGGGCTGGGCCTCTTCATCTTCCTAATTTATTTTTGCTTTTGTTTTTTTTCTATCCTGGAAGTTTTGTACAAAGAAGATCATGTTGATGAAAAGAGTAAAACTCTTTAAAATATTTGAAAAGATTTATTCTGAGTCGAATATGAGTGACCGATGACCCATGAAAACTCTCAAGAGATCCTGAGAATGTGTACCCCAGGTGGTTGGGCTACAGCTTGGTTTTACACATTTTAAGGAGACATAAGACATCAATCAATATATGTAAGATGTACAACATTGGTTCTGTCCAGAAAGGTGGGTTAACTCAAAGTGGGAGCTTCTAGGTCATATGTAGATTCAAAAATTTTCTGATTGGCAATTGGTTGAGTTACGTTATTGTCTAAAGACCAAGAATCAATACAAGAGAATGTCTGCATTAAGATAAGGGGTTGTGGAGACCAAGGTTCCCATTATGCAGAGGACGCCCCCAGGTAGCCGGCTTCAGAGAGAATAGACTGTAAATGTTTCTTACTTGAGTTGATTCTCTCCTGAATCAAGAAAGAGGCCTGCACAAGAAAGGGGATTCTCTTGAGAATGTACATTTTCCCCCACAAGAGACAGCTTTGCAGGACTATTTCAAAATACAGCAAAGAAACACATAGGGTAAAATACTTTTGATTTCTTTCAGGGCCTGCTATCTGTCATGTGATGCTATACTAGAGTTAGGCTGGAAATTGGTGTCTTATTGCTACAGATCTGTTAGTCTTAAGTTCTGTTCTAATGTTAATACTGGTCAGCTGTACATGAATTCCAAAAGGGAGCAGGGAATAATAAGGCATGTCTGACCCCTACGTCCCATCATGACCTGAACAAGTTTTTCAGGTTAACTTTGGAATGCCCTTGGCTGAGAGGAGAGATCCATTCAGATAGTTGGGGGGCTTCGAATTTTATTTCTGATTTACAATAGCATGAACGAAGCAGAGGTCTGACTGCTTCGTTCCACTGAGTGGTTATTCTGGAACATTGCTCAGGGTACCATCTTCTTACTCTTGTTTGAGCAGCACTAAATGAAAAGGTCCCCTTTCACCTTGTAATCAGCAGGAAGTGGGATTATCTTGAAGATGCTGATGATGACAAAATAAACTTGAAGGATTGTTCATCTGCTTTTGAGCTAGGGAAGGTGTAACAATATGCTTCCTAGGCTGGGGGTAGGGGAGAAAAGGCAGAAGAGCCTCTGGGCTTAATGAATTTTTTGCTTGTGTTTCTTTTGAAGCAGTAGGATCTTTGGGGCAGAATGGCTCCTATTCCCCTGTGTCCCCCACAAGAAGGGAGGACAGAATTTGGGGCATAGTGGATCAATATTCAGCTGCTACCTTCCCATAAATCCTATGAGTAGCCACCTAGTAAGTTTCTCTTTAGAGTTCAGAATTTGGACGGAACTAGTCAGCATAAATGGAACTCAGCTTTATGTGGGAATACACTGTTGTCTCACCAGGAATCTGCTTCACCCCTTCTTGCACATATTTGTGTTCCCTAAAGGGGCAAGGTGGTAAGGAGGATGGCATAATGGCAGAGGTAGGGAGGGGGAGTGGAGAAGGATGTATGGGTCAGTGCAAACTCACAATGACACTTGATAAACTTCTGTGATGTGCAGGGCCTATTGTTGATGGCAACTCAGGGATGTCATTTCATGAAAGGAGACCTCCTTGTCATTTTGTTTAAATGGCCTTTTTTTTTTTTTTTGATGTGGAATCTCGCTCTGTTGCCCAGGCTGAAGTGCAGTGGTGCGATCTTGGCTCACTGCAACCTCTGCCTCCTAGGTTCAAGCCTCCCACGTAGGTGGGATTACAGGTGCCTGCCACCACCCCCAGCTATTTTTTTTTTTGTATTTTTGATAGAGATGGGGTTTCACCATCTTGGCCAGGCTGGTCTTGAACTCCTGACCTCGTGATTCACCCGCCTCAGCCTCCCAAAGTGTTAGGATTACAGGAGTGAGCCACTGTGCCCAGCCTTAAATGGCTTTTTAAAAACAATTTGCACCTATACCATACTAACCACAATTGGCACACAAAAACAAATATATTGCGAATTTGCCTCTTTATTGATAACATAAGTTCAGAGGAGATAAGGGTAGCCTGAGCGGCACGGGCAGCCCAGGTGTCAGTGGCACCAGAAAAACCCATCTCCAAACTAGCTCCTGAAGAAGGATGGCATTCTAGGGCTCGTCCAAGATGATGTAGACACAGTTGTCTGGGTCAGCAAGTAGTTCATTGGCGAGCATTAATTCCCTCTGATACCGCTTACATCTGGCCCTTTTATTCTTAAACCAAACCTACAATCAGAGGGAAAAGGGGATTGGTTCAGTATATTGAACAGTTAATGTCATAATAGAAAAACACAGTATGCAGCTTTATATGCTATTGTGATTTTAGACTGCATCAGGAGAAGCTATTTCCTCATTGCTAAAATACCTTAGGAAAGTTAACAACACAGCCCCTGGCCCTTCAGCTCACCCTTAGTGAGCACCAGCTTTGTGCCAAGTCCTGGAATAAGCTTATTACTTTGTATCTCTCTTCTCCATTTTATTATTTATTTATTTATTTATTTATTTATTTATTTATTTATTTATTGAGACAAGGTCTTGCTGTTTTGCCTGGGCTGGGGTCCAGTGGTGCAATCATAGCTCACTGTGACATTGAACCCCTGGGCTCAAGAGATCCTCCCACCTCATCCTCCCAAGTAGCTGGTACTAGAGGTACATGACACTATGCCCAGCTGTTTTAATTTTTCTGTAGAGATAGGGTCTCGCTATGTTGCCCAGGCTGGTCTTGAGCTCCTGGCCTCAAGCGATCTTCCCACCTTGGTCTCCCAAAGTGTTGGGATTACAAGCGTGAGCCGCTGCGCCCAGCCCCAGTTTTAATACTCTTTAATGGTTACTTCCAGGTATTGGATGCAGTTCTGGCTTATGAGTTGTTCCAGGTCCTTGCTGTTAATTCAATGCCTGGCAACAGGGTAACAAAAGGTGTGCATCTGACAAGTGACCATCAGCTGTCCAGCTGCCGCCTGCTCCCTCCTCACTAGGAGTTTCACCTTGTTCGTGGGAGAAGTTCGGCATGGTAAAAAGTGGGCCTAATTTCAAATCGTTTTCAGGGGACTGTTTAAAAAATCCATCTTGGTATGTAGTAAATAATAGGAAAGAGCACACTGGAAATTTTAGACAGGTTTCCTTCCAGGATGTCTAAGGGATCATTTGTCCTCTGGCAAGAGAGGCCTGGACACTGTCTTGATAATTTTAGCCTGTAGCATTAAGGAAAGTTGAAACCAACTCGACCCAAATTAACTGAAACGCTCAAAAATCTTTACCCGCCCAACAGTTTAGGGGAAAGAGGCATACCATTGTCACCAATGCCAAATCTTCGTTCTCCAACCTGCTGCACCCTCCAAACCTTCCTGGGCTCAGGACAAGGTCAGCTCACTCTGTTTTAGCTACAGCTCCAGGATCCTGGACTGGAGGTGCTGTAGCCCAGTGTGGCAGGGCACCCTAGGCCCTGCTACTCAACCAGGAGATCTGAATCCCACCCCTAATCCTAAGGCAAAAAGGTGGAACCAGCATTTTAGGAAGATGGTTAACATCAATGTGGGGGAAGAGTCACAAATATGGCTCCTCCCTAAATATCTGCCAACAATTAAAAAGCAAACAGACAAAGAGAACCTGTCAGTTACATGTCACTATCCTCTCAGCGTCCTCGTTAATGGAGTTTATATTGTATTTATTACTTTCAAAAGTTCTCAAACTGCAAGTTGTTTTTGTTGTTGTTGTTGTTGTTTTTTGAGACGGAGTCTCTCTCTGTTGCCCAGGCTGGAGTGCAGTGGCCGGATCTCAGCTCACTGCAAGCTCCGCCTCCTGGGTTTAGGCCATTCTCCTGCCTCAGCCTCCCAAGTAGCTGGGACTACAGGCACCCGCCACCTCGCCCGGCTAGTTTTTTGTATTTTTTTTAGTAGAGACGGGGTTTTACCGTGTTAGCCAGGATGGTCTCGATCTCCTGACCTCGTGATCCGCCCGTCTCGGCCTCCCAAAGTGCTGGGATTACAGGCGTAAGCCACCGCGCCCAGCCTTCAAACTGCAAATTGTAAGTGGCACAAAGGGCCTTCTTTCTCTGCCTGACATGTCTTTTTCACTTTCCCATTTAAGGATTTGCAGTCTTTCTGCTGCATGAGGCCAGTCTCTAAAAGTCTAAAAGAGCTCATTTTGGGAGGTTTCAAGTGTACCACTGGTCAAATCTATAAACATAACCCAAGTGTACAGTGGGTTAACTGGTATGTTCTGATATTAGGTCTACATTCCCAATACTGGTTTCATAAACCAGTTGCATTATATCCGCAAAAGCTATGGGGACACTATGTATTACTTTCTTGGGGGAAATTTATGCTGTATAGTTTGGAGATACTTGAGAACATTCTGTCTCTTCCCTTATTTGCATCTTGTGGCTCATATTCTTTTCAGAGAACTATGGAGAGAATATTATGTAAACCCAGGGAGGGGAAAAACAACTCACCAAAACCTTGTTTTTCTTTTCCTCTGAGTTTGCCTTACCAGCCCAAGAACAGCGGTCCCAACCTCTTTTCAACTTCTCCAACCCGAACCAGGTGTGACTGTGAGCCCACCCTTTGCCATTAGGATGTCAGCACTCAGTGACCTGCTTTGTTAGGCTGCTTTTTTGAACAACCCACCACAGATCTGCAGTGCATTTCCCTCACTACACTCACACATGAACTCTGCATAAAAGCTAATAATAAGGTCATCCTGATTTTTGTTTTCTTTTCTTTTTTTTGAAAAGATCACTTTCATACTATGTATGGTTTTCTTTAGTCTTAAGTGGTCATCATTTGAATCCTATGACCTACAAATTAGTTAACACTGCTTAAAGGAATGAAAAGTATTTGAAATTAACATGGGTGTGAATCTACTCTAAAATGAGGGCCACCTCTCCAAACAAATTCCAGAAAACCGACGCCTTCAAAAAAGTACCACCAAAAAGAAATATAAATCCTTGGATGGATAGAAATTCCTCAAGAGAATAGTCACTTACACATTTAGTAGTTTGATAATGTTGAATTTGTATGGTATGTGCAAAGCCTATTTTGCCCATATTTTTCTCTAACCTTTTCACCCTTCTTGGTCAATTGAAATGAGTTCAATATTACTCAATTACTCATTTTGTTTCATTCTTTAGACAATTTTCCAAAGCATAGAAACCTTACAAACCTTCCTCAATTCCAAAATAATGTGACTATTTTAGCAATATTTTCAGGTTGACACATCAAAGTATTTTAGAAAATTAAAACTTAGCACTGCCACTGTCTATACTGCTTTACCAATAACTTAAAAACAAAAGGAGGAGGACCAGGGGCTTGGACATTTAAGCTATCTTCCCATCAGTCTCAGCTTAACTAAATATACATTATTTAGTCATGTAACGCGTTCTATGGGTGAATTAGTCCCTCATCCCAATATTTATAAATTCACTCATTTAGCTAAGTGTTTATGCCTGGCTTTAAATAATTTAGTACACTCGAACCCTCTTATAACCCTGCTCCTCCCTGCATTAACTTGAATACTTCTAAGGTAAGACTGAGCCCCACCATGACTCTACACAGAAATTGCTCCTAAAAGATACCAGTGTTAGAAGGAGTCGAATTTTATTTATTGGATACATACATATATGTATATATGTATTTTATATATGTATATATAAAACACATATATGTGTTTCTTATGTATGTATTTGTTTAATTTTGTACACAGATTAGGAGAAGCAGTTTTTTGTTTTGTTTTTCCTTTAGTCAAATCATGTTCCCTAATGGGAATAGGAAAGAGGAAAGAACCATAAGCTGGAGCTTACTCCCTTTTCTACCGACAAAGAACCCAAACTTCAAAACTTATTTGCCAACATAAAAAAGACAATAATAAAAACAACAACTTTAGAATGTTCAGGACAAAGCCTTCAATGCCCTGAAGCAGGTTTTAGAATGGCTGCCCTCTCAAATTGCTTTTTCAAGTGTACTGACCCGCACTTTGTCTTCAGTCACACCTAAGTTTTCGGCAAGTTCCCTTCTGTGGAGAGAAAATCACACATGGTTAGTATTCAAGGTTGTGGATGGAACGAAATATATAGTATGTACTATATACTTCATGCTTGTTTTACAATTTATAATCTCCCCCTCTCACACCTCCCCCAAGCATATACTTTTCTCTAATTCCCAGGTCCATGGTTGCTTTAGAAATGGTTTACCCTCATCACAAAATTTAAGGTGATGTTAACAACTCAGTAATCAAGAGAAATTTTTTTTTGTTCTTTTTTAAATTGAGACAAGGTCTCACTCTGTCTCCTAGGCTGGAGTTCTGTGGCGTGATTTCAGCTCACTGCAACCTCCGCCTCTAGGGTTCAAGCGATTCTCGTGCCTCGGCCTCTCGAGTAGCTGCGATTACAGGCACATACCACCACGCCCAGTTGATTTTTGTATTTTTAGTAGAGATGGGGTTTTGTCATGTTGACCAGGCTGGTCTCGAACTCGTGACCTCAGGCGATCCGCCTGTCTCAGCCTCCCAAAGTGCTGGGATTTGGGGCATGAACCACGGCACCCCGCCAAGATGAATAATTTTAATGCATTATTATTATTATTATTATTTGAGACAGGGTCTCACTGTCGTCTAGGCTGGAGTGCAGTGGCAGGATCACTGTTCACTACAGCCTCCATGTCCTGGGCTCGAACGATCCTCCTGCCTCAGTCTTCCAAGTATCTGGGAGTACAGGCACGCATCACCACACCCACCTGGCTAATTTTTAAAGTTTTATTTAGAGACGGGGTTTCACCATGTTGCCCAGGCTGTTCTTGAACTCCTGGATTCAAGCAATCTTCCCACCTCGGCCTCCCAAAAGTGCTGGGATTATAGGCCTGAGCCACCGTGCCTGGCCCTAATGCACTATTTTAACAAATAACAATTAATGCAAAAATTTGTGATGAGGGCCAGGCGCGGTGGCTCAGGCCTGTAATCCCAGCAGTTTGGGAGGCCGAGGTGGGCAGACTGCTTGGGCCCAGAAGTTTGAGACCAGCCTGGGCAACATGGTGAAGCTTTATCTCTACACAAAAAAATACAAAAATTAGCCAGGTGTGGTGGCCTGTGCCTGCAGTCCCAGCTACTCAGGAGGCTGACACGGGAGGATGGCTTGAACCCAGGAAGCGAAGGCTGCAGAGAGCTGAAATGGCACTGCTGCACTCCAACCTGGGCCACAGAGAGAGACTCTGTCTCAAAACAAAACAAAACAAAAAAACAGAAAAAAAAACAACCAACCAAACAACAACAACAAAAAAACTATGATGAACAAATTATCAAAATTTTAAATAAAGGAAGGATCTAGCACTGTAGTTGCATGACAGTACCTCATTCTCCTTACCCCAATTTCAACAAAATTTTATTTATAAAAACAGACCAGAGTTGGGTATGGTGGCTCACTCCTGCAATCCCAGCAACTTAGGAGGCTGAGGTGGGAGGATTGCTTGAGGCCAGGAGTTCAGCTTGGGTGACAGATCCCCCACTCAAAAACAACAACAACAACAACAAAAAAAACAAAAACAGGCCATCATCACGGGTAATAAAAGAAAAAATAGATAAACTGGACTATATCAAATTTAAAACTTCTGTATATCAAAAGGTACAATGAACCCAGTAAAAACACAACTTATAGAATGGAAGGAAATATTTGCAAATCACATCTGATAAGGGGTTAATATCCAGAATATATAAAGAGCTCCTATAACCCAATAACCAAAAAAAGAAAAAAAAGAAAAGAAAGAAAGAAAAAAAGAAAAAGCCACTCAGATTTTAAAATGGGTAAAGGACTTAAAGAGACATTTCTCCAAAGAAGGTATACAAATGGCCACTAAGCACATGAAAGGATGCACAACATCACCAATCATTAGGAAAATGCAAATCGAAACTATAATGAAGTATCACCTCACACCCATTAGGATGGCTATGTAAAAGACCCCAGAAAATAACAAGTGTTGGTGAGGATGTGGAGAAACTGGAACCCCCATGTACTGTTGGTGTGTATGCACCTATATCTACAAAATTGAGTATTATTTAGCCTTAAAAAGGAAAGAAATTGTACTATATGCTGCAATATGGATGAACCTTGAAGACCTTATGCTAAGTGAAATAAGTCAGTGACAAAAATGCAAATACTGTATGATTCTACTTACATGAGGTACCTAGAGTAGTCAAAATAATAGAGACATAAAATAAAACAGTAGAATGGTGGTTGTCAGGGGTTGGGGAAAGGCGGAAAAGGGGAGTTGCTTAACTGGTATAGAGATTTAGCTTGGCAACATGAGAAGAATTCTAGAGCTCTATTGCACAACAGTGTGAACATACTTAACACAACTGAACTCTATACTTAAAAAGCGGTTTAGACGGTAAATTTCACGTCTGTGTATTTTACCACATCTTTAAAAAAGGGAGGCACGAACTAGTTTCCAGGTTTCATTCACATAAACCTTGCAATAAAATATTTACCTTGATGCCCAGGAGGTGAACATCCCCCTCCACACCAGCACAAAGGCAGGCAAGGACCCCCAGTGGCTTTTTCCTCATGACTGGGTGGGGCAAGGGAGAGAAAAAGATGCCTCGAAACGAACTTGGATCTCGCGGCTCCTGGAGCAGGACACTTACCTTGTGGGCACATCAGGGTATTGAGTGCGTTGGAAAACACTTTCCAGCTCCTGCACCTGCAACGGCGTGAACTTCTTGCGCCGAATTCGTGGCTGCATGTTCTCGGGCTGCGGATCCTCCATGGCCGCCTGGGCCGGCTCCTCCAGGGGCTGCTGCAGCTGCCTAGGCTCCTGGTTTCCACCGCCGCCCTCGTGGATCATGCCGCCATAGCGGTTCATGTAATTCTCGTGGTTCACGCCGCCCTCAGGGTTCATATTACCCATGAGGCCTGGAGCTCCTTGGCCAACATGGCCTTCTACCCTTGATGCTGCCCCCAGCTCAGGTGTGGAGCTTATTTTTACCTGGTATACATTCAGGCAGTAGAACTTGGTGTCATGGACGCGCGAACGTGCCATGGCTGGAGTGCTGCGCCCCTTACACAAACCCCGTGGCGTCTGCAGCTGGAGCTGGGGGTCAGAGGGTGGAGCTGGTTCCTGTTCTCATGCTTGGTATTGGTTACAGTTGCAATCGGGGGACTTGCTTATGCGCACAAGCAAGAGAGGGAATGGAGAGGAG
>NW_012101743.1:4061522-4095428 GCF_000951045.1 Mandrillus leucophaeus
GGGTGGGGTGAGGAGTGTGGTATGGGTCGTGGGTGGGGGTGGCGGTTGAGGGTGGAATGGGGTGGCCAAAACATAGGGGCAGTGTGGAGAAGGGCCAACAGGAGGCATATATGTATGCAACATGGGGCCCCAGCTTGCAGCTTAGCTGACTACACCCTACTCGGGCCTAGTTATTACCCCGAGGAAAGCTGATTTGGGGGCTCAAGGGGGAGGTGAGATCTCACAGTGACCATAGGACTGCTTGAGCAAGTTTGGAGAATATCTCATGGCCTGACCCTCCATATTTGGCAGCCTACACGGGGCACGGGCTAGTAATTAAGCTGAAACGATTGGCTAGGGGGCTGCTTGTTCAGAGTTCCAGCAAAGGCACTGAAAGCAGAGCTGCCACGCTCTCTTCAGTGCTGGGATTGGGATCCGGGAGATAGGCATGCAGAGCATTCTGGGTGGTAAGATGTGCTCTGTAAGAAATCCGATGCACCCTTTGAGAAAGGCAACACAGAATAAACACGAGGCTGAATCTGTTAGCCTGAGACTGAATATCTTTGGCTGTGCAAGAGAAACCTGTACTCATGGCAAAATGGAGTGCTATTAGGACAAGCAATAAATAAATAAATAAATACATAAAAATCGGGGATGGTATAGGAAGAATCCTAGTAAGGGCATACCTGCCAAAAATCTCCACTCTTGGGATGGAGATTTGGGATCTATGGATGTGCAGCTTACTGGATGTGGAGCCACTTCTGCTCCGCAGAGCCTCATAACTACACAGCCTCCCTACTACTGCCCCTGTGTTTTGGCCACCCCACCCCAATAAGCCCAATCACGAAGAAAAACCCTGAAGAGCCTGGTGCAGTGGCTCCTACACTAGTCCCAGCTATTCAGGAGGCTGAGATGGTTGGATCACTTGAACCCAGGAGTTTGAGGCTGCGGTAAGCTAGAATCATGTGGTGGCACTCCAGCCTGGGCAACAGATAGAGGCCCCTTTTCTCTAAAATAAATAATAAAATAAGAAATAAAATGAAAATGAAAGAAAGGAAAATGCTAGAGAGTCTGTCACGAGGAAGGGCATGGAGACGTTTTCTGAGGGTGGACAACTCATGAATCCTTAATTTTTCTAGAGATTGTGTGTGTGCTGTTAAGTGATGGTATATACTTTATTTTGTTTTTTAAAAATATTTTTAAAATTTTTATTATTTTAAAATGTTCTTTTAAAAACTTTCTGTATCTATTTACAAATATTGGTTATTTGAGGGTTTTTTGGCAGCATATATAAAGATTCAGACCCGTTGAGTCTGTAGCCTACCAAGAGAGAGAGCTCTGGTCTTCATGGTGATTCTGAGCATGGAAAGGCCCTTGCACTTGGCAGCATGCAGGGAACCAGTATGGCAGGACTAAGCCACTTGCCCCATTAATTGACTGCCATCCACTGGGCTAAGTGAGATCCTTGCATTCTATCCCTAGTGAAAAAGAGAGAGGAAGAAGAAGAAAAATAGATAATAAGAAAATTGAAAAAGAAATGAAGAAATGTACATTGTAGGGAGCAGGAAAGGACTACCAGTAATGGGAGGCATCAGCTAGGAGCACAGATCTGAAGCATGACTCACTGTGTGTCCTGGGACACTGGATGAATCTATCTGGTTCTTAGCTTCTTCACCTATAAAATGGAGATAACAACAGTGTCTTGATCATCGGGTTTTCATGAGAGTTCAATGAGGCAAAGCATACGTGTAACTGAACACAGCTCTGACTGCTCGCCAATTGCAAAGTCCAATGAACAAGAATGACGTCTGGTAAAAGAAAGTGGCTTTATTCCAGAGCTAGCTGAGGGGAATTAGTACAGGCTGCCTTAAGGAAGCCACTACAGCCTTTGGGGCAGAAGGCAGGAGCTTTGAAAGGGGGGCTTGGCATGAACGACATACAGGGGAGAGGGCGATGGAGTGCGGAGTCTGTGTGACTTGCTTCGGATGTCTTATCTATCAGGTGGTCTGGCTGGCACCGTCATGGGCAGAGCTAGGTTGTAAATTGAGACAATCTCAATTTGCCTCCTGGTAGGAGAGAGTTCTGGAGGTTCCTGGTTTGCTTTAAGGTTCAGTCTCTGTAACTTCTAAGTAAACATGTAGTTAGATAAGCTTGCTGTGTAGGGAGTGTCTGGTGGAGAGAAGGTAAAGGTTATAATGGCATTCCCAAAGAGCTAAGTAGGAGGTGTGAGGAAAGGAAAAAGGAAAAAATAATTCATTTGAGTCTTTAAAAAAGAGGTACTTGGTTACATATAGACTGTTTTATTCTTTTTCTTCAACTCCAAATAGTCAATTTATCAGCAAATCCTGTTGACCCCACCTCAGAAACCCATTCCCAAACCGTTAATTTTTTTCTCTGACATGCCGAAGATAATCACTGTCGTCTTAAACCTGGGATAATGCATTAATGTCCTGTCTCCCTGCTTTCACCTTTTTTCTCCTATAAACATTCTCCACCCAGCAGCCAGAGTGATCTGATGATGAAAATGTGAATTACACCATCGTGCCCCTGCTTATATCACTTTCATAAGGCTTGTTCTTGGGTTGGGTCCAGAGTAGGTACTTAATACATGGTAATGTTTATTACATTATCTGGTATCTAAGAATAAAATATATTAGGCCAAGAAAGAAAATCGATCTGCTGAGTGAAAGACACAGTCTTCTGGCACATTTCCTGGCCCAGGGCTCATACATGCAGCAGCCAACATAGGCTTACTGACGGAAGCACATATACGTACATAGAAACGTGGTACATGTATTGTTTTCACAAGAAGATGCTCTATCTTCATTACATGCTCCCGGAGGATAACAATCACTCTCTCTCTTTCCCTTGTGAATAAAAAAATATGAGAGTGAGTCAAGTAGGAAATGTGAGGCTACATGGTCTGGTCATTTGTGAAATTGTATAATTAAGCACCTCAATTAATCCTCAAAACACCTCTATGATTTAGGGATGACTGTTATCTCCATTTAAAAAATTATTAAACCAAGGCAAAATGAGAATAAACTGCTCACCAGATTAGCCAGCTAGCAGGTGGTGAGTGAAGCCATGATTCAGATATCCAGTCTGGTTCTAGGGTCGCTGCTCACATAAATCTGTTACATCAGGCCATGATTTGTGGCTATTTTTGCTTAGGACGAGGGTTCCATTGGGTACCTAAGGTTTTCAAGAGTGAATCAAAAATTAAAAACTAAATTATATTTAAAATAAAACATTTAAGTAAACACTAGCTTTTCTGGTGCCCACATAGGGCAACAACACTCACCTAAGGTGCCTATGAGTGACTGAAAGTGAGAAAACACTGGGGTACACTGTGGAAATCTGAGATGTGGAAGAACGTCGAGCTGTCACAGATGTCCCAGCTAGTCTACTGCACCCCATGATTAAAACTCTTACATGTCTCTCATGCAGCATTTGATTCAAGGCTGAAAATTGATCATGAACTGATTAGGCAAGAGAAGGAGAGGGGTGCAGACTCCAACAAAAGTCAGATGGAGGAGGCAACATTTTGGTTGAAGTCAGAGAGCAGCTGTGAGATTGCCATCCCTTGACATCTTTTTGAAAGTGAATTGTTTAATCATCTGTTTTTTTTTTTTTTTTTTTTTAGCTGATTTCTTAGCCATCTTGCAGAAATATGAGGCAGGGGCACTTATCCATTAGATACAGTAGGTAAGGTACCTAAGCCCCATGACAGACACCCTTAGTGGCCCATGAAAATTTCTTTCATAAAATGGTGCTGAAGATAATGATAGTTGCAAAGGGAAAAATAGGATAGATCAATATCATAGTACGATACCAAGCATAGGGCCTATTATTGGAAGCTATTTCCAATGCTCAGGATATTAACATCTTCTGGAGCGTCTGCAAAACACATCTTGAAGGGAGAACCATAAAGTCCTCATTTTGGCCTGCCTCTTTTATTTAACAATAAAGTTTTATTTATTTCTGAGCACAAGATTACGATTTTATTTCTAGAAAATGGGAGAAAATGTGGAAGAAGGAGGAGGCAGGGAAAAGGTGGAAACTTGCCCAGGCCCACAGCAGGAGCCCAACACAGGGAACACTTAAGCTTGTGTAGAGTACTTGTAACCAGAAGCCCCGAGGTGGAGCACAGCAGAGCCACTGTCGCGGCCAGAGCCCATGCAGTGTAAACATTAACATTCTTGGATGCACTAAGCACTGGGCTGCGGTCTACACTTGCACTCTGAGGTGGTGGAGTCATTGCTAAAATTTTGGAGTACTTGGACTTTTCTCAAGAGGCGTTGCACTTCTTGTCCCTACCGGGGATTACCGCAGGGCGCAGCTCAGAGTCTGCGGAGGCGCACCGTTTCATCGTTTCATCGACAGCGGGGACTGAACCTTCAGCCCAGGAGAAGCCAAGATGGCACCGATATCGCACCCGGGGAATTGAGGACCGAGAAGAACTTAATGGTTAGTGCCTGGATGGTGACAGGTGCTCCAGTGTACTCGGGCAAACTACCTTTTCCTGCGACAGCCGATTATCTTTGTGCAGCTTTCAGTTTGCGGCTCCTAACCTCCTCCACCCCGCAAACCCAGGCCTCCAGTGTTCTGATCTTTCTCTTTGCCTTTCCGCCTTTCCAGATGCGATTCCTTCCGTGATCTCAGTGACTGTATCAGGCGAAAACGAGAAGGGCAAAATACCGTCCAAATGTAAACAAGGAGCAGCCACACCAGCAGCAGCAGAATGCCGCGGTAGTTCGGCAGGCCCTGGCCCCACGGACAAAGAGAAACTCGACAGTGGCAGTGGCCACGAACTCAGAAAGCCTGAGGACACTCAGCAGCTCCTCTGGCTCATCACTTTCACATTGGTGCAACTACAGGAGCTGAAGAACATTTTCCAACTCGTTCCATAGCCGGACGTTTTAGGTAAGTGGCATGCTCAGGCGGCACCCACTTTTCACGGAGCAGGGGCTGGGCTCAGGGCTTATTCTCTTTCCCCAGGCCCCTTCCAAACCTTTCTGAGCCAAAGGCTACCTAGGGGTTTCAAGGCTGCTGGGGTCTGTTTGCCCTTGGACTTCAGGGTGGAGGCAATGCCTCCTGGACATCAAGGTAAATATTTTCAAGC
The DNA here is from genome assembly GCF_000951045.1 of Mandrillus leucophaeus. Classification (NCBI taxonomy): domain Eukaryota; kingdom Metazoa; phylum Chordata; class Mammalia; order Primates; family Cercopithecidae; genus Mandrillus; species Mandrillus leucophaeus. The sequence goes on from NW_012101743.1 coordinate 4,066,627, forward strand.
AACATTTAAATGAATCAAGTGGGGAGACTTTGGCTTGATAACTAGGTTTGTATAAGTAGAATTTGATTGGAACCAGAACCATGATCAGGGTGAGGAGAGTAAGGCATGGTTGTGCAAGTGGATGGGCAAATTCTGCTTTTATTTAAATATTTGATAATTTGCTCATAATATTTTTGATTTTTTTTTTTTTTTTTTTTTTTGAGACGGAGTCTCACTCTGTCGCCCGGGCTGGAGTGCAGTGGCACGATCTCAGCTCACTGCAAGCTCCACCTCCCGGGTTTACGCCATTCTCCTGCCTCAGCCTCCTGTGTAGCTGGGACTACAGGCGCCCGCCACCTCGCCCGGCTAGTTTTTTGTATTTTTTAGTAGAGGCGGGGTTTCACCGTGTTAGCCGGGATGGTCTCGATCTCCTGACCTCGTGATCCGCCCGTCTCGGCCTCCCAAAGTGCTGGGATTACAGGCTTGAGCCACCGCGCCCGGCCGCTAATATTTTTGATTTTTCAGAGTAGTGCAAAAAGTGTTATTTTTCTGGAATCCTGAACTTTTTTGTGGCCCCTTACATTCAGTATGGGGGAAAATCATTCCTAAAGACAGCCTTAATCTGAATATTACAAAATAGTGTACTCGGGGAGAGGTGTTGGGGGATAAGTATTTAAAAGCAAGCTTGAAATGAACAACATAAATTTTGTTTCATCCACAACTCTAAATACTGAACATTTGTGGTTTTCTCCTTCCAGAAAGGAACTTGTAAGATGCATGAGCATGACTGAAACCAGTGTGCAGGTCACTATACCTGAAAAAACTTATTTGGCAGGGCAGCCATTCTAAAACCTGCTTCAAGACGTAGATACCATTGCCCCAGATATTCTGAAGTTTGTGTGATTTTGTTGCCTTTTCCAGGTTTGGGAAATAAGTTCATACTTTGAGTTTTTGTGAATAGAAAATGGGATAAGTAAACCTCAGCTTATGGAAGTTTCCCATTATCAGAGTTGACATGATTTCAAAAAAGACCAAAGAAAATAGAACCAGACTACTTTTCTAGTTTATATATTAATACAATTAAATATATATGTGAATAGTATCAGTATGAAGTATATACAATATGTTATATTGTATATAAATATAAACAATATGCAGTGTATTTGCATATATATGTGTGTGTGTATATATATATACACACACGTGTATATATGTTAGAGAGGACATCTATGTGAAGATTATCTATAAGATGGGAATAAAAGCATTGTCTATGCCATAGAATTGAGAGGAATAAATGACAATATATGTAAATACCTAGCACAATACCTAGTCACAGAGTAAGACCTCAGAAATATTTATTACTATTACTCTGTAATATATCCTCTCACTACAGTATAACTCATGGCATATGTGACACAACAGAAGAAGCCTGGTTAGGAGTCATACATTTGGTTCTTTTGGAGATACACACTGAAATATTTACTGGTGAAATGATGTGATGTCTAGATGTGCATCACAAAAATCCAGGGGGAGATCCAAGTGTGTTTGAGAATTGGTTAGGGTATTCATGAAACAAGGTTGTCTATGAATAATTGTTGAAACTGGGTAATGGGTACAAATAGGGTTCATCTTTACCATTCTCTCTGCTTTTATATATGTCTGACAGTTTGCATAATAGAAAAATTGTAATAATCAGAGTTGTAAATTCAAATGTTGACAAGGCCAGACAGGTAACATAAAAGAAAGAAGCAAGCAGAGTAGGGACTGTGGCAAACTGGGAAAGAATATGTGTCTTCCAAAGGGGCAGCCAGTATTCAGCTCCAGCTTAGTGTTGCTGGCTGGCAATGTTGGGCCAGGACTGCCAGATTTTTCAGTTTTTCAAGATTGGCCCCAAATTAAAATGTTGATATGAAACCTTCAGTTCTTTAAATGTTGGTAACTAACTGAAATATGTTTTATTGAAAAGTATGGGGGCCATCTAAATCAGGTCTGCAGAACAGACTCAGGCTGGAGCTGCTAGTTTGTAAACTCTGCCTAAGAAGCCAATTTTAAGCAATTTTCATTCTCTGGAGCAGCAGAATATAATTGACAGCATTTCTAAAGCCGACAATCCAAGAATGCCATTGTGCTGTCCTGCTGTTCCTTATTATAAGTCCCGTGCCCATATATGCTTTGCTCTCTGCCTTCCATCCCTGCCTGAAGTTTCTCTAACTTTATATTTTATTCTCTTTATTTGGTTCTGATCTTAAGGTTCAGAGCACTGATGACTAAGACTTCACAAGTGTCCGAGAGAGGAGACCTCACAGTAATGAATCAGGCACCAGCTCACCTGATCTTTCTCTCTGGTACATTTTGCAGCTCTTCTTAACAATATGCAGGTCCTTTGGACAGTTTTCAGAAATATTATGCCTCAAGGGGCAAGGTACCAGGCTGGAAGGGCAGGGCACCCTTGAGAAGAAAAAGGGAATTTTATAAAACTAGTATCTATTTGTGATCAAGTAAAACTTCCTGAAGTTCAGCAGTTCTTTCAATCTCCGTTTTGTTCTTTTTCTTCTCTTATATTGAAGTAAAATTTAAAATTTAATACTTTTATTTTTTAAAAGCATGTATGGCATCATTTCAGTCTTATTAAATTCTCTCTGCATCCATTCACCCATCCTTCTTTGTTTTTGTGTGTGGAGTGGTCTCTGTGAGAGGGTTCATTAATGTCAATCCTGATCCTTTCTTCCTCATGAGATGTCAGTAGATTTGTTTTTTTGTTTTTTTTTTTCTTTGGACTTCTATGAATTGATTGAATTTTTATGCCAATTATTTTAAAAGTATTACATAGAAGAACAAATGGACAGAAACATTTAAATGCAATCAAATCTTGTTGATGTTGAAGTATAGGAAATAATCTTGCATTGTCAGGTAAACTGCAGGACACTCGTATTTGAGTTTCAAATAAACAACAAATATTTTTGTATAGAGTATGTCCCAAATATTGCATGAGACACAGTTATCCAAAAATATTTGTTGTTTATCAGTGGTTTGACTCAGCGCTCCGTATTTTTATTGCAACTCTCATATAAACATATTGTCATTTTCGTAGGAAATGCTTTGAATACTTTGTCCTTTTTTCCCCATCCATTCATCCCATTTATATTTTTCTTTCCACTTAGGAGAGATTAAGGAAAACATTAGGTACTTTGATTTGAGCCATCTCTATAATTATACAGATGCATATATTATATACACTCATATATATATATTATCTATATACAGATATGGATGACAGTGTGCTCTATATAATACCTGATATAAACACACATGAAACACAGACTGAACTGACTGTATTGTTGAAACAGCTGCTCAGTGAAATATGTCTTGTGGCCGGTGGTCCTTCTGAAACTGACCCGACAGTTCTATAGACCAGTGGTCCCCAGCCTTATTGGCACCAGGGACTGGTTTCGTGGAAGACAATTTTTCCATGGACTTGGTGGGTGGGGCAATGGTTTCGAGATGAAACTGTTCCACCTCAGATCGTCAGGCATTAGTTAGATTCTCATAAGGAGCGTGCAACCTAGATCCCTCACATGCGCGGTTTACAGTAGGGTTCGCACTCCTATGACAATAAAATGCCACCACTGATCCGACAGGAGGCAGAGCTCAGGCAGTAATGTTTGTTCGCCTGCTATTCACCTGCTGCTGCTCAGCCCATTTACTAACAGGCCACAGACCAGTACTGCTCTGTGGCCCAGGGGTTGGGGAGCCCTGCCATGGACTGTTCTTTTGATAAAAATAGAAATGAACCCTTCTGGTCTTGAAGTTTGAACCTTACATTTGTTTTATCTGAGTTCCTTCCTCAGGAAGCAATCTTCAGGCCTTTCAAAAAAAAAAAAGGGATCAAAGAACTGAAACTCACCAGATCACCACATCCAGACAGTGAAATGCTAGACCCCGCTTTCATCTTGATTGCTTCCTTGCCCCTCCCTAGTTCCTGTTTTCTTACACATTGTTAAATTTCTTCCCTGCTATTAAACCCCTAGTTTTAGTTGGTCAGGGGGATGGATTTGAGACTGAGCTTCCGTCTCAGCTGCAGCATCTGATTATAGCCTTCTTCCTTGGCAGTACTCACTGTCTCAGTGATTGGCTTTCTGTGCAGTGAGCAGCAGAACTGACTGTAGCCTTGGTGTTTTGGTAAGACTTCCCTTGGGTCATTTCGGAATGAGGCAGAGAAAGGACAAGGTCTCCTGTTTAGCTTAGACTTGAATGTCATGTGGAACTAGAAGGAGGCAGGGACCCAGTTGCCCTACTGGCTTTTTTATTTATCCCCTTATCCCACAGCAGCAGTGAGGTATCTGGGAGGCCTTGGGCTCTGGAGGAAATGTCAAAGTTGGTGGAAGAGCCCCGAGCCCAGCAAATCTGCCCACTCCCTGCAGGACTGCTGCTTTCACTTTCAATCTTGCCCATGGCCTAGGGACTGGAATGGCCTCAGCCACCAGCTGGATGGCCTCCACCAAGGCTCTTGAAACCAGTCCTACTGCTCACACTAGTGGTCTTGCTTTCTAGGGTGGCCCTCTGCCCCACATGGCATCCCATTAGTTTCTGCCTTCTGGTCTGCCAATAACAGCTACCCACACCCCTATGGGTGTGACAAGCTGTGGCCTGGCCTTCTCAACAAAGAGAGGGAGGAGAAGTGAGTGAGCTCACCTGCCTGCAGAGTCCCTGATATCTTCTGACTATTCACATTTCCTCTCTGCCTGCCTTGCGTTTTCACCCGTTCAATCCAGCTAGCTGATGGATCCCTTATATATCCTACCTACCCCCTTACATTCTTACTTACATTCTTACTCTTCATCACGTCCCTTCACAAGGTGCCCTGGTCTCCTTCCTCTACCTTTCACCTCCTGCTGGAGCACACATGGCCAAACACCTCATACTCACTGGAATTTCCTTGTCTTATGTTATCATTAGAGAGAAATATATGTAATATATATGTTATATATTATATATGTTAATATATTAATATATTATATATTATATATATTATGTAATAAAAATGTATATTTTTTAGTGATGAGGTCTCGCTACCTTGCCCAAGCTGGTCGGGAACTCCTGGCCTCAAGCGATCTTCTCACCTCAGCCTCCCAAGCAGCTGGGATTAGAGAGCATGTTTTTATTCCCCACTACACTGAGCTCCTGGAAGGAAGGACCTCTGTTTTTTTCATCCCAGAATTCTAGTGCTGACAAAGATTCTCTTATTGACCAAATTCTACTCAGGTTCCCTTGAGCTCTTTTTCAACTAGGCCTGCATTTTTGGATTTCTGAGTTTGTCTCTGCACTGTCCAGTTTCAGCAAGGAAATTGCTAAGTCCTGCTAAGTCTATTTAGCCATTCCCCGTATCCAACCACTCTCAATATCTTATCTGGTTCCTCATCCTCCATCATGTCCCAGGTGATGTTTGATCACCCTGGGCTGCCTTCAGTAAAAATTCTGTTAGGTCGGTTTAGCCCAAATCTTCCATTATGCCTGATGTTTCCTCTTAGTAAATTTCCATCCATTGACTCCCACCTTGTTCCTTGGCTCTAAATTCCCACTTGCTTACACTATTTTAGCTGATCTAAATCTATCTCCCCCATTGTAAGATGCCGTTGCAGTGGTTCCTATACTTATCTTGATATTTCCCCCTTGAACACAGTCTTTCTCAACATCTTTAACACGTGTCGTTTAAAAAAAAAGTTGAACAGTAATGATGCTGTGACTTTTATAGGATCAGATTCATCACTGGACTCCTGGACCTATCACTGCGGACCTCAAACGTGCACCTTTTAAGCCCTTTCCTTCACTCCTGACTGATGGATTTGGGATCCACTGCTAAGTCAGACTTTTGAACCATTGTTCCAGGCAAACTTCTGTTAAAGCTGGTAAGGACTGATTTGATTCTTAAGATTCTGAGTATACTCTCTGAAGCAGGTTAGAGTACTAGGCTTCTTTTGAAAGGTGTCTCCTAGGCTGGACGGTCTCCTTCCTGGATCTCTGTCTTGAGTGGGGATTAGTCTGGCTCCCTGGGCTGGAAGTTTTTCTTTCTGGCTTTCTATTTTGAGTGGGAATTATTCATTGATTTTTTGGGCTGGAATTTTTTTTTTTTTTTTTGAGACAGGGTCTTCCTCTGTTGGCCAGGCTGGAGCGCAGTGGTGTGATCATGGCTCACTGCAGCCTTAACCTCCTAGGCTTAAGCAATCCTCCCACCTTAGCACCCCTGAGTAGCTAGGAGTACAGGAACACGCCACCATGCCTGGCTAATTTTAATTTTTTTTTTTTTTTTTGTAGAGACAGGGTCTCACTATGTTGCCCAAGCTGGAAATTTTTTTCCTTATTATTTTGTGAGGTCTCTCTGTTCTATTTGATCCTGTTTTTCCCATGGGAACTTCTGAGTCAACTGAAACACCATTCTTGAATTCCTACTGACTATATGCTCCACCTACACTGTCCAACTCCTTCTTGTTGACGTGATTTTGCTGAGGATAATTTGGAACTTCACTGGTCTTTTTGGGAAACTTATGATCTCCCCAAACTGGTGTCTCTAAGACTTCTCTCTTCCCATTGGTTTCTCTCCTCTTTCCTCCTCTTACTGTAACCAAATGCAAGCTCAGCTGCTCATTGCTTGCAAAATTGAATAATAAGGACGAGGGTGGTAAAAAGAAAGTGACTTTTTGGGGAAACAACAGGCTCCTGCCTTAAGGGAACTGCTTTAACTTTCAGGGCAGAAAGCAAGGGCTTAAAAAGGGAAAGTTGGTGTGAATGGCATGGAGGAGGGGCGAGGAGGTGCGGGGTCTACGTAACTCACTTGGATGACTTATATTGAGTGATGCCATGTGATGGTCTGGTCTGCACCATCATGGATGCAATTGGATTGTGAATTAATTGTTGTCTTGAGACAATCTCCTGGTGGGGAATTCCAGAGAGTGCCTGTTTTGTTTTGAGATTTGGTCCCTGACACTTCTAAGCAAACATATATTTAGATAAGCTTTCAGTCTAGGTGTTACTGGTGGAGGGTGTCCAGGTTCTTGGCGTTTTGAACAAAGAATTGGACAAAATGCACAAAGAAAAGCAAGGAAAGAGTGAAGCAACAAAAGCAGAGATTTACTGAAATCCAAAGTACACTCCACAGGGGGGCAGCAGGCCTGAGCAGTGGCTCAAGGGCCCAGATACAGAATCTTCCTGGGTCCAAATACCCCCTAGAGGTTTCCCATTGGCCACTTGGTGCTCACCTCATGTAAATAAAGTGGTGGCCTGCAATCAGTCTGAATGGTTGTGGAAAGCAACCAATCAGAGGCTGAAGTGAACTTACAAAGGTCACATTCCTATGCAAACATCTGGTGGTTGCAGAAAGCAACCAATCAGAGGCTAAAGTGAAGTCACGAAGTTGTACTTCTATGCAAACGAAGACCTGGCTGGCAATCAATCAGATTGAGCTGAACTAAAGTTATAAAGTTACACTCCTATACAAAATTCTGATTGGTTGCCAAAATCAACCAATCAGAGGTACTTTCAATTTCCCATCTGCCATGAAGGAAGGGTGGGGGTTTGCAAAGGCAGTAGCCTCTGGTCCTTTTGTTACTTAGGTGTGGAAAGTTAAGGTTTTCCTTTCAATTTAGTTCTAGGAAGTCAGCGTGAAACAGCTTTAGGTTTCCTGCCTCCAGCCCCTATTCTCCTGCTTCACAGGGAGTGCCTGTTGGAAAGAAGGTAAAGTTTATAATTGTATTCCTAAAGAGCAAAGTAAGAGGTGAGGGAAAAAGAAAAAAAGGTTAAAAATAATTCTTTTAAAGAAAATGAGGTACTTGGTTACGACTCTCCACTGTCAAATTCTATTCCATTTTCATGGCATTTGGGCATTGTTTTTATTCTGGCTACTTACTGCTGAAAGTGGGAGGAGTTATAGGGTATCAGAATGGAACTGATCCATTGGAGTTGGAAATATTCACAAATACTGGGGTTCACAGACAATGTTTGCTGGAGCATTATGGTGCGAGGCCAGGAAAGTCTCTTGGGAAAACCCGTCTTGCATTTCCATACAGAAGGTGCAACAGCAGTAAAATCCACAGGAAAGAAATATGCCTATCCCTGCAACCAGGGCCAAAGTTATAAGGAGCTTTAGACGCCAGGACGGTTCTGACCTGAACCAGGATGCTAACTATTGAGCTAGCGATAATGTGGGGTCAGATATAGTTTTGATTTGTTGGTTCATGTTTTGCAGAGCTAACAAGACATTTTCTGAATTATCTGGGATAATATGTAGCATTCAGTCTTAATTACTTATCATGCCCCGTCCCCACTGTCAGTTGTATCCAGAGTTCCTGTGGGGATATGATGACAGGTGGACTCAATACACAAATTGAAGTTTTTTTTTTTTTTTTTTTTTTAGTTTATATTTTCCACATCTTTTGGTTAAGACATACAGGAGGGGTCATAAATATTTATGAAGGCTGTCTTGACACATGTGTATGGAACAAATATGTATGTAACCTGAGAAGGTGCCACTGCACTCCAGCCCCAGGGACAGAGTGAGACTGTCTCTGAAATAATAATAATAATAATAATAATAATAATAAAATCCAAGCTAAGAACAAATGTACAAGTAAAGATGCAGGTAAAAATGAATTGTCTGATATCCATTACCTCACATGTGTCAAGCACAGTAGTAAAACAATGAACTCATGCATTTAACATTTTAGGTTTTTGCTTTTGTGATGCCAAACATGGACATGCTGTAAAAATAGTTAATAGGGAAATAACTTCAAATGATAGCTAGCCTTGTTTAATGTTATGTTTGCCTAAAATAAGAATCTAGATCTTTTCTAAGTAAGATAAACCACTTAAACACTAATTACTGAACCTAAGTTTTAAGTTTATATGCTTTTGGGGTTTTATTTTATTTTATTTTTTTAGATGGAGTCTCCCTCTGTCGCCCAGGCTGGAGTGCAGTGGCGCGATCTCAGCTCACTGCAACCTCCACCTCCTGGTTTCAAGTGATTCTCCTGCCTCAGCCTCCTGAGTAGCTGGGACTACAGGTGCGTGCCACCATGCCTGGCTACTTTTTTGTATTTTTAGTAGAGATAGGGTTTCACTGTGTTAGCCAGGATGGTCTCAATCTCCTGATCTCATGATCCACCCACCTTAGCCTCTCAAAGTGTTGGGATTACAGGATTGAGCCACCATGCCTGGCCTGATGTTTTATTTTTATATGATATAGTGAAGCTAAATACATCTGGTTCTGTTAATAAACATGAAAAATTATACAATGAGGAAGTATATTCCTCTAGAAATTGTGTGTTCATAAATTTGCTAATCTGCTACAGAACACTAGTATATGACAGTGCTATGGACTCAATGTTTGTGTCCCCCCGCAAATTCATATGTTGAAATCCTGACCCCTAATGTGATTGTATTAGAAGGTGGGGCCTTTGGTAGGTTATTAGGTCATGAGGGTAGAGTCTTCACAAATAGGATTAGTGCCCTTAAGCGTTCTCTGCCTGTTTCTATTCTGTAAATACATGTAAAGCCCTGATAAATTTCCCCAAATGTCATTGTTACAAACCTATTTGTATCTTTACTACCGAGCATATCCTGGGAAAATTTTTTATTTGAAATCACACGGTTAAGAGTTCAGAATTGGTTAGAAGAGTAGGGAATGCCTTACGCTAATATGTCTACGATGACATATTTGTGTTCCTGTAGTGTTAAGGATAGGAAGGCAATGGATATTCAACAGCAGCAACAATAATAACAACAATTAATCTAAAGAAACTTAAAAGAAAATATGACTAAATATTTACCCACTTTTGGCATTTGAGTTTTGCTTTCAATTATTTAAACTGGATTTCCTGAAGTATTTAATTTGAAATGTGAATATCTGTTCTCTTCAAGTGATACCTTTTTCCTTTACTGATTTTAATGTGTTTTCTGTAGCTGTAATAAGCCATAACCAGGTGTCTGACAGCTTTTCTGAGTCCAGAAGCACAGAATGCTCTGTGAAAGACCATGGTCCGTTCTCTCCCCATCAACACCTTTTTATTTGTTCTGTACCCCATTTATTTTGTCTAGAAGCAAACACACAGACCTTAGGCCTATTAAAGTTGTGTTTTGGCTTAGTTTCGGTACACATATCCTTTAAATACAGCAGTTATTAAAAATTATTTTAGGCAATTATAAAGGGTAAAGAGTTCTTGGTGGAATTTTCCATTGATAAAAAGCGACCCCCAAACCATTTCTTTTCTAACAGAAAGCGGCCTGAAACGTCAAGCTGCAAGCATAGCTATGCAAGCTAGCTTTCATATTGAATACCAGCAGCTGTACCTGGAAGCCAGGCACATTCAATATGGCGATTCTCGCTCCCTTTTCTTTGTGACCACGTGTGTGGGTGTCATGGCACCAGCGGGGTAAAGTCACATGTGCAGGTGTCATGGCAACAGTCAGATAGAAGCCACAATTGCATAATAAAATATTAGGGTTGGAGGGCCAGTCTTTTCATGGGCTGTGTAAATGGAACACCTGGTCAAACCAATCCCCTGGGCCCTATGTAAATCAATCACCGCCTCCTCAAGCCTCCGTACAAAATTGATCACGTTTTGCCCCAAACCCGGAAACCCTCTCTCCGGCGACCTGCTTTCTCAGCATGAGGAAGCTTATTCTGTCTCTCTTCCTTTTTGTCTGTTAAACTTTTTGCTCCTTAACCCACTCCACGTGTGTGTCCATGTCGTTAATCATCAGCGTGAGACAGCTAACCACAGGTATTTCCCTAGACGAAGCCGTTTCACTTTGAATGGTTTGGCACTATTGTCAAATATCATACTTGTTATAAGTCTATGCAGATTTTCTATTTATTCTTGAGTCAGTTTTGGTAGCTTGTATGTTTGTAGGAATTTTTTTCAATACATTAGGGCATCTAATTTGTTGAAATACAATGTTCATAGTATTTTCTTATAATCCTTTTTATTTCTGTCATATCAGTGGTAACATCCCCTCTTCTAAAAAATAATTTCAACTTTTATCTTTGATTCAGGGGATACATGTGCAGGTTTGTTACATGAGTATATTGCATGATGTTGAGGTTTGAGATATGAATGGTCCTGTCATTCGGATGGGATACTAGTGAACACAGTACCCAACAGTTAGTTTTTCAACCCTTGCCCCATTCCCTACCTTCCCCCATCAGTCCCCAGTGCCTATTATTGCCATCTTTTGTCCATGAGTACCCAATGTTTAGCTACCACTGTAAGTGAGTACATGCAGTATTTGGTTTTCTGTTCCTGTGTTAATTAACTTAGGATAATGGCCTCCAGCTGCATCCGTGTTGCTGCAAAAGACATGATTTCATTCTTTTTTATGTCTGCACAGTATGCCATGGTGTATATGTACCACATTTTCTTTATCCAGTCCACCCTTGATAGGCATCTAGGTTGAGTCCACGCCTTCACTATAGTGAATATTGCTGTGATGAATATATGAGTGCATGTGTCTTTTTGGTAGAACAGTTTATTTTCTTTTGGATATATGCCAGTAATGGGATTGCTGGGTCAAATGACAGTTCTGTTTTAAGTTCTTTGAGAATTCTCCAAACTGCTCTCCAAAGTGGCTGAACTAATTCACATTTCCACCAACAGTGTGTAAGTGTCCTTTTTTTCTGCAGCATCACCAGCATCTGTTGTTTTTTGACTTATTAATAATAGCCATTCTGATGGGTGTGAGATGGTATCTCATTGTGGTTTTGATTTGCATTTCTCTGATGATTAGTGATATTGAACATTTTTTCAAATGTTTGTTGGCCACTTGTATGTCTTATTTTGAAAAATATCTGTTCATGTGTTGTTTGCCCACTTTTTAATGGAGTTACTTGTTTTTTATTTCTTGAATTGTTTCCTTATAGATTCTGGATACTAGGCCTTTGTTGGATGCATAGTTTGTGAATATTTTCTCCCATTCTGTGGGTTGTCTATTTACTCTGTTTATAACTTCTTTTGCTATGCAAAAGCGCTTTAGTTTACTTGAGTCCCAATTGTCAATTTTTGTTTTTGTTGCAATTGCTTTTGAGGATTTACAAACTCTTTCTCAAGGCTGATGTCCAGAATGGTGTTTCCTAGATTTTCTAGGGTTCTTATAGTTTGATGTCTTACATTTAAATCTTTAACCCATCTTCAGTTAATTTTTGTATATGATAAAAGGTAAGGGTCCAGTTTCATTCTTCTGCATATAGCTAGCTAGCTATCTCAGCACCATTTATTGAATAGGGAGTCCTTTCCCCATTGTTCATTTTTGTAGGAGATCAAATGGCCATAGGTGTGCAGCTTTATTTCTGGGCTCTCTATTCTGTTCCATTGGTCTATGTGTCTGTTTTTGTACCAGTATTATCCCCTCTTTCATTTCTTATTTTAGTTTTTGATATTCTCTCTTTTTCTTAGTCTGGTTAAAAGTTTGTCAACTTTGTTGATCTTTCTGAGAACCACATTTTGGTTCTGCTGATTGTTTATACTGCTTTCCTATTCTCTATTTTGTTTATTCTTGGAAGCAAAATTTATTCAAAGACCTGGGCAAACATTCTTAAATATCTGTGAGCCGTAATAAAGAAATCAATGTGCTTTATGTTCTTAGCTCCCACAATTTAGCCTAAATATTTGCCCTGGCATGCTTATACTGGTCCAAGCAAGCATTAGGTCATAGCCTGTTCCCTTTCCTTATTTGAAGGTGTTTTTACCTTTCTCGGCATTCCATAAATTACTTCCTCCTTCCTTTGTTCTCCTCTGCCTTTGCCTCTCATAAAAAATTATAAGTTGCTAGCCAGTCGGGACTAATACAGAATGTGAGGTTCCATTCCAGTCAATGGAAACTGGACACAGCAGTAGTGTGTCCACAATTGGTGGGTTCTTGGTCTTGCTGACTTCAAGAATGAAGCCGTGGACCATTGTGGTGAGTGTTACAGCTCTTATAGGTGGCGTGTCTGGAGTTGTTCATTCCTCCCGGTGGGTTCATGGTCTCGCTGGCTTCATGAATGAAGCTGCAGACTTTTGCAGTGAGTGTTACAGCTCATGAAGGCAGCGTGGACCCAAAGAGAGAGCAGCAGCAAGGTTTACTGTAAAGAGCAAAAGAACAAAGCTTCCACAGTGTGGAAGGGGACCTGAGTGGCTTGCCCCTGGCTGACTTGGGCAACCTGCTTTTATTCCCTTATCTAGCCCCACCCACATCCTGCTGATTGGTCCATTTTACAGAGAGCTGATTGATCCATTTTACAGAGAGCTGATTAGTCCATTTTACAGAGAGCTGATTAGTCCATTTTACAGAGTGCTGATTGGTGCATTTACAATCTGTGAGCTAGACACAGAGTGCTGATTGGTGCATTTACAATCCTTTAGCGAGACACAGAGTACTGATTAGTGCATTTTTACAGAGTGCTGATTGGTGCATTTACAATCCTTTAGCTAGACACAAAAGTTCTCCAGGTCCCCACTAGATTAGCTAGACACAGGGTGCTGATTGGTGCATTTACAAACCTTGAGCTAGACATAAAAGTTCTCCAAGTCCCCACCAGATTAGCTAGATACAGAGTGCTGATTGGTGCATCCACAAACCCTGAGCTAGACAAAGAGTGCTTATTGGTGCCTATACAATCCTCCAGCTAGACATAAAAATTCTCCAAGACCTCACCTGACTCAGGAGCCCAGCTTGCTTCGCCTAATGGATCCCATGCCAGGGCCGCGGGTGGAGCTGCCCACTAGTCCCATGCTGCACGCCTGCACTCCTGAGCCCTTGGGCGGTTGATGGGACCAGGCGCGGCAGAGCAAGGTGAGGCACCCATAGGGGAGACTCAGGCATGGCAGGCTGCAGGTCTCAAGCCCTGCCCTGTGGGAAGGCAGCTGAGGCCTGGCGAGAATTTGAGCATGGTGTGGGCAGGCCAGCACTGCTGGGGGACCCAGAGCACCCTCTGCAGCTGCTGGCCTGGGTGCTAAGCCCCTCACTGCCTGGGGCTGGTGGCACTGGCAGGCCACTCTGAGTGCAGGGCTGGCTGAGCCCGCGCCCACCCAGAACTCACACTGGCCTTTGAGTGCTGAGCGCAACCTGGTTCCCATCCGCGCCTCTCCCTCCATGCCTCCCAGCAAGCAGAGGGAGCCAACTCCAGCCTCAGCCAGCCCAGAGAGGGGCTCCCACAGTGCAGTGGTGGGCTGAAGGGCTCCTCAAGTGTGGCCAGAGTAGATGCCGAGGCCGAGGAGGCGCTGAGAGTGAGGGCTGCTAGCACGTCGTCACCTGTCAGTAGGGTGGACATGTCAGGTTATAAACGACTCCGTCTCCCTTGTTCAGTGTACTCTAGTGGCAGAACTGCTGGCGAGTGTACTCTTTCTGCAGAGAGTAAAAATGCCCTTGCTGAGGAAATTATATTTACATTCAAGTAAATTTCTTTATGGCACTGGGGAACAAGCATTTCTAACAATTTTGGTGGAAATCCATACACAGATACATTCTCTTCCAGGGGCGGTCTCCAGTCCTTTCTCATGAGGGAGCATACTCCTCTGCCTTATTGCAGTGGCCTCAGGGATATGGAATTAAGGCCCACCTGGTGTGATGAATAAACCCAGACTCTCAGCAACGCAGGAAAAAAACACTGGCTGGCAATCTGGAGTAAAGCATCCTCACATATCACGTGAACCAGGAAACTCTGTGCAGACTGAGGAAAAAAAAAAAAAAAAAAACACTGGGAGAGCTGGTAAAGTATTTCCTTGGTGGTGGGGACTAAGGAAAAAGCGGCAGGGTGGTAAAGTATTCCTTGGTTAAGACATACCAAGGAGAGAGAAACCGCAGGGGTGGTAAAGCATTCCTTAGTCAGGACTAGGGAAAGAAAGCCATGGGGAGAGGTAAAGTATTCCTTAGTCAGGATATCTTGGAGGTTAAAAAGAGGTGAGAAATCCCCATTGAGGGGGTTAAACCTTAAAAAGAGGTAAGAAATCCCCATGGTGGGGGGTTGAACCTCAAAAAGAGGTGAGAAATCTCCATTGGGGGGTTGAACCTCAAAAAGAGGTGAGAAATCCCCATTGTGGGGGTTGAACCTCACACAAATCTCTGGTAGTAAATATATACATATATTCAAAACTCCCCTTTCCTCTCTTCTTGGGGAAAGAAAAAGGCTAAGCTCCACTCCCACTGGTTGCTCCCCTAGGTGAAGGGGAAGGAGAGAGGGGAAAACAGCAGCATAGGTGGCTGGCAGAGGCAAAGGAAAGACCAGCAGGGAGTAAAAAGAAACCAGGAAAGGAAGTCAGAGAGAAAGAGAAGAAAAACAGCAAGCAGGGAGCCAGACAGGTGCACAAAGGGTTAAGTTCCTCTTCCCAGCCCAGCTCTATGTGAAAAAGAGGGTGGGGAACGGAGCTGGGAGGAGAGCAGAGGAGGTGAAAGGGCATAATTCTTGCAATTTGCAGCAGGCATCTGCCAAGCCTCTGGGTCAGTGATGGCCTGGGGCCTGGACTGCAGCCCCACAAATCCCACCTAGCCAAGAAACTGAGTGTAGGAAGAAAGGAGAAAAGTAAAAAGGGAAATTGGGAAAAGAAAAAAAAACCAGATGAAACAGATGAAACAGACAGCAGTGCGTGTGTGGGGGCGGGGCTCATGCCATTGTTTGGCTCCACCTGCCGGAAGACCAGGAGAACTTGGGAGGGAAAAAGGAAACAAGGGATGATGGGGAGAGAGAGAGAAAAAGAAAGTGCAAATGAGAGAGAGAGAAATGGGGGGAAAGAATAAGTAAGAGGGAAACTGGAAGAGACAGAAATCAAAGATACAGAGGGTGAAACTAGGAAAAGAAATAGTGTAAAAGGAAGGCAGAAAGTTAAGACATGTTGAAGATTGTGAAAGTCATAAGAAAAGTTATAAAAGGGAATTTATGCAAGAAATATTGTATAATTTAAATGTAATTAGACCTAGTGAATGTAAAACTATTAAAACAACAGTTTATGTACAAAGTATGTAAGAAAAATAAAATATGCTCTTAATAAAAGGATTATAAGGAGGCATAAGAATATGGATTTTTACCTACATTAAAAGGTTAAAAAATTTTTGTTTTAAAGCTGTAAGCAAGTTTTAACATGTTAATTATGAAGGAAATTCTGTGTGTAAACATTTTCGCTAAAGCTAAAGGGTTTATCATCCAGTTTTTCTGTGAACTGGACATTAAAATAAAAGCACAATAGATTTTTCTTAAATCACTAACGTGCTCTTTCACAAAAATTTTAACATGTTAAAAAGAGGCTATAAAAATCTTACCTTATAGTCAGACATTAAAATGGGATGTCTACAAGATTTTATTAAAATTAAGTTTAACATTAATAGCACATTAATATAAAGGTAAATTTTATCTTATCTGGTACAAAATCATACAAAAAACATTGTCAAATATAAAATGGTGTTTAGCTTTCTTAAGGCCCAAGGGCAGCTGGGTAAGTCACAAGCCCCTCATCCCAAAGGCCACAATGCGCAGGGGAGGTGAAGGCCACTAGAAGGCCAAGATCTTAAGAGGGGGCAGGGCCACAGCATCGCATGAGTGGTGCTGAGCAGGAATGGAGTGGGAGGCATCACCATGGGGCCTCAAGCCCCAGGATATGCAGCAAAAATTATATATTTAATTTATCTTCCACTTTCCCTTCCCTGTGCTAAAAGTCTTTTAGCACAGGCACTACTAGAATTTCCAGTACACCAGCACAAACCTGGAAACCACATCCTTATCAAAAGACAGAAAGAAAAAAACTCGAGCCAGCCTGGGAAGGACCCTATTTTTTGCTGTTAACCACTGAGACTGCCGTCCGCACAGCCAAGAAAGGATGGACCCACCATACTCGAGTCAAGAAAACATCTTCTTCGTCAGAATCATGCGTTACTGTACTAGGATTAAGCCCTACTAAGTTAAAGTTAAAGAAAGCTTAATTTTCATATACCTTATATATTGCTTCCTTTCCTTTCCTTGTTCTGTTACTAGCTCCTTTGTAACTAAGTCTGACTCACCTCAGACCGTTGCCTTTAATGCTTGCTCTATCATACTTTGTGGAAATGTAAAAGATCAATGACAGCTAACCTTTTCACACAATTATTTATGCCCCAGCCCTCTAATTTACACAGTTACCCCTAGCACTCATTGTTGTGATCACCTGCAGCCAAGATACTGATTTTCTGCTCCTATAGCCTGGCAACCTTGTAGTAAATGGGACTATGTCCTTTAAACTACTCAGAAGCAAAGTTGGACTTCCATGAAAAAGGTTTGTGCAGATCTAAAACCCCTCATCTATTTCATTAAAAGAACTGCCCCTTCTAATTGTTAGCCTTATCAATGTAACCCTGTCCTTCTCTCTATCACCACCTCCACCTTAACTAACTCTAGACCTGCCCTTAATTGCTTCTATGGTATTGGAATAGGAATTAAAGGAAATTAAAGAATGTGTAAGCAGAAACTCAGTTGTATGTAAGACAACCCAATTGCCCCTGAGAAAGAGAAAGAGCTGGAGTCCTTTAAAAATTAACTGCCTGTTTCTCTGTGGCTAGGGAGCCTTATCTCTCTTCCTTTCCCAGGCATTGTGAAGACCCTGTTTCTCTAGCTGTGCAGCTGCAGGTTCACTAGACAGATAAACTCAAGTCGTAAAACATGGTTTTCCTTGAAAAGTAAGAAATGCTGTAATGCACGTCTCAGTTAATTAAATAACTGTCCTTGTTTCTCACTCCTGTAATATGCTTCCCCCTTCACAGATCTCCACCCACCCCACAAAATGCTTAAAAGGTAACTTAACTGTTTGTTCAGGGCTCAGCCCTTTGGTTTTTAATCCGACTGGGCCAGTGCACTTAAATAATAAATATCTTCCTGAATCCCATTGGTCTCTGATTCCTTAAAACATCCCGTAACATTTCTGGGGACTCGCCTGGGATTGGAGACGACAGATTTACTGTTCCCTTTGCCTTCAGGACTAGAGCCCTGGGACCAGGGGAGACCTGGCATCTAAGACTTGCCACAGGGGAGCTTCACCCGGACAGAGACTGGCTCTCCTTGCATCCCACTGACCTGCCTGGCAGTGCAACGGATTCGGGGACGGGGCTGCAGGACGATACCAGCACTTCAGGAACTGTGGTAAGGAGCAAGGGCCCAAGACAGGAAAGCCCGTCCCATAAGGATGAAGGAGAGCTTGGTTACCTCTCAGGGACCGACCATTAATCTAAGCCAGAGTGGCTGGGGGCAGCAAGAGTGGCTTGCCAATTTGGATGAACCTCATGTCCCCACTAACAATGGAACTGGGAAAAGGGAGAAAATGGGCCAATACAGTGGCAAGTGTAGCAAGGTAGAGCTTGCTGGCAGGGTGGCAAGAGTGGCTTGCCACCCCAACTGGGAGTGTGTGGGTGCATGTGAACCTACCTGGGACATGAGAGAGGGTCGTTTTGTCCGATGAGGAGTCCTGGGATAGGAGTGGTGTGTGTATATGTGTGAATGTGGGAGCCTAACTAGGCTCACCCGGGACACGAGAGGCGCTCGTTTCATCCGATGAGGAGTCCTGGTGCAGGGGAGGTGTGTGAAAGTGTGAGAAAGAGATAGTCTCGGGAGAGGCCAATGTGGGGAGTGATGTGGGGAGGCACAGATCCCTTAGCATGGGCTGTGTGCTCCGAGGCGAGTGTGGGGGAAATCAGACCTACGACACTGTATACGGCTGATAAGACCAGCTTCACAGCCACAGCAGGCTGTGACGGGAATGCACGTTCCTGGCTAAGTAGTGTATGAAACTCCCATAATAGGACCCGGTCTGGTGGACCCAAGGGTGAAAGTGAGAGTGAAAGTGCACTGCAAGGGTGGAAATGGGAGGGAAAGCATTGAAACTAACTCCTTTGGAGTGCATGATATAGAGTTTTAAAAAAGGATTTAGAGGTGGTTATGGGATGAAACTGGATGCTCTAAAGCTAAGGACATACTGTGAAATAGATTGGCCTGCTTTCAATGTGGGGTGGCACCTCTGAAGGTATAATAGACAGGGAATTAACTGGCCATGTGTTTAAGGTGGTCACTGGAGTTCGAGGACAACCAGGATACCCAGACCAGTTTCCCTATATAGACTCTTGGCTCCATGTGGCACAAAGTCGCCTCAAGTGGCTACAGCCCTGCCTAGAGGGATATTGCAAGGCATTAGTGGCTCGTGCAGCCCAACCAAAGGAAGCAGAGGGACCCAAAGCCCCTAGCGTCTCCCAGGAAAAGGAATCCCTGAAGCCTCAGCCGAAACCAGTTCTTCAGGCCCCACCTGAGGAAAGGGAATGTCTACCCCCATATGTGCCAGTCTACCCGTCTTTGACCAGAATAAGGCAGGAGGCAGAGTCAGGAGTGTCTGTAGAGTTGGGCTCAGAGGAAAGTGAGGCTCAATCTCCCCCTACAGAGGATCAGAAGCCCCCATTAGAAAAAAACAAGGAAGATGGACAGGGCGAGGTAGCTGGGTGCCTCTGCTCAGGCCGACCACGGGCTTTGCAGATGCCACTTGGAGAGACCAGAACACAAGTTTATGATGCCCAGAGGCAGATACAAGCTGGCCCTAGGCTTTATGTTTATCAGCCTTTCTCCACTACTGATTGCTTAAATTGGAAACAGCACACCCCCTCCTATACAGAAAAACCTCAGGCTCTCACTGATTTGGTGAATTCTATTATTATGACACATAACCCAACCTGGCCAGACTGTCAGAAACTTTTGCTAACATTATTTAATACAGAGGAGCATAAGAGAGTTAATCAGGCAGCTCTCAGCTGGTTACAAGGGGAAGCCCCAGAGACCACCCCTAACCCGTGCCAGTTCACCATGGAGCGATAACCAGATGAGGACCCTAACTGGGACCCAAATGAGGCAAGGGACATGGAAGGGCTGCAGCTATGTAGAAAGGCGCTCCTGAATGAGATAAAAGCAGGAGGGAGGAAGGAAGGCAATGAATATGAGCAAAATATCAGAAGTATGCCAAAAGCCTGACAAAAGCCCAAATGCATTTAATGAAAGGCTTTGTGAGGCCTATAGGCTGTACACTCCAATTATTCCAGAGGCTCCTAAAAACTGAAATATGATAAATATGGCATTTGTCAGGCAAGCTCAGGGAGACATGAGACAAAAGCTTCAGAGGCTGGAAGGCTTTGCAGGGAAAAATATTAGTGAACCCCTGGAAATAGCAAACAAAATATACATAAACCAGGAAGAAAAGGTGGAGAGAAAGGAAGAAAGAAAAACCAGAAATAGAAACAAAGAGACAGCTCAATTTATAGCTGCTGCACTAGCAGAAAGTAACCCTGGATTTGCTAGAGGGCGAGGCTGAGGCAGAGACTGAGGAAGGGGGCAAACAAGACTGGGAGATGAAAGCCGGTTCCAGTTGGACAGGAACCAATGTGCAAGGTGCAGGCAAATGGGCCATTGGAAAATGAGTGCCCTGAAAAGGAAGAGGATGGAGATGACGGTCAATGGCCTAACACCCGAGTGCGGCATTTGGTTGCTGGTTGTGGTGCTTCAAAGGCAGATCCTGATCTGATCGGCCTAGCAGGGGCCGAGAATTTTGAGGACTAAGACAGACCAGGCTCCATCTTTTTAGGCCCCCGGGGAGCTTATGGTCTCTATGGAAGTGGGGGGCCAATTAGTGGATTTTTTTGGTCGATACTACTGCTGATTTCTCTGTAGTAACTCACCCAATTAGCCCCCCACAAAGAACTGTGCTACTATCGTAGGTGCTACTGGGGCCAAAGAAAAGAGACCTTTCCAAATCCAGGAGATGCGTTATTGGGGGACAAGAAGTGCAGCATGTGTTTTCATATATGCCAAATTGTCCAGTGCCCTTGATGGGGAGAGACTTACTCCAGAAACTGCAGGCACAAATTTCCTTTACACCTAAAAGGAGTATGACCTTGGAGATAGGGAAGCCAAAGGCAATGGCATTGCCTTTGTCCCAAGAACTGAGGAATGGCGGCTCTATGCACTGTATACCAGGCGGCTGCCAGAGCCGGACCTACACAATATGTGGGGAATGCTTTTCAAGGTATCAGGTGTATAGGCTAAGGACAACACCCCTGGACTTGCTGCAAACAGATCCCCAGTGGTAGTAGAGCTTAACCCTCATGCTGCCTTGGTACGAGTCCGTCAGTACCCACTACCCAGAGAAGCAATTGAAGGCATAACAAAACATCTCAATCGGCTCTATGAACATGGGGTTATAGTGAAATGCAAGTCCTCCTGGACTACTCCTCTGCTGCCTGTGCGCAAACCAAATGGTGAATAAAGGCCAGTGCAGAAACTCCGGGCGGTAAACAAGGCCACTGTCACTATCCATGCCATAGTACCCAACCCATACACAAGGTTGCGACAGATTCCTGCTGAGGCCACGTGATTCACGTGTCTGGACTTAAAGGGCACTTTCTTTTGCTTGAGGCTTGCTCCCTAAAGTCAGCCTACATTTGCCCTCCGGTGGGGGCAATCGCAGTATACCTGGACAAGGCTGCCGCAGGGGTTTAAGAATTCTCCCACTATCTTCAAGGAGTCTTTGGCTACCCATCTTGAGGCTTTTGCGCACCTAGTGACAACTGTGGGCTATTACAACACATTGATGATTTGCTATTTTCTGCCCCCATGAGGGAGGAATCACTTCATGGAACAGAGAGGCTTCTTCACCTGCTGTGTGAAGCTGGTTATAAAGTGTCCAACGACAAGGCAAAAGTCTGTTTTCAGGAGGTTGGATGTCTAGGATTCATGATATCCCAAGGCCAGCACAGGCTTGGAAGTGCACGCAAGGAGGCTGTGTGTGCACTGACCACCCCAGTTACAAGGCAGCAGGTCAGGGAATTTCTAGGCATGGCGGGATTCTGCCAAATCTGGGTTCCAGATTTATAGCAAGGCCCTTGTATGAGGCTATAAAAGGAAAGGAAAGAGAGCTCCTCCTATGGGAAAAGGAACAGGAAAAGGCCTTCAAGGATATAAAGGGAGCTCTCATCCAGGCCCTGGCACTAGGGTTGCCAGATGTAAAAAAGCCCTTCTTTCTGTATGTGGATGAATGAAAGGGAATGGCAGTCAGAGTCTTAACTCAGTTGTTGGGCTCTTGGCATCAGCTGGTAGCATACTTATCCAAAAGACTGGACTTGGTGGCTTTAGGTTGGCCCAGCTGCCTCAGGGCATTGGCAGCTACTGCAATCCTTATAGAAGATGCCAACGAGCTAGGCTTAGGTCAGAAGTTAATAGTTCGGGTGACACACGCTGTAGTCACCTTAATGGAGCAAAGAGGACATGGTTGGCTGTCCAACTCTAGAATGCTTAAGTATCAAGGGCTTCTATGTGAAAATCCCCAGATAACACTAGAGAATGTAAATACCTTGAACCCAGCTACCCTGCTGCCTCTGGAGGAGCCTGATTGGAAGGATGGTGGGTTGCATCACTGCTGGCAGGACTTTTCCCACTGTTGCATAAAGATTGTTGATGAAGTGTTCTTGAGCCAGGAAGACCTCAGAGATACTCCCTTGGAGAGCCCAGATGTTAAATACTTCACTGATGGCAGCAGTTTCATAACACATGGGGTGCAATATGCAGGGTATGCAGTAGTGACCCAACACTCGGTGGTCGAGGCTCAAGCCTTACCTTCTTGGACCTCCACTCAGAAGGCTGAATTAATAGCATTAACCAGAGCACTGTTATTGGCCAAGGGGAAGAAAGTAAACATATAGACTGACTCTAAATATGCTTTTGCAACTCTGCATACCCATGGGGCGATATACAAAGAGAGAGGACTTTTGACTACCGAAGGAAAAGAAATAAAAAACAGAGAGGAAATTTTGCAATTATTAGAAGCCATATGGGCTTCAGAGAAGGTGGCTGTCATTCATTGCAAAGAACACCAAATTGGGAAAAGCTATGAGGCACAGGGCAACAGAAAGGCAGACCGAGAGGCTAGGCGGGCAGCAATGAGCACAGCTTTACCTGAAGAAAGAACTCTAACAATGCCTCTCCTTATAGAGCCCCCTTTGCTGGAGGTACCCCATTAACTCTTCAAGTGAAAAGGCTTGGTTTGTTCTGGAAACAGGGAAATACATTAAAGGTGGATGGTGACTGTTCTCTGATGGGAGGTTAGCCGTCCCAGAGACAATAGCCCCAAGATTTGTGAAGCAGATCCATCAAGGAACACACATGGAAGACGGCCCTAGAGACTTTGATAGGTCAACACTTCTATGTGCCACGGCTCTCTGCCATCACCCATGCTGTTTGCGAACAATGTCTATCCTGTGCCTGGAATAAGCCAAAACAAGGACCTACTCGACCCCCAGGAATTCAGGAAATGGGAGCTGTGCCTTTTGAGAACCTGCTTCTAGACTTTACCGAGTTGCCTTGAGCAGGAGGTTACTGGTATATGCTAGTGTTTCTTTGCACCTTCTTGGGGTGGGTTGAGGCCTTGCCCACCAGGACTGAAAAGGCACGAGAGGCGACAAAGGTGCTACTAAAAGGCATCATACCAAGGTTTGAATTGCCTTTAACCCTAGGATCAGACAATGGTCCTGTATTTGTGGCAGAAGTAGCACAACAGCTCACTCAGCTTTTAAAGATCAGATGAAAACTGCACACAGCCTACCAACCAGAGAGTTCAGGGAAGGTGGAACGGATGAACCAGACACTCAAACAGCTACTAAAAAACTTTTGCCAGGAAACTCACTTACAATGGGATAAGGTCTTGCCCATGGTCCTCCTCCAGGTCAGGTGTACACCTACAAAACAAATTGGGCATTAGCCCTATGAAATATTTTTCAGAAGGCCACCCCCAATAATTAATCAAATTAGAGGGGATTTAAAGGAGTTAGGAGAGCTAACCCTTAGAAGACAGATGCATGCGTAAGGGGTAATAATGCAGGAGGTGCAAGGCTGGGTAAGGGAAAGGATACCTGTAAGTCTAACAGACCCAGTGCATCCACATAAACCGGGGGATTCTGTCTGGGTTAAAAGGTGGTATCCAGGCTGGACGTGGTGGCTCACGCCTGCAATCCCAGCATTCTGGGACGCCGAGGCGGGTGGATCATGAGGTCAGGAGATCGAGACCATCCTGGCTAACATGGTGAAACCCCTTCTCTACTAAAAATACGAAAACAAAAAATTAGCCAGGCATGGTGGTGGGTACCTATAGTCCCAGCTACTTGGGAGGCTGAGGTAGGAGAATGGCGTGAACCTGGGAGGCAGAGCTTGCAGTGAGCTGAGATTGCGCCACTGCACTCCAGCCGAGGCGACAGAGCGAGACTCCGTCTCAAAAAAAAAAAAAAAAAAAAAAAAAGGTGGAATCCAACAACCCTGGGGCCCTTACAGGATGGGCCCCATGTTGTGATCATGTCTACTCCCACTGCTGTTAAAGTTGCAGGTGTCACACCTTGGATTCACCATAGCCAGCTAAAACCAGCGGCAGCAGTGACTCCCGAAGACGACCAGTGGACTAGCCAACAAGACCCAGATCGCCCCACCCGAACAGTCCTATGGTAACACCCAACTACCGGTAAGAAGGACAACTGCCCTGCTCTGACCACACCGGAGGCTGGTCAGTCTACACATGGCTGAAGCTTGAGGATCCTGCAAGCTCTGCTCTAGTCACATCCCAGAAGCTGACTAGTCTATGCACAGCTGAAGCTAAGAGGACCATCTCCGGATAAGTAAATGTGGATACAATTTATAAGCCTAGCTATAATTCTGTCAATACTGATTGTTCTGTTATGTTATTACTGCAAATGCTGCAAATGTCTATGCCCAGAGGAAGGTTTGCCATGCCCATGTGTAGTATAAGCATGTTTCTATTACATATGCTAATGTTCTTACCATTTTTGCCTATACTAAAAAAGGAGAAGTCTCTAGAAAGATGCCCACACTGTGTATACCCTACCTGGGTAAGAAGTACCGTAGTTAAAACTCTACTGTACCAAACCTACTATGAATGTACAGGAACCAAGTTAGGAACCTGCGCATACAACCAGACCACCTATTCAGTCTGTGACCCAGGAAATAATCAGCTATATGTATGTTATTACCCAAAACTCTTACTTTATGAATTCTGATTTGAGGTATATATTAAATCAGAGGGAGAAAAAGAAGGAGAGCTTATAGCTTGAACAAAAGAAGCCCCTCCCTCCTATAAAAGGCACATTTCCTTGTACTTTGATGCCTGCCATGCCACATATGTTCATAATCTTAAAAAAAAAAAAAAAAAAAAAAGAAGCAGTCTGCAATGGTTTAACACAAGAGAGGCTTAACAACAACAGTCCTAAACATCTGTATGGAGAACCACAAATCGGATGCCTGGACTGTAACATTCAGTGGTCTATGCTAACACAGCTCCAACACTTATATTCAGGAAGGACTGCTCTGCTAAATAGTATGTCAACCAAACCAAATTGTAAGACAAGAACATGCAATCCTTTAAATTTTACTATCTTAAAGCCAGAGCTACCTTTTTGGCCTACAGGACAGACAGCACTATTATGAGTTGATAGACAAGAAGCAGGCCTTGGAGTTCCACTACTGATTGTCAGAAAGACTAGAAGGACTCAAAAGTGTCCAATCCTGCAATTCTGGGTCCATAAGTCATTCTATAAGCATTTTGAACAGCCAGTGCCTGAGCTTCCCCATCACCCAAAAACTTTTTTGCTCAACTAGCTGAAAACATAACTGGCAGCTTAGGAATTTCCTCATGCTATGGATGTGGAGGAACTAATATGGGGGACCAGTGGCCATGGGAGGCAAAGGAATTAATGCCAAAAGATCACTTCACTTCACCTAACCCTGCCAGTGAACCAACAGCCTCAGTCAGTGTTTGGTTGTTAAAAACCCCCATAATTAAAAAGTACTGTATCACCCGATGGGGAAAGGCTTTCACAGAGGCAGTAGGAGAAACAACCTGCCTAGGGCAACAGTACTATGATGAGACTAAAAGCAAAACTCTATGGAGAAACGCCCAGAGTGACTCCTACTTACCAGGTCCAAACCCTTTCTCTCGATTCTCTACTCTAAGCCACACTTGGTATCAGGTAGAGGCTCCAAATGCTTGGAAGGTACCCTCTGTCCTATAATGGATCTGTGGAGCATGGGCATATCAGCAACTGCCAGCTAAATGGACAGGGGCATGTATGTTAGGAACAATCAAGCCGTCCTTTCTAATTCCTCTAAAGCAAAGGGAACTCTTAGGATATCCAGTTTATGATGAAAATAAAAGAACTAGAAGAAGCATAATCACAAAAATAGACACAAATGTCAAAAAGATGTGGACATAGGAGACTGAAAAGATAATTGTCTCCTGAAAGAATCATTGAATATTATAAGCCAGCTACCTGGGCGCAAGACGGGTCATGGGGATATTGCACCCCAATCTGTATGCTCAACTGCATCATAAAGTTGTAGGTAGTCCTTGAAATTATAACCAATGAAACATCAAGGGCACTAGGTTTATTGGCAATACAAGCAACACAAATAAGAAATGCTGTATATCAAAATAGATTAGCTTTAGATTACCTCTTAGCCTCAGAAGGAGTAGTAGGTAGAAAATTTAATTTAACTAACTGTTGCCTAGAAATCGTTGATAATGGCCGAGCTATTATGGAAATCACAGCTAGAATGTGCGAGCTGGCCCATGTTCTAGTTCAGACTTGGTCTGGGTGGTCCCCGGATTCCTTGTTTGGAAAATGGTTCTCAACCTTTGGAAGATTCAAAACCCTCATTGGTAGGTTCTTGCTTATTCTTGGCATCTGCCTCATCCTCCCTTGCCTTTTACCTCCGTTTATTAGGCGTATTCAGTCAACTATAGAGGCAGTAGTAACCCGACACACTACCATGCAGTTGATGGCATTAACCAAATATCAGCCGCTGCCAGTAGAAGAAGCTCAGCTCTGTGAAGAGGTGGCAAAAGTGGTGCTTTTTATTAACACCTTTGTTATAAAAAGCACCAAAGGGGGGAATGGAACAGGAATTAAAAGAAATTAAAGGATGTGTAAGCAGAAACTCGGTTGTATGTAAGAAAACCCAATTCCCCCTGAGAAAAAGAAAGAGCTGGAGTCCTTTAAAAATTAACTGCCTGTTTTTCTGTGGCCGGTGAGCCTTATCTCTCCTCCTTTCCCAGACATTGTAAAGACCCTGTTTCCCGAGCTGTGCAGCTGCAAGGTCACTAGACAGATAAACTCAAGTTGTAAAACCTGTTTTTCCTTGAAAATTAAGAAATGATGTAATGCATGTCTCAATTAATTGAATAACTGTCTCTGTTTCTCACTTCTGTAATATGCTTCCCCCTGCCCCACGATATGCTTAAAAAGTAACTTAACTGTTTGTTCAGGGCTCAGTCCTTTGGATGTTAATCTGACTGGGCTGGTGCACCTAAATAATAAATATCCTCCTGAACCCCATCGATCTCTCTGATTCCTTATCAATCCTGCTACACTTTGAGAACCTACAGCACAATGGTCAGGCATTGATCAGACATTGTGGCAATCCTCACATTTCCTGGCACAGGGCCCTGTAAACACAGCAGCCAACAAAGGTTACTGAGTGAAGTAAATATAGGTACAAAAAGACTTATGGAACCATTATTTTCACAATAAAACATCCTGCCCCTGTTGCCCACTGCCAGAGAATAACCATCATCTTTCTCCTTTCAAGGACCCTTGTGAATAAACACATACAAACTGGCAGAAGCAGGAAATATGAGGCAGCATGTTTAATCATCTCCATCTATTCAAAAACCCCATGAGATAGTTATCATTGTCATTCCCATTTTACAGATTAGAAAACTAACACAAACGGAGAGTGATCAAGTGAGATTAGCCAGCTACCAACAGGTAAGCAAAGCATAATTTCAGATTCCAGCAGTTTAGCTCCAGGAGGAGCCAGCCTGAGGAGGAGACATCTTAGTTAAAATCAGAAAGATGCTGTCAGATTGTCATCCCTTCCCATCTCTTCGAAAGTGAATTGGTCAAATATTTTCTAGCTGTTTTCTTACCCATCCTCTGGGAACATGAGGTATAATGGGTGCACTCATCCATTATGATCAGTCGTTGAGGTGACTGGAACCCACAGTACATGTAGGGGCCCACAAAACAGTTTAATGTCTTATATAAAATGAGGTTGATGAAAAGGGTCGTTGTGCAAGCAAAAATAGAATGAGTCACCCAAACGATGGAGGATAGGTCCTATAGTTGAAACCTACTCTCTATATTCAGGACATTAACAAGTCCTGCAGTATCTACAAAATACTTCTTAAAGGAAGAATCTTAGAGCACTCAATCTGTCCTGGCTGTGTTTATTTGACAATAAATAAAATGTATTTATTCCTAAACAAGAGCTCAGAAAGGTATCTGTGGAAAAGGGCAGGAGTAGAGGAAAAGAGGGCTATGCAGCAGCAGGAAAGAACGGAAATCACTGCAGGTCCACAGCACCAGTTCAGCGCAGAAGGTAAGTGCGCATTTGTAATGGGTCTGTAGCCGGAGACATAGCAGAAGCTGCACTATCCACAGTCACAACCAGAGGCAAAGGAAGGATGCCCTGCAATTTTAGAAATCTTGGCTGCAGCTGGGAACGGTGGCTCACGCCTGTAATCCCAGCACTTTGGGAGGCCGAGGTGGGTGGATCACTTGGGGCCAGAAGTTCCAGACCAGCCCGGCCAACATGGTGAAACCCTGTCTCTACTAAAAATACAATAAGTACCCAGGTGTGCTGGTGCATGCCTGTAGTTCCAGGTACTCGGGAGGCTGAGGCACTCCTGAGTACCTGCACAACACATGCAAGCATCCACTCCATCCTACTCCCTGCCCCCCGCCCTCCTCCCCCT
>NW_012101743.1:4095666-4096388 GCF_000951045.1 Mandrillus leucophaeus
CCGTTTCTCCTCCTCTCTGCCCTACTCCCCCCTACCTTACTCCCTCCCCTCGCCCTACTGCCCCACCCCAACACGTGCTCTTCTGCACCCAGGGCAAGGCCAAGCCCCTGAGGCATGCGCACCTCATTAGGCCCAACCCACAGCAAATAGCGGGAAGAGGAAAGGCAAGAAAGGAGGTCTCTAAGTGGATACACTGTTACTGAATCTAGGCGCCCAGAAGATGGAGGTTGTAGTGAGCCCAGATCGTGCCACTGCATTTCAGAGACAGAGCGAGACTGTCTTAAAAAAAAAAAAACAAAAACAAAAAACAAAGAAAAGCAATCTCAGATGCTCTAAGCATTGTGCGTGTTTCTACCCTTGCACTTTGATGTGGATTCATTACTAAAAATTAATAGTGAACTTTCTCAAGGAGGGTGCTCCATTTTTACATAGTGCATTTACGCAGCCCACAAGCTTTGCAAATCCAGGCCCAAGCTCCTGTTCCTGGAGACCTAGGAATCATGGAGCTAGTGTGAAATCTCTTATCGCCATAAAATGGGCTTGCACAATTCCGCACAGCAGCTTCCCCAAGTTCCACACTAATGCATGCCAGT
Organism: Mandrillus leucophaeus; assembly: GCF_000951045.1. Classification (NCBI taxonomy): domain Eukaryota; kingdom Metazoa; phylum Chordata; class Mammalia; order Primates; family Cercopithecidae; genus Mandrillus; species Mandrillus leucophaeus. The sequence goes on from NW_012101743.1 coordinate 4,096,260, forward strand.
CTACAGCACAACGCATGCAAGCACCCACCCCATCCTACTCCCCCGCCCACGCCCTACTCCCCCGTCTACGCCCTACTCTCCCGCCTACGCCCTACTCCCCCCTCCCCCGCACCCTACTCCCCTCCTTAC
>NW_012101743.1:4096438-4158304 GCF_000951045.1 Mandrillus leucophaeus
CCCCTACCCCCGCCGCCAACACGTGCTCTCCCCCACCCAGGGCAAGGCCAAGCCCCTGACGCATGCGCACCTCAGCAGGCCCAACCCAGAGCAAAGAGCGGGAAGCAGAAAGGCAAGAGAGGAGGTCTCTAAGTGGATACACTGTTGCTGAGTCTAGACGCCAGAAGAACCTTCCAGGCTGCGACTCACAGTTCTAGCACTGCCTAGGAGATCGTGGTGGCCCCAGCTTAGAATCTGCAGAAGCACACAGCTCCATCCATACCACTCAGGGTATGGAGCCTCTGGACCAGTCTAGCCAGGATATCACCAGCTTGCTCAGCCTTGGAGTCGACTACGAGAAGGAACTACAGGGTCAGTACCTGAATAGGACTCATGCTTTTGCGAACTCAGGAAACCGAGGTTCCCTGGGAGAGGCAAGTCGACTGGATGATGCCCCCGCACTACCACTGCTCTGAGTGCAGCCCCTCACCGCCTCCTTCCAACACCCTCAGGACCAAGGCCTTGATCTTTCTCTTGGGGTTTCTGCTTTTCCAGATATGAATGCTGCGGTGCTGTCGCCTACTGAAGAGTTCAAAGAGGAGGAAGAGGATGCGCAGTCTGAGCCTGGGCAAGGCACAGCAGCAGCAGGAGAAGAGTCAAAGTTGGCAGGAGCCCAAGGCGGAGAAGAAAAAGATGGCGGCGGCGGCGGCGGCGCAGGAGCTCCTGGCCTCCTATGGAAAGAAAACCGCGAGGGCAGCAGCGGCAGCGATGGCGACGATCAGGGCAGCCACCAGAGCGAGAAGGAACCCAGACAGCAGGATTCACCCCCACCGGGCGCTGTCGGGGGGCTGGAGCCTGGCAACGCGCAGGAGCCCAGCGTCCACGCCTTCACCCCCTTGCAGCTGCAGGAGCTGGAGCGCATTTTCCAACGCAAGAAGTACCCCAGCGAGTTCCTGCGGTAAGCCCATTGCTGGTTGGCGCGCGGTTTGCAGGGAGCACGTGCTGTTCCAGGGTGGCGTTTGGCTTTCCCCCAGCCCTCTCCTGCCCTCTCCCCTCCTGAACCAAAACCCACCTGGGGCCTGGTGTCGCTGCCGTCCCCTCCCCGCAGACCCCTGGCACCTGGTGGGTTCCGTAGTGGGGCTGTGCCTATTAGGCATCATGTATAATTTAGATGAACCAAGTTGGGCAACTTTCGGCTGAGGTCGGTTATGATAAGTAACTCCTATCGCAGCCGAGACAGAAATAAAGGTTCGGTACAGCAAGTGCAGGGTCGCATCTTGACCTTATTTAAAATTCTGAGAAGTCTGTCGTTCGGCTGGGTTTCCTTTGGTGTTAATTGTTCTAAGTTTCAAATAGTAAGAACATATTTATCTTGATTAACGATTTTTGTTATGTGGGGTTATTTTTTGTTTGAGAAACAGTCTCGCTGGGACACCCAGGCTGGAGTGCAATGGTGCGATCTAGGCTCACTGCAACCTCTGCCTCCCAGGTTCAAGAGATTCTCCTGCCTCAGCCTCCAAAGTAGCTGAGACTACAGGCGCCAGCCACCACTCCCGGCTAATTTTTGTATTTTTAGTAGAGATGGGGTTTCACCATATTGGCCAGGCTGGTCTCGAACTCCTGACCTCAAGTGATCCTCCTGCCTTGGCCTCTCAAAGTGCTGGCATTACAGGCGTGAGCCACCGCCTTGATTTTTTTTTTTTTTGGCATCTCCTTTTATTTGTGACCTGAGAGAAAAGTTCCTAACGTGAGGCTCAGCTGGATGTTACAGAACAGCCTACTGCGTGTGGGGAGTTGGTAGAATAAAAAATTAAACACGAGAATGAAACGACACCCACAACTCCAAATGCTAAACACGTGTGGTTTCTTCCCATAGGAGGAGGCTGGCAAGAAGCATGAATGTGACTGAACTCGCAGTGCAGGTCAGTAAACCGAAAAAGCAGTCGGGCAGGGGAGCCATTCTAAAACCTGCTTCAGGGCTTCGACACAGCTTTGACCCAGACATTGTCATCTTGGTGTTTTTGTGTTTTTTTTCATGTATAGGCAATGAGGTCTGAATTTTGGGATCTTTGTGGCTGGAAAATGCAGCAAGGAAAGCTCAGCTTGTGGAAATTTCCCGTTACCAGAGGGAACATGACTATCCACGGAAAAAAAAATTAGTACTGAACGGTTTCCTTTATTCCTTGTGTATAAAATATATTATGCACTTGAATAAATTATAAATATATAAATATATGTATTCCAAATTACAAATATATATATATAAAATATATAAGAGTGTAAATTAAATATAGCATAATATATAAGATTAAACTCCTAGCACTGGTATCCTTTAGGTAGCACTTCCATGTGGAGGCATCCTGGGGTTTTCTGACCTGGGGATTATTCAAATTAATGCTCCAAAGAGCTCCATTAAACTAAATTATTTAATATATTTGAAACCAAGCATAAACTCTTTGGTTAAGAATTTATAAATGTTTAGGCATTGGGGTAAAGGAATAATTCACAACCAGAATGTATGTTTCCTGAAGCTGAGACTGATGGGGAGGGGATAGCATAAAGTTCAAGTGCCTGGCCCTCCTACTATTGTTTTTAAGTATTTGGTAAAGCCTTGTAGAGAGTGGCAGCTCTAAATTTTAATTTTCTGGAATACTTTGATTTGGCAGCCTGAAAACATTGCTGACATAGTTTTGCATTATGGTACAGATAGCAAAAAGGTTTGCAACCTTTGCAAGTTTATCTACAAATCAAAACAAATTTCAAGATCAATTTTGCATAAATTTCCACCAACCTAAGAAAGATAGAAGTGTTAGGCAAGAATTGTATACAGTCACACTCATGGCTTGGGGAAACTGCTCCCATTCAACTTTTGAAACTACCAAATGCATCAGTGAATATTTTCTTGAGCAACTTCTAGCATTTAAGAGATTTTTGGTTTCTTCCAGTTTGTTGTACTAATAGGAAGAGATGTGTTTTGTGTTATATGTTGATAGTGGGGGATGGCTCTCAGGTCAGGCTAGACTCTTACCTGTGGCAATTTGAAATACCTTTTTGGCCGGGCGCGGTGGCTCAAGCCTGTAATCCCAGCACTTTGGGAGGCCGAGACGGGCGGATCACGAGGTCAGGAGATCGAGACCAGCCTGGCTAACACGGTGAAACCCCGTCTCTACTAAAAAATACAAAAAACTAGCCGGGCGAGGTGGCGGGCGCCTGTAGTCCCAACTACTCGGGAGGCTGAGGCAGGAGAATGGCGTGAACCCGGGAGGCGGAGCTTGCAGTGAGCTGAGATCCGGCCACTGCACTCCAGCCTGGGCGACAGAGCGAGACTCCGTCTCAAAAAAAAAAAAAAAAGAAATACCTTTTTATTTGCTCAGGCAGTGATAATAAATTTGTAGGTCAATGGATCCAAAGGAATATTTGCAAAAAAGGAAAAGAAGAAAGAAAAATCGGGATGACCCTAATAGCCTTTCTGCAGAGCTCATGTTTGTGAGTGCAGTGAGGGAACTATGCTGCGGTTCTGTCAATGGTGGCATGTAGAAAAGCAGCCTGACAAAATGGGGCACTGAGTGTTGACATCCTGTTGCCCATCATTTTCAAAGGCAGGCAATGCCAATTTGGGGGAGATGAAATATTGACGTTTGGGTGAATTGCCTTTCCCTTCCCTGGGTTTACATAGCATTCACTCAATGCAGTTCTGAAGGCAAAAGGACCACTCTCACTCAGCAAACAAGGGAAAAGGCATGATGTTCTCATTTATTGCCAAACATTTCAGCATGAATATCTCCAAAAAATTTTAATAGACGTTTCCTCCCTCTGTATTGTAAAGATAATAAGGGCTGTTTTATGAAACCAACACTGAGAATGGGGACCTAATGTTGGCCCATAGCACATTTAGCCCACTTTTGGCATTACTTATGTTTATGAACCTTTGACCACAGCTACATTGCAATTGCCTCTAAACAAGCACTATTACAGTAGGCTTAAAATTTAGACTATATATTCATGAGGGAGAAGGACTCCGAACAGTAAGATGGGAGAAGGAAATGGGACATCAAACAGGGAGAGGAGTCCCTTTGTCCCGTAAAATTTGCAGTTTGGGAACTTCTAGAAGGATCAAAATGCAATGGAAATGTCATTAACTAGAAGCTTGGGGGATAGTGTTGTTTAATGGACAGGTTTTATTTTTTGGTCTTTTAACAGTAGGCAGGTGTTTAGGGAATAGTGTTTGTTGATACCTCCTCCACATTACTACTGAACATGTTCAGAGATGCCTATTTGGACACTCCCGCTTTGGGGATGCTGATGAGATTGGGATCTTCTGTTTGAGTAGTGAGGCTAGATGGCTGATGGTGTCCCATGGAGCTGGGCAACCAAGTCTCTCCCACATCCTGGGACTGGGGAAAACCAAGTGAGCTGACCTTGTCCTTAGCCTGGGAAGAGTTGGAGGGAGGGATACGTTGGAGCATGCAGAATTAGCAATGCTTCCTTTCTCTCCAACTCTCAACTGGGCAAAGCTTTTTGAGAATTTTTGTGAATTTGGACAACATTTGTGTCCTCCTTTCACAAAACTTCAAGCTGAAGTGTGAAGACAGTGTCTAGGGCTTCAGATACCCTCATTTCCCAGCAAGACAATCCATAAACTCCCTGAGCCCCCTGTAACGAGACTTGCCTTGCAATATACCATCTTTTTAATTCTCAAGGAGTTTCGGAAAATGAATGACCCATTAGAGGTTCTTGAAGGAAAGAAAACTTGTTTTAAAATACAATGTACTCTTACTGATTTTTTACTTTACACTGAAGATGGGCTTTTCAAAATGGGGGCCTCATCCTCTTGGTATGACTTTAAAAGGCACCCTCCCCATTTTTTCCAAGCTCAGCTTCCCCCACGACCAGGGTGACAGTGGCCTAGTAAGTAGTAGTTGGTGGGCAGCGGGATAGCTGATGGTCAGGTATCTGCAAGCAGATATGCCACACATAGCAATACCAGGAGGGACCGAGTTCCACTCATCAGCTACACCTGCACCCAAGAGTGGAAAAAGTAGTATTACAGATGAAAGGACAGAGACAAAGAAATAAGCCAAGCCAGAGCATACGTAGCACATACTTGGAGCTCACTATGGAAATGTGTGGTGTTCACCTTTCTAAGATATTTTAGTAGTCAGGAAGTAGCTTGCCTTGATGCACCAGAAAAGGTTAAGGGCAGAGAGAGTTGCTTGTTGTGTGTTTTCCCATGATGAAATTAAATGCTCAATATACTAAACCTGTTTCTTTTTTCCTCTGATTGAAGATTTGGTTTGAGAATAGAAGAGCCAAGTGGAGGAGACATCAGAGGGCATTAATGGCGAGAAACATGCCGCCCCTCATGGTCGTGGGCCAGCCTGTCATGGTAACTGCAGTTGAGGCCATAATGGCACCCTTGTCCATCAGCGGGATGAGAGATGGTTACTTCTGGGGCTACGGCCATTCCAGCACCCTGGGTTTCTCCATGTCACCCTTTCCTCCTCCGTCCTTGCCCCTTCCAACTGTGTTTCTTCCACCTATGCCTCCCTCTGACGAGGCCCAATTTGGCCGGTTCCCTTTTGTTATCATGCATTCTTTCACATTCCCCAATGTGTAAGGGATACCCTCTGTGCCACTTTTTGCCAGAGCGTGTTTGAGCCAGTTTCGTAGTTTGCGTAGCACCCCATCAAGAGTAGTTCATCAAATGTCTATTAAATGTTTTAAAGAAAAGTAGATTATTGACCCATTTTTAGGGCACTTTTAAAAATGTTTCTATAAATATGTGGAGGGTATGTACATTTGTTTTGTGTGTCACATGGGGTCAGTAAGTTCTGAATAAAAATTGTTAAGAAATGCCATTCAAACCGAATGTCACGGACTCGACTCTCATGCAGTAATCTTGAGTCACCATCTGGGGGTTGTGCATGTCACAGAAGTTTCCCATGTGCCCATGGCAGGCTTACACTGACCCACACATTCTCTTCCACCCCCACCCCCAACATCCCATACTCATCTCCTCTCTGCCCCATTGATACCAGATACATGTGCAAGATGGGGTGGTGTGAGTCCCTAATGAGAGAATAGTGTGTTTCAAGGCACTGCCAGGGTGGAAAACAGCAAAACCAAAATGGTATCGGGAAGGAAGCCAGCCCACTCTTAAAAATTCATTAAGTTTTTTCTTGCTATGGAAGACTTCTTTAAAGTAATTTTCTTTTAAAAATGTAAATGGCTGGGCGCGGTGGCTCAAGCCTGTAATCCCAGCACTTTGGGATGCCGAGACAGGCGGATCAAGACCATCCTGGCTAACACGATGAAACCCTGTCTCTACTAAAAAATACAAAACACTAGTCGGGCGAGGTGGCGGGCGCCTGTAGTCCCAGCTACTTGGGAGGCTGAGGCAGGAGAATGGCATAAACCCAAGAGGCGGAGCTTGCAGTGAGCTGAGATCAGGCCACTGCACTCCAGCCTGGGTGACAGAGCGAAACATCGTCTCAAAAAAAAAAAAAAAAAAAAAAAAGAAAAAAAGTAAATGTAAATAATGCCATGAAATTATACACTGATTTAATGGCTAAAATGGCAAATTTTCATATGGTTTACCACAACAAAAGAAAAGAAAAAATATACCAAAAAGTTTTTAAAAAGTGATTATGAACATTATGGTGATCCGGTGAAGTGATTGCAATGCCTGCCGATAAGGAGTCATGGTTACAACAATGTTTTCTCTGCAAATTATTTGATGGCCACTTTCACAATGCTTATGTTTTCAGCCTGACGGAAAATTCCATTTTCTTGGGTGAGCATGAACTTTCTGTCAAGCTGTCTGCTGCTATTCATTCCCCACTTCTCTCTTTACAATTGTGGGTGTCAAGCTTCAGCCACACAATTGCATTTGATGTGAGGGTTTTGCAAGGAGAAGGAGGTTTCTTCGTACCCCTGAAGTCACAAGCCTTGGTGGGAATAGGGAAAGTCCATGAATTCACTATGCATTTATGCATGCCCTTGGGCCAAGTGGATTCTTTTTTCTTCTTCGATTGAGATTCTCCCTTTCTTTCTTTCTTTCTTTTTTTTTTTTTTTTTTGCTATTGTTCTCATTGTATTGTGCTTTGTATAATTATTTACAGTAAGTCCCACATGTCAGTGTACATTCAGTCGGGAAATTGTTTCCATTTGGTACATTTTGTTCCAGTCTGTCTATTCCTGCTCATTATTTTGTTTTTTCTACATTCAGACTGAAACATTTGGTAGCCTAGAGGTACTCAGAAATAGGCAAAGAAAGGTAAAAGGGGAGGAGGGGAGATTGAAATCATACTTCCATTATCTCTCCCCGTGGTTATCAGATTCATAACACGTGGTCCCTGGGCAAGATTATCACCCCAAGTAACAGAAAAGATAAGAAAGGGAAAGGAGAGAGAGAAAAGCATTGCCTGTGGCAGGGTGGGGAAGGTGAAGAGCTCAAGGAGGCCAGAGAAGGAATCACCCATTCACTGCAATGACACTGAAAATGAAAAGTTCAGGTGACCACTTGTCAGTAGTGAAGGGATCTTTTCCAGCAGTTCCATCAGCTGTCAAGATTCCCCTTTTGGGGAGGAAAAAGCTCCCATCTTCCATGGTCCCGCACATGCCTAATCCTGTCACCCATAGCCGTCAGCAAAAAGTGTAAGACAGATTAATCCAAAGAGAATAGCACTTAACATTCCATGGTGCCAAACCCGTCCTTAGCCAAAAGGGATTTTACCAAGAGCCCTCATTTTTCAATGTATTTCAATGTGGTGTTGGTCATTTGGAACGTTCCACTGTAAGTTCAAGTGATTCTCCTGCCTCAGCTTCCCGAGTAGCTGGGACTACAGGTGCGTGCCACCACACCCAGCTAATTTTTTGTATTTTTAGTAGTGATGGGGTTTCACTGTGTTTAGCCAGATGGTCTCAATCTCCTGACCTTGTGATTCACCTGCCTCGACCTCCCAAAGTGCTGGGATTACAGGCGTGAGACACCGCACCCAGCCTCTTGTTCTCTTATTTTCTTCCAAACATATGGAAACTCTCTCTGTTCTGAGCCAACTAAAGCTGGGGGTGGAGTGACATAGGTATTAATACCCCTGTGGCCGCCACCACAATGACTGTGCTGGGTCAGACCTGAAGCCACCCAGCACTGGGTCTCACCCAAGGCCTGTTGTAACCACTCCCTGGCTACTGCCTGTTTGCTTAAGGCCCTGGGTGCTACAATGAGCAGGTGGCAAAGCCAGCCAGGCCTGTGTCCTTCCCTCCAGGTCAGTGAGTTCCCCTAGGCCCCAGGTGGGTCTAGAAGTATCATCCAGGAGTCAGGGACTACAGTCAAAGAAATATAAGTCTACCTGGTGTTCTGTTGTATTGCAGCTGACCTGGCACTCAAACCACAAGACCTAGTCCTTCCTGCTTTTCCCTCCCCTTTCCAAAGGCAGAGGAGCCTCACTCCATAGCCACTGCCACCCCTGACCACAAGGAGTACTGAAAGACTACCACCGATGTTCCGTTAAGGCCCAAGATCTCTTAAGTTAGCTTGTCTTGAAAGCTGCGTGGCCTGGGACTCACCCTTCAGGGCATTGAGCTCCCTTCTGGCCTGGGACAGGTCCAGAAATGCTGTCAAGTCCTGGAATCTAGAATCCTAAGAACCTGCTTGGTGCTCTAGCCCCTGTGGCGGTGTTGGTACCTGAAGCCAGCAAGTCTCAGAAGCTCATGATGGCCCTCAACATGGTGCCTGCGTATTGCTGCTAGGTATTCAGGGTTCAAGGGCTCTTCAGTTAGCAGGTGATGAATTCTGGCAGGATGGGGTCCTTTCCTTCAAGGCAGTGGGTTCCCTTCTGGCCCAGGGTTTGTCTAGAAATGTCATCTGGGAGCTAGGGCTGGAACAGGGGCCTGATGACTCTGACTGGAGCCCTATCTTGCTGTGACTGAGTTGGTATCCAAGATGCAAGACAAAGTCCTCTCAACTCTTCCCTCTCCTCTCCTCAAGCAGAAGGAAGGGTCTCTTTTAGAGCCACATGCTGTGCATCCTGGGGTTAGGGGAAAAGTGATGCCAGCGCTCCCTTGGCTGTCCCAGCTAGTGTCTCAGTACGTTGTGCCCCACCCCTGCCAAGTCCACTGTGTCTGGACCTAGTTCAGCCCTAGGACTCACCTAAGAGTTGAAGTCCTTATGACCTAGGCTGCCTTTCAAGTTTAGTTAGAGACTGAGAGCACTTTGGCCCTTCATGGTGAGGTTTGCAGGTACTCAAGTTCAGACTGCTGGGATCAGTAATTCCCCTCTGGCTAGGGCTGGTTTAAATGCTCCTTCTGTGAGTGGGCATCAACTGAGTTTGGTCTGGTTTTCCTTTCTGCTGTAACAGGACATTGCTGAGATCAATGCTTCACAATTGAACTGTGAAGCAAAAGAACTGTGTTCTCCCTTCCCCAGTGTCCAGAGACACTCTCCACAGCACGTCATGGCTGTGAGGGTCAGGGAGGGGTACCGTTGGTGATTCAGGATTGTTTTTTCTATCTCTTCAGTGCCTCTTTCAGTGATATGAAATTAAAACCAGGTACTGTAAGTGCTCACCTGATTTTTGGATTTGATGAAGGTGTTTTTTTCTGTGTAGGTAGTTGTTAACTTGGTGTCCTTGCACAGAGTCGCAGGAGGACGATCAGTGGAGCTTTCTATTCTGCCATCTAGCTCTGCCTCCTTTCCTAGCCACATTTTCCCCTGCTTCCCGCTCCGCCCCTGGGTGCTGAGCACATGAGTCTTCAGAACACACCAAGCTCATTCCCACCTTGGGGCCTTTGCACTGGCTGTTCTCTCTGCCTGGAATGCTCTTCCTACAGGTTTTTGCATGGCTGCCTCCTTTATTGCATTCATGATTCTGCTCAAATGCCCTCCCTAAGCACCTGAGCTAAGATCCCCAACCCCACAGTGTCTCTACTTTTTTGTTTGGTTATTGGCTTTCTTGTTTAATCTCTGTCTTCCTACAAGAGGGCAGGATTCAGAATTTAAACAGTGCCCTGACACATAGTGAGAGCTCAGTCATCTTCTGTTAAAGATAAAAATGAAGCCACAGTTTAGGTATACCCGAAGGCCAACCACTCATAACCATGCAACCAAAATTTAATTCATCCCGATTTCCCCAAACACCATCTCTAATCATAAATACCAAACATAACCTTTACATCTTTGTCAGCATGATTCAGTGAAATTAAACCAATCAGCTATAGGCAAATCAGTTTAAACAACTCTGTTTACCTTAAAAAGAATGTTAATGTAAAACAGCCAACCACAAAAAAAATCAAAATATTCTCCTTTATGCTTTATAAAGTGTGCTATGACTGCCATAAAGTGAGCTTTCTACCACTTTGTTTGAAGTCTCCTGGATCATGAGCTGTACTTTCTCTTACTATGTAACAGTAAACTTTAAAATGTTTCCTAACTTGATCTGATTCTAATTTTGACACTTCCAATAATCTTGAGAAATGCTCCTGAGCACTTTGGATCTGGTATTCTTAGGGCAAACATTCTCATTTTTCAAAGCAGAAATTGAGGCCCAGAGAGAGACAGTGACCCGCCTCAAGTCATCAAGTTCCAGCACTCTCTTTCCTTACTCCCTCGTTCTCCTGGTCTTGGGGACATCAGACATCTTTAAACATTTGGTCTCACTGTAGAAACTTTGAGACTCAGTGTTCCCTAGAGGGACAGAACTAATAGGATATATATATGTGTGTGTGTGTGTATATATATATGTGTGTGTGTATATATATCTCGTCCATATATATATATATATCTCCTCCATATATATATCCTCCATATATATATATCCTCTCTCTATATATCCTCCATATATATATATATATATATATATATGGAGTTAATTCAGTATTAACTTACACGATCACAAGGTCCTACAATAGGTTGTCTGCAAGCTTGAGGAGCAAAGAGAGCCGGTCTGAGTCTCAAAACTGAAGAACTTGGAGTCCAATGTTCAAGGGCAGGAAGTGTCCAGCATGGGAGAAAGATGCAGGCTGGGAGGCTAGGCCAGTCTCTCCTTTTCACGTTTTTCTGCCTGCTTTATATTCACTGGCAGCTGATTAGACTGTGCCCACCAGATTAAGGGTGGATTTGCCTTTCGCAGCCCACTGACTCAAATGTAAATTTCTTTTGGCAACACCCTTAGAGACACACCTAGGATCAATACTTTGTATCCTTCCATCTAATCAAGTTGACACTCAGTATTAACTGTCACACCCAGAGTGGCTGTTACTTCCCCAAAATATTCAGTAATTGATAAAGTGGGGTTTGTACCCTGGTATGTCAGACTTGCAGCTGCGACATTCTGACACTTGTGAGGCTGGATGGGGCAGAGGCAGTGGATAAAGTGGGCCTTTGCTTGTTCTCATAGGTTGGAATTAACATCTGAAGCACTTGCTTTCAACCTGAAGAACTTCCTTTATTATTTCTTGTGAGGTGGATCTAACAACAAATCCTCCCATTTTTATTTAACTGGGAATGTCTTTGACTTCATTTCTGAAAGGTAGCTTTGCTGGATGTAGGATTCTTGGTTGAGTTTTTTCTTTAAGCAGTTTGAATATTTAATGTTACTGCCACCTGGCCTTCATTGTTTCTGCTGAGAAGTCAACTACCAATCTTACTGGGGTTCCCTGGTAAGTGATGAGACATTTTTCTCTTGCCACTTTCAAGATTTTCTCCTTGATCTTAGCCGGTTTTACTATGATATAATCTGTTGGTGGATTCTTTACATATATCCTTCTTATAATTCACGGAGCTTCCTGAGTGTGTAGGTTATTGTTTTTAAAATAAATTTGGGAAATTTTCTGCCATTATTTCTTGGACTATTTTGTCTGCTCTTCTCTATCTCTTCCTTTCTTCTGGTAGATCCCACTAAGGTTTGTGTGGCTGATGATGTCCTACATTTGTCTGAAGCTGTATTTATTTTTCTTCATTCTTTCTTCTCTCTAGTCTTCATCTTGCATAATCTCTATCGATCCTGTTTCAAATCTGCTAATTCTTTCTTCTGCCCGTTTAAATGTGCTATTGAACTCTGCTAGTGAATTTTTCACATCAGTTATTATACTTTTCAGATTCAGAATTTCCATTTGGTTCTTTTAAAATAATTTCTATCTTTAATGATATTTTCTACTGGATGCAACATTGTTATCATACCTTTATTTTCTGAATCATGCTTTCTTTTAGTTCAGTAAACATATTTTTTCTTTCTCTTTTAAAACAATTTTTTTTTTTTCCTCTGTAGAGATGGAGGTCTTGCTATGCTGACCAGGCTGGTCTCAAACTCCTGGCCTCAGGCAATCCTCCTGCTTCAGCTTTCCAAAGTGCTGGGATTACAGGTATGAGCCACCACACCTGGCCTGCAAACATATTTATAATGGGTATTTTGAAGTCTTTTTCTGTTAAATCCATCATGTGGTTGCTCTCACAGGCAGTTGATGTTGTCTGCTTTTTTTCTGGTGTATGGGGTATACTTTCCTGTTTCTTTGCAGGTCTGTATTTGTCTGTTCTCACATTGTTGTGAGGAAATACCCGAGAGTGGGTAATTTATAAAGGAAAGAGGTTTAATTGACTCACAGTTCAGCATGGCTGGGGAGGCCTCAGGAAACATACAATCATGGCAGAAGGTGAAGGGGAAGCAAGGCACCCTCTTCACAAGGCAGCAGGAAGGAGAAGTGCAAGAAGGAGAAATGCTAGACGCTTATAAAACCATCAGATCATGTGGGACTCACTCACTATCATGAGGACAGCACGGGGGAAACCGCCCCCATGATCCAATTACCTCCACCTGGTCCCACCCTTGACACATGGGGATTATGGGGATTAAGGGGATTACAATTCAAGATGAGATTTTGGGTGGAGACACAGCCAAACCATATCACATGCCTCATACATTTTTTGCTGGAATTGAAATATTTTTTGAGACAGGGTCCCACTCTGTCACCCAGGCTGGAGTGCAGTGGTGCAGTCATGACTCACTGCAGCCTTGACCTCCCAGGTTCAAGTGATCCTTCCACTTCAGCCTCCTGAGTAGCTGAGACTATCAGTGTGCACCATCACACCTGGCTAATTGTTTTTTATTATTTTTGTAGAGACAGGGGTCTCTCTATATTGCCCAGGCTGGTCTTGATCTCCTGGGCTCAAGTGATCCTTCCACCTTGGCCTCTGAAAGTGCTGGGATTACAGGTGTGAGGCATTATGCCTGGCCAGAAAATTTTTGATAATATGTTGTAGCCACTGCCCCCAACCCTGGCCTCTGGGACTTGTTATTTGCTGGTATATTTTTTAGTGATTGGCTGGATTATTGTAATGAAGCTTATTCCTTCTCCTCATAGTCTTAAGCCTCTGATGTTGGTCTTCAGGAAGATATGACTTTGGGTGGGTACACTGTCACTCTAGGATGGCAGTGGTGTTAGTAGGGCTCTCTCTCTTTTCCTTACCATGCACAACTATTAAACTGTACTAATTGCCTGCTGATCATTCAGTTGTTTTCAGCAATGCCCTAGGACATAAATTGTTCTACAAACGAATCCAATTAAATTGTGGTTTCTTTCAAGGAATGGTTTTTGAGGTCCATGTCTGATATTTGTTCTGATACCAGGAGTGCTCTTACCAGCCATCTTATTTCCTGGTTTTCTCCTGAAAGCTATCCAGCTTACAGGCCACGCTTTATCTTCATTAGATCCACAAATCTCAACTGCCTTGTATGACAACCTCCACTGTTCTTGAGAGCACTCTTAGGTTTGAACTTTACACTCTGTTGCAAATGAAGTCGATTCCTTTGGAAAGAGATTAGGAGCTACCTGTTGTGTAGCCTGTTTCTCCTCCAAGGCAAAATCTTTGAGCAAGAGCTCTAGAGACAGGGTGGGGACAGTGGCAAGCTTCTGTTTGAGTGGCAACCCCTTTCTATGGGCTGAGGCCTTGGCAGAGTGGGGTGCAGCAGCCTAAAGTGCTCTTGGCTTGCCTCTTCAGCATGTAACCACCACTTCATGAGCTAGGCAAGGAAATCTTGAGCCCCAGTTTCCTCAGTGTGTTGCATGTAAGGTAGAGCCTCCATTAAATAACTGGAGGACAGAGTAGGCAGATTAAATGAGCCACCATCACTCAGCTGTACTCACCTGATACTTAACCTCAGAAACAAGTAGCTGGTGTCAGTATGAATGATGCTGAAGTGCTGCTCCTCCTGGGAAGAAAGTCCTCTGGCTGGGAGCCAGAGGGGAGAGGGAACCCTATGCTCTTGCCTCAGCAGTCTGAAGTAGAATAAGTAGAATCTCTGCCTTACTGATCTGGGAGGGGGAAAGGAAGAAACTGTAGTGGTTCAAATACCACAGACTTGCTTTTCTTACTGAATTTTTGTAGGTTCTCTTAGATAGATGTTTCTTCATTTACTGTTTTCCCTTAGGACCATTTCCAGGGGCTTTCAGTGGTGGTTTTAAAAAATAATATTTACCACTTTCACTTGTGAGTGCATCAGCAGAGTTCCTCAAGCTGTCATGCTGGAAGTTGAACTCCATGTTTGGTACTTTTTTCATTTGCACAGTGATATTTTTTCTATGCTTAGACAAGGTTATGAAGTGGTATTGTTTTTTCTCACTTCATCAAGATCACAGTGACTTTGTCTGACAGTAGTACTCTGTGAGACCGTTTATGTTCAACAGGAAAACATCAAGACCTAGTTGTGAGTACCAGGCCAGTGCTGACTGTCAGGGACTGTGATATGGTTTGGATTTGTGTCCCTATCCAAATCTGATGTCGAATTGGAGGCGGAGCCTGGTGGGGGGTAATTATATCATGGAGAAGGATTTCCCCATTGCTGTTCTCATGATAGTAAGTGAGTTCTCATGATATCTGATGGTTTAAAAGTGTGTGGCACTTTTCCCCCCTCACTCTCTTGCTTTCCTGTCACCATGAAAAGATATGCCTTGTTTCCCCTTCACCTTTTGCCATGATTGTAAGTTTCCTGAAGCCTCCCAGTCATGCTTCCTGTTAAGCCTGTGGAACTGTGAGTGAATTAAACCTTTTTTTCTTCATAAATTACCCAGTCTTAGGTAGTTCTTTACAGTGTGAGAACAGACTAGTACAGACTACTTATCACCTCCTCACAGTGTAGAACAATCACTTCATAATTATCCTGTCTAAGGGGCAAGGAAGCTTGGGCATTTATCTGTCAACTCCCAATAATCATTGGTTGAGAGCTCCTGGGGGCATTTATTCCCCAGCCTTCCCTGTTCAGGCAGAGGGACTTCAGACCCAAGAGGAAGCATCAAGCTGTTGGAAATTGGGCCAAGTACATATGGCTGAGATCTAGTAGGACACAGACAACATCTGTTACAGATAACCTGCCAAAAATCCTGGAAGGACCAGGATTTGAGCTCAGTGTTATCTGACGACCATGTCTTAGCCACCACTTGATTTGGTGAATGGAGAGGTTTGAAAAGAACAGCAGAATTTTGCTAGAGGGGTTGTCAAGATTACTTACCTGAACTGTTTCTCATTTATATATTACACAGACTGTTGGAGATACCTGCTCTGTTCCCAGCTCCTGGCTAGACTATAGGGTCTCAAAGATGAACCAGGCATGTTTTCTGCCCTTATGGTACTATCTGTCTGTTGAGGGTGGGATATCTGAAGGGACAAGCCCACACTTCGTCCCCAGTCCTACCTGTGTTGGCTAGAGAGTCCTTCCTGGAAGATGTGCTGCCTAAGCAATAGAGAGTATTTAGGGAACATCCACCCTACTCTTTTTACTTTACAGATGAAGGAACACAGGCCCACAGCAAGGGAATGGTCTGCAAAAGAGAATATATAAGACTGCACCCTGGAGAAGGCCAGCCTCTAAGTGGCCGTGCCCTTCCTTAGCTCCCCAGTCACCTGGATACAGGAAGTGCTCAGATTCAGTATATCAGATTCAGCTCCTCAGCACTTACCAACTCCATCCTGCCCAGAATGCTTTTCTTCAAAGGCCTGCAGGCTCAAGGCTCTGTCCTAAGCCTGAGCCTTTTTACCTCTAAAGAAAAGTAATCAACCTCCTCCAAAGGCATTCAATATCCTGGTGTGGGAGAATATGTGTGTATACCAGGGTCTGGGAATTTTGAGAAACCATCTTGAGGTCTGGTGAGTTGCTTTTTCCCCTTATGTGAATTTATATAGTTCTCTATGGAGTTCTGGAGGGAAAATGAACCAGACAAATTTTTTTTTTGAGACAGGGTCTCACTCTATCTCTTAGGCTGGAGTGCAGTGGCACAATCTTGGCTCACTGTAGCCTTGACCTCACGGGCTCAGGTGATCCTTCCACCTCAGCCTCCTGAGTAGCTCAGACTACAGGCATGCAGCACTACACTCAGCTAGTTTCTGTATTTTTTGTAGAGGTAGGATTTTACCATGTTGCCCAGGCTGGTCTCAAACTCCCGGGCTCAAGTGATCCTCTTGCCTTTGCCTCCCAAAGTGCCGGGATTACAGATGTGTGTTACTGCACCCAGCCGAAGATTTTCTTTTAAGTAAAACCAAAGTATGTTTTTATCTATTTCCAAACTCTGTAGCATGAATTTCTCCAAGAAACTTTTAGCAGATGCTCTCCTCCCTTTTGCAAATATACTAAAACTATTTTATGAAAATAGTTTCTAAATGAGCCCTAAAATGAGCTCTGTTACACTGACCTACTTTTGACTATGTCCTTTATGCAGCACTGTAGAGGGCTTTCTGCAGGCCCAGAGCAATGGAGTAGTCTGCATAAGAGAACACACAGAGCTCAGCTTAGAGGAGGCCAGCCTATGGATGGCCATGCCCTCCCCTGGGCCAGGGATCATTCAATTAAGAGAAACACACACCAGCCCAAGTTCAGCTCTTCAGCACACATTATCTAGCCCAGAACTATTTCACTTAAAGGGTTGAAGATTCAAGTCCCTTCCCCAATCATGGCACTGGGACATTTTACCTCTAGGAATAGTAAACAACTTCCCCTAAAGGCATTCAGTATCTTGGTGTCCATTCTTACAGGCCCTTGAGGGAGTGATATAACTTGTACTCTCCTCACAACTCTCATTTCTCCCAATCTTCTTGCAAATCTGTGCCTGAAGCTGGAAGCACAACACATGAACAATAACTAGCTTGATGCTTGGTGTTGAATTAACTTTTTTAAGAAAGCAGGCTAATAGGTTGGAAATTGTCCTGTCAATATTTTAGAATCTAGTAATACAAAAGACCCCTTCTAAAAGCACATTCTGTTGTGTTACACAAGCAGGGGGACAAAGGTGATTTCAGAGGTAGCATTCAGGTGTGAGCGTCATAACTGATACATTTGGACCCCTCCAAAGCACAGGCCACAAACAAAACTAGGACCTCTATGAGAACTGCAGAGTTGGATTATGATTTTTTATTTCAAGCCAAAGAATCTTGGTTTAGGCAAAATAATGGAGGGAAGGCAGAGAACAAGGAAGAGTCTCTGTCCATTCCCTTTGAACAAGAGAGACAAAAAAAATTAAACAAAGGATGTTTTAAAATCAAAAAGTGAAAGAGTCCTTGGAAACATAGGAGGAAGGAAATCCATGGCAATGGCTGAGCCTGGAGCTGTTGTTGAGGTGTGGGGAGCTTGATGATAAACAGCGGCTAGCAGCTGGGTACTGCCTCTGGAAGGTAGCCAGTGGGGCACAAGGAGGTAGCTCTAGCCAGCTGGGCTTTACCATAAAAAAAAAAAAAAAGGAAAAATAGAACTCGGGTTCCTATATAAATCAGTCCCTAACATGTCCTTCCATAGCCCTCATCACGAGGCCAAGCAATAAGACTGCAATTTCTCTTTCCCTCTGATCCCTATCCTCCCTTTAACTCATCTGGTCACCTTAAGGGGTTTCAATGGGATTGAAATTATTTACAAGGAAGACAGGAAAGTCAAGACTGAGTGGAGGTTTCACAATCTCATTTTCCCTGGCCCAGGTCCCCAACCCCAGCACCTCAAGCACAAAATATGATTCTATTCATTTTAAGCACAAGGAATTTCCAAGGATTTCTCACAAATTCCACAGGCCTACCCACCACATCAAAAAGGTCAACTCCAAAATTGAGTGCGACAGAAATATTGTAAGATGCTAAATTGGCTCTTCTATTTATTTAACATAGAGACTTAGATTTAGGAGCCTCTTCTTGGCTCAGCCCGTTAGGTGAACACATTCTATAGTATCAAAGTTTTGCATAACTCTCCACTAAGTAAATGTTCAGTCCATTCATTCTGAACTGGAAGGAAGGGGACTAGGTGCCAGCTGTGTTCCTAGTCAACATGCAGGATGTGATGAAATGAGGAAGTCTTCATGGTCATTGAGTTACTGTCCAAGAGTGGCAACCACAGCTAATGACAGAGATCAAATTTCATTCATCTCACTCTGCTCCTTCTCACCATTCTTTCCCCTATGAGCCATAGGAAAGACTTAATCCACAGGCAAAATAAAAATGATACTTTGAATAACTCTTTTAACACCCTCCTGATATTTAGGCACCATGCACAAACTGGCTTGTTCTCTCTCACAACTGGTAGCATTCTAATATTGTACATCAATATCTCAGTTAAATAGAATAACACTAGGAGGGAACTTTAATTAATCGTGATTGCATACTTATTGCAGGAAAAGATAAATAACCAAGAAAGCCACTTTTCCTCTGCCGAATCTTTTTCTTTGTTTAGCTGTTTCCATATGCGTTGCTTTATATAACCATTTAGAGAAAGTCTCAGGGATCAGCACACATTCAATCTAATAGCCTAAGTGTTTTTCAGCTAATGCCATGGCAATAAAGTTTGCTCTCTGGAGTGATGGCTCTTAGACACTGTATCAGTCTGTTCTCACACTGCTATGAAGAAATGCCCAAGCCCAGGTAATTTATAAGGAAAGAGGTTTAATTGACTCACTGTTCTGCATGACTGGGGAGGCCTCAGGAAACTTACAATAATGGCAGACTTGGCAAAGGAGAAGCAGGCAGTTTCTTCACAGGGCAGCAGGATGGAGGGAGTGCAAGCCGGGGAAATGCCAGGTGTTTATAAAACCATCAGATCTTGTGAGACTCATTCACGATCATGAGGACAGAATGGGGGAACCACCCCCATGATCCAATTACCTCCACCTGGTCCTGTCCTTGACACATGGGGATTATGGGGATTACAATTCAAGATAAGATTTTGGATGGGGACACAGCCAAACCATATTAGACACTACAAACTCACAGTGAATCTCTGGAATATACCATGCTCATTTCTGACTATCTTTGCTTGTGCTGTTCCTATTCTCCTTTCCTCATCTAGCCAAATCATTCGTGTCTGTTTTCCTCTCACATTTTCTGCCTCCTTTCACCCATCTTCTTTTTCCTTCTGTTTCTCAACCTCACCTGCCCAGTTGTCTCCCCTTCCAGAACCCCTGTAGACCTGAAGTATCAATCACTAATTAAGAGGCAACAGTCATGACTTACGGCCTTTCACTGAAACATAACTGTTTTGTGGGTGTAATTCTTATGTTCCCTACCTGCATGGTAAGCACTTGTATTTTCAGACTGGGCCTCCTACTCTTCTTGTTTCCTTAATGGAAGCTAGGGGTGGTGCTTTATGTGTAAGTTGTTGTTGTTTGTTTTTGAGAGGGAGTCTCGCTCTGTCACCCAGGCTGGAGTGCAGTGGCCGGATCTCAGCTCACTGCAAGCTCCACCTCCCGGGTTTACGCCATTCTCCTGCCTCAGCCTCCCGAGTAGCTGGGACTACAGGCGCCCGCCACCTTGCCCGGCTAGTTTTTTGTATTTTTTTAGTAGAGACAGGGTTTCACCGTGTTAGCCAGGATGGTCTCGATCTTCTGATCTCGCGATCCGCCCGTCTCGGCCTCCCAAAGTGCTGGGATTATAGGCTTGAGCCATCGCGCCCGGCCCAGAGGTTCTTACTATGTGCCAGTTACTGTGTAAATGCTCAGTATATGTTGTTATTTACTCCTCACAACAGATATTAGTGTTTTCATATTAAATTTCAGGAAACAGACACAATGCTCATTTGCCCAAGACTCAAACTCAGAGATGTCTGTGTTTTACTTGGTTATTCCTAAATTCTGAGATCAGGGCCTCCCTATGGGCCTGAAGGTTTCTCTTAATGTCTTTTATGAAAGAGAGAGACAGTATATTATAGTATACTAACTATAATGGTTATCAGCAGAGTCAGGAGCAATTTACATATTGTTTCTTTTTCTTCAATTTCCTTGCCTATAAAATGGGGATAACAAGCTTACTGAACAGGATTTTTATGAGGATTGAATCAGATATTTCACTGAAAGACTGAGAACAGAATCTGCCACATTGTAATCTCTGTTTACAAGGTTTAGATATTATTTCCGTTATTAAATATTTTGAGACAGGATTGTAACCACCTGATGGGTTCTTCCTGCCTGATGCACAAATAAAGATCATGGCATGGTAGCTCATGCCTGTAATCCCAGCACTTTGGGAGGCCGAGGCGGGTGGATCACGAGGTCAGGAGATCAAGACCATCCTGGCTAACACGGTGAAACTCCGTCTCTACTAAAAATACAAAAAATTAGCCGGGCTTGGTGGCGGGCACCTGTAGTCCAAGCTACTCAGGAGGCTGAGGCAGGAGAATGGCGTGAATCCAGGAGGCGGAGTTTGCAGTGAGCCGAGATCGCGCCACTGCACTCCAGCCTGGGTGATAGAGCGAGACTCCGTCTCAAAAAAAAAAAAAAAAAGATCATGGCATGGTAGTAAAGAAAAGAATTTAATTGATGCAAGGCTGGCCACGCCACGTGGGAGATAGAATTGTTACTCAAATCAATCTTCTCGAGCATTTGGGGGCTAGGGTTTTTCACAGGCAGTTTTAGGGAGGGGGTCAGGGTGGCTAAGCAGTGGGTGCTTGCTGCTGATTGGCTGGGGGTGCAATCATAAGGGTGCAGGAATGGTCCTTCTGCCCACTGAATATCTTCTGGGTGGGGCCACAGGAGTGGCTGGCAGGTCCAGGTAAAGCCATTGGTGTCAGACAGGCAAAAAAAAATCTGAAAAGATATCTCAAAAGGCCAGTTTTAGGTTCTACAATAGTAATGTTATCTGGAGGAGTAATTGGGGAAGTCCTGTGATCTCCAGAACAATAGCTGGCAATCGTTTATGTGTATACCTTAGCAGAATTTATCCTCCTAGCCTGCTGGTCTCTCATTAGTTTTAAAAGGCAGTTGAATTTGGGAAAGGGCTATTATCATTTAAAGTATAAACTAAATGTCTCTCAAGGTTAGCTTGGCCTAACCCAGGAGTAATTAGGGGCAGCTTGAAGGCCAAAGGCAAGATGGGACTTTCGCGTGATCAGATCTCTTTCACTGCTGTAATTTTCTCACTGTTATAATTTTTGCAAAGGCCGTTTCAGCCTCACTCTGTTGAGAGAGAGGACTAGCTGGATTTCCTAGGTGGACTAAGAATCCCTAAGCTAGCTGGGAAGGTGACCGCTTCCACCTTTAAACACGGGACTTGCAACTTAGCTCACAAATGGCCAATCAGATAGTAAGGAGAGCTCACTAAAATGCTAATTAGGCAACAACAGGAGGTAAAGAAATAACCAATCATCTGTTGCCTGAGAGCACAGTGGGAGGGACAAGGATCAGGATATAAACCCAGGCATTCGAGCCAGCAACGGCAACACCCTTTGGGTCCCCTCCCCTTATATGGGAGCTCTGTTTTCACTCTATTTCACTCTATTAAATCTTGCAACTGCACTCTTCTGGTCTGTGTTTTGTTACCGCTGGAGCTGAGCTTTTGCTCGCAGTCCACCACTGCTGTTTGCCGCCATCGCAGACCCGCCACTGACTTCCATCCCTCTGGATCCAGCAGGGTGTCTGCTGTGCTCCTGATCTAGCAAGGCACCCATTGCCACTCCCAATTGGGCTAAAGGCTTGCCATTGTTCCTGCATGGCTAAGTGCCTGGGTTCATCCTAATCGAGCTGAACACTAGTCACTGGATTCCACGGTTCCCTTTCATAACCCACGGCTTCTAATAGAGCTATAACACTCACTGCATGGCCCAAGATTACATTCCTTGGAATCTGTGAGACCAAGGACCCCAGGTCAGAGAACACGAGGCTTGCCACCATCTTGGAAGTGGCCTGCCGCCATTTTGGAAGCAGCCCACCACCATCTTGGGAGCTCTGGGAGCAAGGGCTCCCTGGTAACACTGTCACCCAGGCTGGAGTGCAGTGGTGCAATCACAGCTCACTGCAGCCTCAACTTCCTGGGCTCAAGTACTCCTCCTGCCTTAGCCTCCCAAGTAGCTGGGACCACAGGCACACACCACCACACCCAGCTAATTTTTTTATTATTTATAGATACTGGTTCTTCCTATGTTGTCCAGGCTGGTCTCGAACTCCTGACCTCAAGTGATCCTCCTGCCTCGGCCTCCCAAAGTGCTGGGATTACAGGTGTGAGCCACCATGTTCAGTCTACTATTATTTTAATAGTAGTATAAATGGTGTTGTTTTAAATGTCCTTAATTAGTGAAATAAAAAAGATAATAACCTATGTCAGGACCCAATTTTATTAACTTTATTAGTCCCTGACATCTCCAAGTATCAGAAGCCCTGCCTTTAACCACTATACTTTGTATATGGAGTAGTTTCCCACCTTAAGACAATTGGTCTCAATTGCAACACAGAAAGGGAAGTGCTTCATTAAATGTCCTCTCTATCCAGGAAGAAATACTAAGCTTGCTGCCTGGAAAACACTACACAAATCTAGGACCCATATGTAAAGATGATGCTGCTGAGATGGCATGGAGGGGTAAGGGCACTGGGGTGGGAGGAAGAAGTATAACTGCCCAAGGGGTTTACCTTGCCCATTGCCTAGGCAGAGCTGATTTATAAAGACAGGGGAATTGCAATAGAGAAAGAGTAATTCATGTAGAGCCGACTGTGCAGGAGACTGGAGTTTTATTATTGCTTAAATCAGTCTTCCTGAGCATTCAGGGAGCAGAGTTTTTAAGGATAACTTGGTGGTTTGGGGGGAAGCCAGTGAGCCAGGAGTGCTGATTGGTCAGAGATGAAATCATAGCAAGTTGAAGCTGTCTTCTTGCGCTGAGTCAGTTCCTAAGTGGGGGCCACAAGATCAGATGAGCCAGTTTATCCATTTGGGTGGTGCCAGCTGATCCATCAAGTGCAGGGTTTGCAAAATATCTCAAACACTGATCTTAGGAGCAGTTTAGGAAGGGTTAGAATCGTGTAGCCTCCAGCTGCATGACTCCTAAACTATAATGTCGAATCTTGTGGCCAATGTTAGTCCTACAAAGGCAATCTAGTCCCCAGGCAAGAAGGAAGTCTGCTTTGGGAAAGGCTATTACCATCTTTGTTTAAACTATAAACTAAGTTTTTTCCAAGGTTAGTTGGGCCTACGCCCAGGAATGAACAAGGACAGTTTGGAGGTTAGAAGCAAAATGGAGTTGGTTAAGTTAAATCTCTTTCACTGTCTTAGTCATAATTTTGCAAAGGCGGTTTCAGAAGTATAGGAGGCAGTGTGGCTTAACAGGAGGAGCAGAGACTCTCAATGCAGACAGAGGGTTTCAAATCACAGATCTGCCACTTACTGGATTTGTGACTTTAGGCAGGTTGTTTTAGCTTTCTGAGCCTCATCTGTACAATGGAATTTTCATGGTAGTTAGTTCATAGGGCTGAAAAGAAGATGAAATGAAAAGATTCAAGTAGAACACTCAGAACAAGGCCTGCCATGCTGTAGGTGTTTAATAAACATTATCTTCCACAATGATGATGATTAAGGGACTAAATTTCATGCGTGTCCATGTGAAGAGACCACCAAACAGGCTTTGTGTGAGCAACAAGGCTGTTTATTTCACCTGATGTAGGTGGGCTGAGTCTGAAAGAGAGTCAGCAAAGGGAGATAGGGGTGGGGCTGTTTTATAGGATTTGGGTAGGTAGTGGAAAATTACAGTCAAAGGTGGTTGTTCTCTTGTGGGCAGGGGCGGGGGTCACAAGGTGTTCGGTGGGGAAGCTTCTGAGCCAGGAGAAGGAATTTCACAAGGTTAACGGCTCAGTTAAGGTGGGGCAGGAACAAATCACAATGGTGGAATGTCATCAGTTAAGGCAGGAACAAGCCATTTTCACTTCTTTTGTGATTCTTCACTTGCTTCAGGCCATCTGGACATATACATGCAGGTCACAGGGGATATGATGGCTTAGCCTGGGCTCAGAAGCCTGACATTCTTGCCTTCTTATGTTAATAAGAAAAATAACATAAAATAATATTGAAGTGTTGGGGCAGCGAAAATGTTTGGCGGGGTGGCGTGGGGAGATAATGGGCAATGTTTCTCAGGGCTGCTTTGAGCGGGATTAGGGGCGGCGTGGGAACCTAGAGTGGGAGAGATTAAGCTGAAGGAAGATTTTGTGGTAAGAGATGATATTGTGGGGTTGTTAGAAGGAGCATTTGTCATATAGAACGATTGGTGATGGCCTGGATGAGGTTTTGTACGAATTGAAAAACTAAATGGAAGACACAAGGTCTGAATTAAGAGAAGGAGAAAAACAGGTATTAAATGACTAAGAATTGGGAGGACCCAGGACATCCAATTAGAGAGTGCTCAAGGAGGTTCAGCATAATTACTTGCTTGGTTGGTGAGTGTTGGGGCTCTATCCTTGACAGAGTCCTCCTTTTTAAGTTGGAGGCTGAGCTTTGTGAGGTGTGTTTAAAAGACTATTAGTCCGTTCTACCTTTCCTGAAGATTGAGGACGGTAAGGGGTATGAAGGTTTCACTGAATACCAAGAGCCTGAGAAACTGCTTGGGTGATTTGACTAGTAAAGGCTGGTCCGTTATTGGACTGTATAGAGGTGGGAAAGCCAAACTGAGGAATTACATTTTACAGAAGGGAAGAAATAACCACGGTGGCCTTTTCAGACCCTGTGGGAAAGGCCTCTACCCATCCAGTGAAAGTGTCTACCCAGACTAAGAGGTATTTTAGTTTCCTGACTCAGGGCATGTGAGTAAAATCAATTTGCCAGTCCTGGGCAGGGGCGAATCCCCAAGCTTGATGTGTAGGGAAGGGAGGAGGCCTGAACAATCCCTGAGTAGTAGAATAGCAGATGGAACACTGAGAAGTGATTTCCTTGAGGAGAGATTTCCACGATGGAAAGGAAATGAGAGGTTTTAAGAGGCGGGCTAGCAGCTTGTAACCTACATGGAGGAGGTTATGAAACGACAACAGAATAGAATGGGCCTGTGAGGCTGGAAGGAGATATTTTCCCTGGTCTAAGAACCATTTGCCTTGTGTGGGAAGAGATTGATAGGTGGAAGTTTCAGTAGGGGAGTAGGTGGGAGTGACCGATGAAAAGGAGAAAAACTGGCTGTGAGGGACAGAAGTTGGAATGCTAGCTGCTTCTTTAGCTACCTTATCAGCATAAGTGTTGCCCTGAGCAATGGGATCTGATGCCTTTTGATGGCCCTTGCTGTGAATGACTCCAGCTTCCTTGGGAAGTAAAGTGGCCTTGAGAAGAGTTTTTATTAAGGAGGCATTAATGATGGAGGACCCTTGCGTAGTGAGGAAACCTCTTTCTGCCCATATAACAGCATGGTGGTGCAGGATATGGAAGGCATATTTAGAGTCAGTATAAATATTGATGCATAGTGCTTTTGTAAGAGTGAGGGCTCAAGTTAAGGCAATGAGTTCGGCTTGCTGAGAGGTAGCGGAGGGGGGCAGAGCGGTAGCCTCAATTATAGATGTGGAAGATACTATAGCATAGCCTGCCTTTGCTGGTGAGGGGCGATTAGGCCTGGTGGAACTGCCATCAATAAACCAAGTGTGATCAGGATGAGGAACAGGAAAGAAAGTAATATGGGGAAATGGAGTGAATGTCAGGTGGATCAGAGAGATACAGTCATGGGGGTCAGGTGTGGTATCTGGAATAATGTGGGAGGCCAGATGGAAGTCTGGTCCAGGAACAATGGTAATTGTGGGAGACTCAACAAAGAGTGAGTATAGCTGAAGGAGCTGGGGAGCAGAAAGTGTATGTGTCAGGTGGGAGGAAGAAAATAGATTTTACAAGTTATGAGAACTGTAGAGTGAGTTGAGCATAGTTTGTGATTTTTAGGGCCTCTAAAAGTATTAGGGCGGCAGCAAGCCACTGCACAGAGACATGATGGCCAACCTAAAACAGTAAGGTCAAGTTGTTTGGACAAAATGGCTACAGGGGGGCGCGGTCCCAGTCCTTGTGTAAGAATTCTGACTGCACAGCCCTGCACTTTGGCTGTGTGTAATGATAAGGGTTGGGATGAATCAGGGAGAGCTAGCATGGGAACAGTCTCTAAAGCTGTCTTCAAGGATTGGAAAGAGGAGTGGGGAAAGGATTTAGGATCTATGGGGTCAGCTAGGTTTTCTTTTGTGAGTTTATATAATGGTTTTGTTAGGATGGCAAAACCAGGTATCCAAAGGCAAAAGTATCCAACCATGCCCAGGAAGGAAAGGAGTTGTTGTTTTGTAGAAGGGGTTGGGGTTTGAGAGATCAGTCGGACATGGTTGGCAGGGAGAGCATGTGTGTTTTTATGAAGAATTATACTGAGGTAGGTAACAGATGGAGAAGAAATTTGAGCTTTGGAGGGGGATACCTGATAACCCTTGGAGAATAAATGTTGAAGGAGTAGGAGGGTGTCTTGTTGAGAAGATTCGAAGGAAGTGCTACAAAGTAGAAGGTCATCAATATATTGAATAAGGTGAGAAGTGGAGGGGTGGAAAGAAAGTAAATCATGAGAAAGAGCTTGGCTGAAGTAATGAGGGCTGTCCCTGAAGCCTTGCAGCAATACAGCTCAGGTAAGTTGCTAGGACTGATGGGTGTCAGGGTCAGTCCAGGTAAAAGCACAGAGAGGCTGGGACGAGGGGTGTAGGGGAATAGTGAAAAAAGCATCTTTAAGATCAAGAATGGAATAGTGAGTTGTGGAGGAAGGTATTGAGGACAAAAGAGTGTATGGGTTGGGCACCACAGGGTGGATTGGCAAAACAATTTGGTTGATAAGGCGCAGGTCCTGAACTAACCTGTAAGACTTGTCCGGTTTTTGAACAGATAAAATGGGAGAATTGTAAGGAGAGTTTATAGGTTTTAGAAGCTCATGCTGTAACAGGCAAGTGATAACAGGCTTTAATCCCCTTAAAGCCTGTTGTGGGATGGGATACTGGCATTGAGTGGGGCAAGGGTTATTAGGTTTTAATGGGCATTTGATCAGCTGCCAGGGAGGGAGTGGAGGTGTCCCATACTTGTGGGTTAAGGTGGGGGGATACGAGAGGAAGACGTGAAGGAGGCTTTGGTTTGGGAAGAAGGGTGGCAATGAGATGTGGCTGTAGTCCAGGAATAATCTGGGAAGCAGATACTTTGGTTAAAATGTCTCAGCCTAATAAGGGAGCTGGGCAGGTGGGGATAACTAAAAAGGAGTGCATAAAAGGATGTTGTCCAAGTTGGCACCAGAGTGGGGGAGTTTTAAGGGGTTTTGAAGCTTGGCCGTCAATACCCACAACAGTTATGGGGGCAAGGGAAACAGGCCCTTGAAAAGAAGGTAATGTGGAGTGGGTAGTCCCCATGTTGATTAAACAGGGGACAGACTTACCCTCCACTGTAAGAGTTACCCAAAGCTCAGCGTCCGTGATAATCCAGGGGGCTTCTGAGGAGATCGGGCAGCGTCAGTCTTCAACTGCTAAGCTGAGGAGATCTGGGAAGGAGCCGGCCAAGGAACACTGGGTTTGGGCTCCAGGGGCTTTAGGAGCGGTGGCGATGTGAGTTGGACCTCCAGTGGGGACCCGCACAGACAGGGCATGGCTTAGGAGGAATCCCGGGCTGCGGGCATTCTGAGGCCCAGTGGCCAGGCTTTAGGTATTTGAAGCAAGGTCCATGGGGATGTTTTGAAGGAGCCCCTGGGAGCTGTGGCTTGGATGTTCTGAAGTTTTTGTATGCTGGAGATGTGGTTGTGGGCTGTCTTACAGCAGAGGCAAGTAGCTGTAACTCAGAGATGCATTGTCGCTTGGCTGCCTCTTCTCTATTATTGTACACCTTGAAGGCGAGGTTAATTAAGTCCTGTTGTGGGGTTTGAGGGCTGAAATCTAACTTTTGGAGTTT
This sequence comes from Mandrillus leucophaeus, assembly GCF_000951045.1. Lineage (NCBI taxonomy): Eukaryota > Metazoa > Chordata > Mammalia > Primates > Cercopithecidae > Mandrillus > Mandrillus leucophaeus. The sequence goes on from NW_012101743.1 coordinate 4,124,541, forward strand.
TTTCCTAATGTCAGGAGCAGATTGGGTGATAAAATGCATATTAAGAATAAGGTGGCCTCTGGCCCCTCTGGGTCTAGGGTGATAAAGCATCTAAGGGTTGCTGCTAAGCGGGCCATGAACTGGGCTGGGTTTTCATCTTTACCTTAGGTAGTTTTTTTAAGCTTGTCATAATTAACAGCTTTGTAAGCTGCCTTTTAAAGCCCTTCAACTAGGCAGGAAACCATGTAATCTCACCTAGCTATACCTGGGGAATCTGCCTGATAGTTCCATTGGGGATCCTCTCGGGGAACTGCTCTAATGCCTTCCTGGAGGTCTGGCTCATGGAGCCAGCAGTTGTCAGCATGAGATTGGGCTAGAGAAAACTCTTTCCCATTCATCTGGGGAGAGGGTAGAAGTTAGGATGACATTTAAGTCACTCCAGGTTAAATTGTAGGACACAGTTAGGTATTGGAATTCCTGTATATATTTAGTGGGGTCTGATGAGAAAGAGCCTAAATGCTGGCTGATTTGGGAAAAGTCTGAGAGAGAAAAAGGCACATGTAACCTGACCATGCTTTCAGCTCCAGCCACCTCTCTAAGAGGAAATTGTTGGGCAGGTGGGAGAGGCAGTCACAGAATGAAACTGTAAACCAGATCAGGTGTGGGGAGGGGAGGTAATAGAAGGGTTATAGGGTGGGGGAGCAGAGGCTGAAGAAGAGTTGGAGCCTGATTCAGCCTGGCGGGGAGCGACCTGAGGAGGAGCAGTCTGGGGAGGAGGTGAGAGGTCAGATGGGTCAATAGAAAAGGAAGATTCACAAGACTTAGTGACGCTTGGGGTTGGGACTGAAGGGACAGGCGGTAGGGAAAGAAGGAGGATTTGGGACAAGTCACATTGGGAACAGAGACTAGAGAGGGAACGAAGTATGAAAAATGCCTGGACATAAGGCACCTCAGACCATTTGCCCATTTTTTGACAAAAATTATCTAAATCGTGTAGGATGGAGAAATCAAAAGTGCCGTTTTCTGGCCATTTAGAACCATGGTTGAGTTTGTATTGGGGCCAAACGGTATTGCAGAAGAAAATAAGACACTTAGATTTTAGGTAAGGCAAGAGTTGAAGAGGTTTTAAGTTCTTGAGAACGCAGGCTAAGGGAGAAGAAGGAGGAATGGAGGGTGGAAGGTTGCCCATAGTGAAGGAGGCAACTTTAAAGAGAAGGGTAGAGATATGGAGAAGGGGGTTGGGGGCAGCCCTGGGCTGCAATGCGAGTAAGCAGCCAAAGCAGGTGTCCCCACAGCTGACTTGCCACCAAGGGAATGTGGGTGAATGACCAAGGCAGGCATCCCTGCAGTGATCAGACACCAATGGAATGTGGGTGAATAATCAGGCAGGTGCCCCTGCAGTGATTAAACACCAAGGGAAGACTATCTTCCCCAGTCCGTGACCAGCGCCAGAGTTTTGGGTCCATGGATAAAATGTGTCTCCTTTGTCTCTACTAGAGAGGAAAAAGAACTGGAATTGGAAGGACAGGGAGATTGAAGGGTAGTAAGAGAGGCTGGAGAAGAGAGTGAAAAGACCGCTTACCCAATTTGAAATTGGTGAGATGTTCCTTATGCTGGTTGGTCTGAGGACCTGAGGTCATAGGTGGATCTCTTCACAGAGTGAGGGTGAGGACAAGGGAGTGGTCTCCCGAAGGAGTCCCTCTGACTCGGGTCTTTGGCACACCAAATGTCACACGCGTTCGTGTGAAGAGACCATTAAACAGGCTTTGTTGTTTATTTCACCTGGGTGCAGGCAGGCTGAGTCCAAAAAGAGAGTCAGCGAAGGGAGACAGGGGTGGGACTGTTTTATAGGATTTGGGTAGGTAGTGGAAAATTACAATCCAAGGGGGTTTTTCTCTTATGGACAGGGGCAGGAGTCACAAGGTGCTCAGTGGAGGAGGTTTTGAGCCAGGAGAAAGAATTTCACAAGGTTAATCACTCAGTTAAGGTGGGGCAGGAACAAATCACAATGGTGGAATGTCATCAGTTAAGGCAGGAACTGGCCATTTTCACTTCTTTTGTGATTCTTCACTTGCTTCAGGCCACCTGGACATATATATACGTACAGATCACAGGGAACACGATGGTTTAGCTTGGGCTCAGAGGCCTGACACTAACCATAACAGATAGAATTGAAAAAGCAGAGGAACCAAAAAGAGCCCATCACTCTCCTGAGCTGGGAGAATTTGCCCAGTATTCCAGGGATAGGTGTGTCCTAAGCTTTCACTAGGTAGGGTCAATGCCCAGCAGCTGAGCCAGAAGGAAGATTTGGGCAGACACTGTCACTGGTGGACACGTAAGCTCCAGAGCTAGAATACTACTGATGATGGTTACTGGCTTTGGTTCTTCTGTCTGGTCTGACACCCAGAAAGCCCATCAGACTCACTGCTATGAACCTTCTAGTGCCACAGCAGGCCAGAAACCACAGCCCTGCCTCCCCTTCTCCTGAGTGCCCTGTGTGGGTGTGGTGGGGGCAAGGGTGGATTCAGTATTTCTGTAATGGAAACTAGAAATACCCAGCCCCACAGTAGCTGCATTCCAAAGGGGCGGAGCTCCGACTTCCTTTGTTTCATGCTTTTAGAGACAATGACAGCAAGACCTCTCATAGGAAGTGCTAGGACCACTGGAGAGAGTGAATTCAACTCTTGGCCAAAAACCTATGGGTGATCTTTCAGGCCTCGCTATAGGCAATTATGAAAGCTTTACCTGGCAGGGGTCATGGGGGGATGTGCCCTCCCCACATCAGACTTGATGCACAGCCAGTGCATTGCAGGCTGTGAATGGAGTTGCAGTCAAGGACTCAGACATCCCTAATTGATCATGCTCTCACACATGTCTGCATTCCTAGACCAGATGCCTCCATTTGGAGTCCACCTTATCAGGAGCCTTTGGCAGAGGCCTTTCTCAAGCACCTGGGCTAATACCTCTTTTTGCCATGGTGGGAGTTGGGGGGTGCCTAAAAATATTTTTTTCTCCACGCTGACTCAGTACTCAGTACTTTTCTACTCCTAGCCCTTCCCCGTCACCTCCTCCTGCCCCTGGGTTCATAAAATGGCAGAAGCCTTTTGTTCAGGGCTCCCTTAACAGTGAGATGATGATGCCCTGCATCTGTGCTAATCCATCAGACCCCTGTTGGAGCCACTCCATGTGGAAAAATGGAATAATGGAGGAGTTGGTACTTTTTCTGGTTCAGTCCCTTCCTTATACTATCAAAGGAAGTGATTAAAGCCTGACTGTAACTTTTATTTTGACTTGTCTTAATCAACTACTCTGACACCCAGCAGCTCAGCTCTCTCTAGTTCAGCGGAGCTATTGAAAAATTGGAATGGCAAGCTGGGTAGTTGATTATGAATAATGCCGTTTTTGAAGAGCAAAGAGCCTGAAAATTTCGTGGAGCAATTCACCAATGATGGGTGTAAGCAGACCTTGCAGGGCACTCCTGGAGGATGCTAATGGATCATTTGCTAGAGTCAGAGGGTCTGACCGGGCACTCTGCCAGTGAGTCCTGGGAAGTGCTAGCAGACCTCATGTAGCACTTTACCAGCCATGCCAATGGGTCTCAGGAATTGCTATTGTAAGTCACAGGGTATACTTGGAGGATGATAGAAAATGGTTCATAAAAGCTTTTGGTTCCAAGGTAACCATCGGTCCTCCTGTTTATCCCCATCACCTCGGCTGAGATAAACTAGTGGATCAAATTAGAGATCCAGCAGAGGGGCTCTAAGAAGCCACAGAAACAATTCCCTGGACACTGTTCTCTGATGATGGGTCCAGAAGTCATTGGAGACCCTGCAAACTGACTTGTACCCCAAAACTATTCCTAGATCTAAGCAATTCCCTGGGGCTGATGGACAACATGCCATGCAGCATGTTACTGAGACTCATGCTTCTAATAAAAATAATGTAGAGCTCTTTAGAATCACTTTGTCCAGTGATCTCACAAGATAGGGTCAGTGCCCAGCAGCCAAGCCAGAAGGAAGACTTGCTCAGAGGAAGAAACCATAGAGACTTGGCTAGTTTGCTTCCATTACGAAAAAGATAATCTTGTTAAATAAACTTCATAAAGTAAAGTGGCTCCTTGAGGGGTACATCACTACAGACCCCCTCCTCCATAGTGCCTTGATAGTGGCCACTTTCTCTGAGGAGGAGGAGCAAGGTGGGGAGATGAGACTGTATGTATACCAACGACCATCTCATTCCTCAGCTGGGTACTATTTGGTCTCTGACAGATTTGGTCCACACATCATGAGTACCTAGTTACTGAAATGCGTGTCTCAACCACCTTCGCAGAGGCTATGGAGGTCCTGCAGCCCTCCTGGTGGTTTCTTGGGTCTAGTATGAGGGAGTGGGAACAGTAGATGAAAAGATTAACCAGACTTAGATTTATAGGTTTGTTTGTGCTGCTCCTGCTTGTTGTCAAGCCTAATTAAGCCACCTCCTGAGGTCAAGTCCATCAATCTGCTATGTGATCCAGATCTTAATAGAAATTCTCAGGCACAGAAAAAGTGGCTTCTGATAAAATAGCAAAATTTGACCCCTCCCCTCCAAAAAAGAAGCATAAAAGTAGTACTTGAGTGCCCTCTTCTGGACTATCTGGGCAAGGGCCTTCCCAAAGAGATCTCTGAGTCTGATTACTCAATAATGGAACCACGAAAGCAGATTGATGGGCTCCCCAATAAGAAACTCAAGGCCAAGTACCAGACCATGGGAATTTGATAAGTGGTCCCGCTAGGGTCTGCACAGTGATGGCCTTCCACCTCTCCTGGTGGATTTGGAGACAAATCAGAGATCCTGAGCAACTTTTGCTCTGACACTCAGCTTTCAAATATAAATAAGATTAGGGGTTACAAACAAAGATCCAAAGATTAGGGGTTATAAACAAGACCCTTCTGTACCCAGGGGACCCAGAGGCCCTATGCCAAGGTTAGAGTTCAATTGAAAAGTGGAGAGGAATTGCACTTCTTAGCCCTTTTAGATACCAGTACACAGGTGACTGTGATCCCCACAAACCCTTGCATCAAGATAAGGAGAAAACAGATCATATTCTCCGATTTTGGGCTCCTACTAACCTCCATTGTCATGGCCCCACTACTGAATGAAATATTGGTACTGATGTGTTTTCCATGTGTACCCCCACTTGCCTTTGCCCCCAAGCCCTGACAGGAATTGCAATTGTTATGGCCATCTTAGTGGGAAATATAGAAGACCATGGACCACCTGATGACCAACACCTAATACTGTTGTTTCCCAAAAAACAATATCAGCTGCCTAGGGGACAAAAAAAAAAATTGCCATCATTGCTGAGCTTAAGGAAGCCAAAGTGTTTCATGAGGCTATTTCTCCATTCAATAACCCCATCTGGCCTGTGCACAAGACCTTGGTTTCTTGGAGACTTACCATTGATTGTAGGCAGCTCAGTGCATAATACCACATTTAGCACCAGTAGTACCTGACATTGTGACTATTACAAAGGCCCAAAACAGAGAGAACTTGGTATGCAGCAATTGATATTGCAAACGCATATCAAATTGTAGTCCCTAGTGTTGGAGATGGGGCCTGGTGGGAGGTGATTAGATCATAGGGGCAGATTTCCCTTTTGGTTTTGTTCTAATGATAGTGAGTAATCATGAGATCTGGCTGTTTAAAAGTGTAGCATTGGCTGGGCATGGTGGCTCACGCCTGTAATCCCAGCACTTTGGGAGGCCAAAGCAGGCAGATCACGAGGTCAGGAGTTCGAGAACAGCCTGACCAACATGGTGAAACCCTATCTCTACTACAAATACAAAAATTAGCTGGGCATGGTGGTGTGTGCCTTTAATCCCAGCTACTCAGGAGGCTGAGGCAGGAGAATTGCTTGAACCTGGGAGGCGGAGGTTGCAGTGAGCCAAGATGGTGCCACTGCACTCCAGCCTGGGCGACAGAGTGAGATTCCGTCTCAAAGAAAAAAAAAAAAAAAGTGTAGCACCTCTCCTGTCTTCCTCCTGCTCTGGCTGTGTGAAGATGTACCTGCTTCCCCTTCTACCATAATTGTAAGTTTCCTGAAACCTCCAAGTCATGCTTCCTCTACAGCCTGTGTAGCTGAGTCAATTAAACCTCTTTTCTTTATAAATTACCCAGTCTCAGGTATTTCTTTATAGCAGTGCAAGAACAAACTAATACAGAGCAATTTCTTAAAACTGCTCCTCCCTGAATCCTCACTCTCACAGCCAGAGACCTAGTTGCCATCTGCAATGGACTTAATTGTGCCCTGCCTCAAATTCCTATGTTGAAGTTGTAATCCTCAATGTGACTGCATTTGTAGATTCAGCTTTTAGGCGATAATTAAGGTTAAAAGAGGTCACAGGGTAGGGTCCTAATCCAATAGAACTGGTTGCCTTATAACCTTATAAGAAGAGGAAGATTGACCAGGCATGGTGGCTCATGCCTGTAATCCTAGCACTTTTGGAGGCTAAGGCGGGTGGATCACCTGAGGTCAGGAGTTTGAGGCCAGCCTGGCCAACCAACATGGTGAAACCCTGTCTCTACTAAAAATACAAAAATTAGCTGGGCATGTTGGCACACCCCTGTAATCTTCTCAGCTACTCAGCAGGCTGAGGTAGGAGAATCACTTGAATCTGGGAGGCGGAGGTTGCATTAGTAAGCCGAGATCATGCCACTGCACTCCAGCCTGGGAGACAGAGCAAGATTCCATCTCAAAAAAAAAAAAACAAAAAAACAAAAAAACAAAAAAACAAAAAAAAAACCTGAAGATTTTCTCTCTCTCTCCCCTTCCTTCTCTCCCTCCCCACTCTTTCTTTCCACTGGAATGTGAAAGGAAAGGCCAGTGAGTACACAGAGAGAAGGCAGCCAACTGCAAGCAAGGAAGACGAGTCTCACCAGAATCTAAGCACACTGGCATCCTGACCTTAGACTTCCAGCCTCTAGAGCTGTAAGAAAATAAATCTGTGTTGTTTAAGCCAGCCAGTCTATGATATTTTGTTGTAGCAGCCCAAACAGACTAAGACGCCATTCTTGATACCTTCTTCTTTCTCAGCCCCACATATAATATGTCAGCATATCCTGTGTGCCCTTCCTTCAAAATATGCTCTAAATCTGGTTACTTACCACTTCCACTGTTGCCACCCATAACCAAACTGCTATCATCAGCTTTTCCCTAAACACCTGCAATAGCTCCTTACTAGGCTCCTGCACTCATGCCTGATTCCCTCCCATCTGTTATCTTCATATTAGCCAAATTAGTCTTCCCCAAACCTACATCAGATCATGTTAGTGATAAAAAATAATACAGTGGCTTTCCACTGTACCCTAGGACTTGATTTAAAATTCTAAGCATGGCTTTCAAAGCTTTGCCTAATCTATCTCCTGCTTTAACTCTTCAAACTACTGGAGCCTCTCTTCTCCTCACTCCTCACCATCTAGTCACATGGCCTCTTTTGGAATATATGAAAATATCCCAGCTTGGAATCACTGCCCATCATCTTTCACCTGGCTCATTCTTATTTATCCTTCAGGTTCAGCTTTCATGTCCCTTCCTTGGAGTGGCCTCCCATGACCTACATCCTAAATTAGAAGACTTTGTATTCTTTCTAGTTTTACCATGTTCTTTACATTGACATACATACCACCAGTTTTGTATTTATTGGTATATTGTCTGGCTCCCCAGTTGGGTGACCAATTTCTTTAGAGGAAGGGAAGCATGTACCTTGTTCACTGACGTTATTACCAGCACCCAGCCTAGGGTTCAACAGGAGTAGGGACTCAGTAAACATGCGTTGAGTGAGTGAATAAATGAATAGACTCTATGAGGTTGATGTTTTTTTTGTTTTTTTTTTTTTTTTTGAGACGGAGTCTCGTTGTGTCTCCCAGGCTGAAGTGCAGTGGCGCGATCTCGGCTCACTGCAAGCTCCGCCCCCTGGGTTCACGCCATTCTCCCGCCTCAGCCTCCCAAGTAGCTGAGACTACAGGCGCCCGCCACCACGCCCGGCTAGTTTTTTGTATTTTTAGTAGAGACAGGGTTTCACCATGTTAGCCAGGATAGTCTCGATCTCCTGACCTCCTGATCCACCCGCCTCGGCCTCCCAAAGTGCTGGGATTACAGGCTTGAGCCACCGCGCCCGGCCGAGGTTGATGTTTTTAGTTCAGAGTAGTTTGGTGATTTACTTGCTGCCACACAACTAGCAAGCAGACATAAATGGGCAAGATCCCAGAATCAGAGTTCCAAGGTGAATACATAATGTAAGAGGCTGCTAGGGGGTGAAAAATGGAAGAGGGCATGGAGTGTGAGACAGGTGAAAAGATTCCAGACCACTGATTCTAGGGACATCTTTCTCTGGGGTGTGTTTTGGCGGGCGGAGTACATATTCAATATTCACATTTGTTGAAAAACAGCTTCTGATTTCATAATAAATATATATTGCTGAAAGACTATTCCGGTTGATAAGGATAACAGAAAACACAGCATTTCTTCGCTGAGGGCAGATTTTTTCAGTTTATTAAAGGAGGCAAGTTAAAAACGCGACTAGGAAACTGCACGAAAGCTTTCTGCCATTCCCCTGACTGGAGCTAAGGTCTCCTGGGGTGCAGGAGACACCAAGGTTTGGGTCGTGCCGGGACTATGCTCATATAGTGGAGAGTAGGTCTTGGGGACACAGCAACTCACAGGCTGCACATTCCCACCCACCCCTCACCCCAGCAAACTGCACATCATTCCACCCCTATCCCACAGACTCCCCTTCACAATTCCCTAATCTGTATATTACCTCTCAGGCTCTACACATGCCCCACGCCAGTCCCCCTCTCCAAGCTCCACTTTACCCCACATCACCCCTCAGACTTCACATTACCTCCTAGAATCACATCACCCCACAAATGGTGAGAAACAGCCATTTGTGAAAAGTGAATTTGGAAGGCGCTGGTCAGGAGAGCTGGGTGCAAAGCCAGAACCCTCAGGCAGAGACGGCGTGAGGGCCAACTCGACAGAAGGCGCCTGAGAGCCTCTTGGCAAAGGCCATGCAAGGACACGCGCTCCTGTAAGTACAGCCTCCATGCCTGGGTTAATTCCTAGACAGGTAGTGAGCCAACCGAGCCAGCCACCCACTTTCTAAAAAAAAAATCTACTCTTTCTCGTTGCCCTCCTCTGCTCAGCATCGTTCACTATGCCTCGAATATTTTAAATGGCCCTATGGATATCTGTAAAACAAAGGCTAGTAGTTATCATTATTATTATCATTAATCAGATATATAGGTAAAAGGCGATCCTAGGAACAAAGCCAAGAATCTGGAGTAAGGACAGCTAATGGGGATTGTGTTTGAATAGTTTGCTTTTGTTTCTTATTTTGCTTGGGTTGTGACGTGTGTTGTTTCAACATATGGCAAAAACAAACAAACACACTCTGTTAATGTATTGGTCACAAAGTGTCTTTCTGGGAAAAGGCACTTATTTTCCCAGAGTGATTTGACACATTTCTGGTGTTTCTGGTGAAATGCGTTAACATTAACGTTCCTTTTTTTTTTTTTTTTTTTTTTTAAGTTTTGGACATATGGGTTTAATTACCTGCTAGATTATCAGATGGAAATATGTAGTAGATGGATGTAAACAAGGTGCATAAACTTAGGAGAGAGGCAGAAATTTTTAAACTTTAGGTTTAGACATTCACTAGATTGGACAATTTTTTTTTTAACATTTAAAATAAAACTTTTGGCCACAATAAAATGATTGTATTAAAACTAGTTTCCAGAACTGCCCAAATGACTTTTTAAACATGATTTAAATGTCAAGTTTTCTTTGTCAAATCTATCCAAAATACTAATTTTCCTTTTAGAACTTAGTTTATAATTTATATATTAGAGTGCCCTTAATTGATGTTCACTGGGATACCTTCCTCTGAGCCCTAATGGTTTCTATCTTCCCTTTAAAATGAGTAAGTATCTTTTAATTAAGTTATCATTCTCAAAGATATTCTGGAGCAAAAATCAGGAATTAAACATCTATAAATTATTCTTCACTTCTGTTATGGTGTAGCAATTTATCTTCTAACCCATAGTAGTCTATAAATTGAGTAAGCCTTAGTTTCTTGTTCTCTTCAGACACAGGTGACTGCAACTCAAAGCAACAGCTGGCTACCGCTTCTCCACTTCTTTATTAACAATTGTAATGGAGATAGATCATTCTTTGTCATACAGTTTGAATAGTTTTAGCCTCTGAAGAAGGTCTTCTTTCTCCTGAACCTGCTTCACCAATTTGCCTTTTTCATCGTTTAATCTTTGTGTAGAAAGATTCTCATCCACAAACTCATTTTGGAGAGCACCACATGACCCCAAGTCACGTGACTGAGATTCACAGACATTGAAATTCTTTAAAGTATTTTTCAAATTTGTATTTTCTTCAAATTCACTGTCTATGTGTTTAAAACTTTCTTGAAATTCCAAACAGTTTTCCTCTGTGGAAGATGCTGGTTTCTCTGAAAAGATCTGATCGTTTTCTTCATTCTCTACTTTAAGAAGTTTCACCACATTATAACAGGAATTAAATGAAGACCTTGCTTTCCTTAATCTTTCTCTAAGTGTTGCACTCATAGGTTGTTTTCGTGAACTATTTGTATAGGGAGATGGTGGATTTGCAGAGGTCTGAGGAGTGCTAGGTAAAACCACAGCTGAGTCTGATGGACTTTCCATCTTGAAAATGAAATCTTGGTTTTCCTTCGACTCCATAGCAGACTCCCAAGGAAGTCCAGGTCTCAGGCATCCCCCTTCCCCTCAGCAGGGTACCTCCCTCCGCCATCCCCAGCGAGAGCAAAAAGCCAGCTTTCCCTTCTTAAGGGACTCATGGGAAGGGAATAATGGAAATAATAACTTTGCATGCTGAAGAAAACAGATAAAGTGTGAAGAAACCATTTATCAACATTTAAACCTCCACACACTATTTGTTCTTTTTTAAAAAGAACTTTGCTAAGAATCAGCTCCATTAAGTCAAAGAATGTTAGAACACAAAGGAACCTGCAAAATTAAATCACGTTCTTGTTATATATGTGAAACAGGAGACCCAGAGAGGGTAAGTGACTTGTCCAAGGTCACAGAGCACTTGAGTGCAGTCAGGGCTGATTTCCAGTCTGCAACTCAAAAGAGAAGCAGTGTTTCTCAGTAAAAGAACAGTGGTGTGAGTTTTAAAGATTTTATTCTATTCTTTATTACATGATTATTGTAGGAAAAATTGGGACAAATTTTAAATTACCTAGAATCCTACCACTTCACAATGATCATTGTTAGTATTTTTGCTGTATAATTTTCCAGACTTTTTAATGTATATGAATACTGGTAAATATGTTTACTAAAATTGGATCACACTGTCTGTACATCTCTGTAATATAACTCCTAACAGATGCAAAACTAGTCCACTGAATAGATTAACTTCATCAGTTTAACCAGTCCCTTATCGATAGATAGACAGATAAGCTTTTTCAAATGTTAAACCCTTATAAAAGATGCTGCACTAACTATTCCTGTTCAGACATCTTTTGCTGAAGTGATTTCTACCTACTGATCAGTGTGAACTTTGTAAGAATGCAGTGATGTAGACTGGGTTTGAACTGTGGCTCTGGAACTTACTGTGTGTCTTTACACAAGTCATAACCTTTCTGTGCTCCAGTTTCTTCATCTTTAAGTGGGAATAATCATACTGATAGCCTAGAAGTGTTAAAAGGATTCAATAATACATGTAAAATAGTTGGTTAATACCTAGCATGTAGCAAATCCTAAATAATATTAGTTATTATTATTACCACAATGCTGAAGAAAACTGGCTCTTCAAAATAAAGCCCATGATTTTCCATTACTCTTTAAAAGAGACTAGCCAGAATTTCACAGAGAAGGTTTTAGATGCAAAACTTCAGTAGCTAAATTAATATTTCCTTTTTTCTAACTTAATCTATGGAGAAGAAAAGTAATAAATTTAAATTATGTGTGGTCTGTTGAGCTAGGTTACTATGTTCTATCTATATAACTTAATGCCAGTCAAAATTTAAAAGGCATAGCTTTTCATCAAACGTTCTTGTCTTAGTCTGTTTTCTGTTGCTTATAATAGAATATCTAAAACTGCGTAATTTATAAAGAAAAGGAATTTATTTCATATGGTTATGGAGGCTGAAAAGCCCAAGGTCAAGTGATTGCATCTGGTGAGGACCCTCTAGCTGGTGGGGATTCTCTGTAAACTTCCTAGACAGCACAGAGCATCACAAGGTGAGGGGGCTGAGTATCCTAGCTTGGGTCTCTCTTCCTCTTCTTATGAAGCCACTACCATGATAACTCATTAAATCTATTGACCCATTAATCCATGGATGGATTAGTCCATTCATGAGGGCAGAGCCCTTATGACCCATCACCTCTTAAAAGCCCCAAGACTCCACCTCTCGATACTGCCACACTGGGGATTAAATTTCAACATGAGTTTTGGAGGGGACAAATATTCAAACCATAGTCATTTGTAAGTAAAGTAAGTAAAAAATCAACTGTTTTGTGATAAATAAAGTTGCTCACCTTTCTTTCCCCTTTGGAAAATGCTCAAAGCACGGCTTACCCCATAAAATAAGCAGAATATCTTTACAGCCATCTGTCTAGCCTCCTGGTGCCTTCAAGCTATTCTCTACTGCTTTTCTGTTTTATCCATGGGCCCCCAGCTATTTCGTATTCCTCAGAGGGGTGGGTGAGAGCACAGAAGCCAAAGTTTTCACCTCTGAAACTTTGCTTTTAAACTGAAAAGATATCCATGTGTCACACTGGGATTCATTTCTATCTGAAGCTTTGGAAACAAATCACAACTTTTACCAAAGCCTATACAGTGAATCTAATTTATGTGTCACCTTTATTTCACCAATGGTTGCTTTAAAAATAAGGGAACACTCACCCTCTTTGAAAAGCTGGGTGGAAGGTTCAGTGTTGGATGGCTTATTTCAGAAGTCAGAGGTCAGTGACCAAAATTCATGGTGACCAGAAGCATTCCAAAATGCTGCCAGTAACTCCATGCTTACTGTTTCTTCCTCTTCTGCTCTGCTGAACATTGTGGACATAGACACTCAGGATTGTTGGGGTAGATGATACTGGTTAAATGAGTCCTTCTTGGACACAGCTTTTGTTGAATGTGAGCACCAAACACTGAGAAGTCCTTGTCCATAACTGATGCGCAGAATGACCCATACGTTTTTTGGTTTGGGATTCTTTCTTTTTTCTCTACTGTGTGTTATCCTTTTCTCTAATAGTGACCAGTCACATTCTACTGGTCTGTATTTGTCTCACAGTTGTTGAAGTGGCTTTGCCAACTTAGCTAAGCTAGAAACATAGTTTCCTGGAATTGCCTTCCCAATATGGTTCTGAGACTGGACCAGGAGGAAAATTTGGGCAGGGCTTGGGAAGTGGGAGTGAAGCAACAGATACTATATTCTGAAGTTTGGTAGGACCAGGCACTGTTGCCACTGGCGTACACTGGCACTGATCCACTGGCACACCTTGTTGGTGTGGGGCAGCAGCAGGACCTGCAGCAACTCCAACTCTGACAAGATCTCCTTCTTCAACTTCTCCAAGTCCTAGGTCAGTTGTGTGTGCATTTCCATCACTATGGATGTCAGCTCTTTCTCTAGGTTGGAGGCAATAAGAGACAGACGCAGGTTCCAGTAAGTCTTCACGGGATTTACTTTGTCCTAGATATTCAAGTTAATCCTTGCAGGTTCCAGTTTGTCCTTGCTTTCCCCCACACCACATACACCTCTTCTTCCCAACTGTGGGCCCTGAATATCTACAGTGATTTCAGACTGCCATAAGTGCAGAGACAATAGCCTTCCATAGATTTCTTCCCCTGTGTAAGGTACATGGATGTTCTTTGGTCAAGAAATAGGCCAAGGTGAATATCCAGGCCTGCATGACTCAGTGAGTTTGGCATGCAGGCGCACACCTCCACTTGTTATATAACCTGTTTATGTAAGTTTATACTTCACTCTAAGCCACTATTGTCTGTAAAAGGTATAACTGCCCTGCTAACGTCCTACAGGGGCTCTTGGGACTCCACTCGGCTCAACATGGCTTACCATGGCGGGCATGCTGGTGCCCAGAGAAAGAGAGAGAGCCAAAGCTGTCCGTCTTGCAGACGGACAGGAGGGAGCCAGCACACAGCTTGGCTTGCTCATGCCCAGAGAGAAAGAGTTAAGCTGCTGCTGACCCTGAAGGCAAGGGAGAGCCAGATACACAACTGTCTTTGGGAGCCACTGGCTCACGCAGCTGAGACAGGGCGAACAGTGTGAGAGCTAGTGTGAGAAAGCTGTTAATAAAAGCTGCTGCTGAATAAAACCATATTCACCTGCCTACGGCCCCCCAAGTGTTCTTTCTGCTCATCCACCAACTCCCTCTGGACTTCAGCATGGGCTGGACCTGGATCCCGGGACCTGACAACTGGTGATGAGAATGGGATGAGGTGAGTGGGCCCCAGTCCCTGAGGGCTCCCGGGTTGGCTTTGTGGCCGCAGCATGGGCTGTGATACCCGGTGGTGGCTGTGCTGTGAAGATGGGCTCCAGTGGAAACATGGGAGGCAGTGGGTGGGTCTCCTGTGAGTATGGAGAAGGCACTGAAGCACCTGGAAGTGCACAGCACTGAGAAGAAGCATGCCTTTGCTGGCAGAGTCAGATGAGTGTTTGTAATTGTGCTGTGGGAAGTTCATGCCCAGTTCTTGTGGGACTCAGTGCAGGGAGGAGGAAGAACCTCCATGGCAGGCTTGCCCAATGATCCACCACAAAATAGATCATGAGCAGCTACTGGGCCCCACGAGTAGGCCCAGAGACCCCCTGCTGTGGTGGAGCACCCTTCCTTTGGTGCCTGTGCCCCTGCTGAGTTGAGGGAGTTAAGCAAATAATGTCGGTAGTCGTGCACAGACTTAGTGCAAGTCATTTGGGAGAAGGACCTTGCTGCACAACCCAGTCCCGCTCAAGCATTCCAGTTCAAAGAGTACCTGCTACAGTTGGTGGAAGTGTAAAGCCTTTTCTGTTTGATAAGAGAACTGGCCGAGATGCCCAACTTGGAGGGCACCGGACAACAGGAGCCACATTTGGACTTGGCAATCCACTGGTCCCTGACCCCCGGATAAGTTTCTGGGCAGAGCTACATTTATTGACAACTATGAAGACTGGTCAGTGAAAGTGAAACCTGTATCTCTGCATCTTGGCATCAGCTGCTTGGCTTTCCGCTTATGCGCTGTGTATGTCTCTCGCATCCATACCTGAAGACATTCTGGGTGGATGTTTTGCATGGCTTGGCAGCTGTGTCATCTATCACAGACTTAACAGACCACTTGACAACGGAACTTGGCAGTGCCATTGTGTGGTGGACTTGGCTAATGCATTCTTGTCAACTGACAATGCTCCAGAGAGCAAGTAACAATTTGCCTTCATGGGACAGTGACAATGGACTTTCACAGTGTTGCTGCAGGGCTACTGTATAGGCCCCACCATATGTTGTGGTTTTGTTAATAATGTTTTGTTAACCTCTGATTCTCTTGCAGGTTTAAAAGTGGCAGTGTCCCTCTTGCCTGGGATTGGGGTGATGAGGCTGAGACAGCCTTTCTGGGTAGTAAACTAGGGTGCTCATTTACACTGAATGTGCATGTAACCACAGATAATTTTGGCTAGGGCCTATAGCAGTGCATGGAGCACTTGGAAGCACCAGTGGGCTGTTAGTCCCAACTGTGGACGGGAGCTGAGCTCTGGTGCTTACTAATAGAGAAGCAGTTATTAATAGTGGGATGGGTGCATTCATGGGTAATGACCCCCTGGACAGAGACAGCACAGACATCCACTTTAGCGAAGTGCGGTGCCTACTTGAAATGGTGAAGTATGCTAAGTACAAAAACCTTAGCAGCAAAGTTGCAAGAGGTCTTGGGACCTGTAGTCCTAATGCAAGATAAGGCCATGGGGCCTGAGGCACTCCTAATCCCTGAGACTTCACCATTAGGAAGGGTATCCCCTCATTCCTGATAGGGCATGGCACACAGCTAGATCTAGCTGGGGTGCAGTCCAGCCTAGTACTAACACCATGTGGTTTGAAACCAGGTGTGGGCAAGGCAGCTAATAAGCTAAACTCAGGGCAGTGTGACTGGTAATCACCAAGGATGTGACAACCTATGGTGATCTGCGCCAATAGCTGGGCAGTTCATCAAAGCTTATGTATATAATGGGCTTGAGTGCCCAAAAGCTTATGTATGTATTGGGCCTGCATGCCCAAAGCTTGTGTGTCAGGCTTATGTGTCAAGCCTGTGTATGTATCGGGCCTGCATGCCCAAAGTTTATATGTCAGGCCTGTGTGCAAAACCTGAGTATCAAACCTGTGTGCCCAAGACCTAAGTCTCCCTCAGCCTAAGGGGTGGAGTGTAAGGTACACGGATGTGCTTTGGTCAAGGAATAAGCCGAAGTGGATATCCAGGCCTGCATGACTCAGCAAGTTTGGCATGCAGGTGCACACCTCCACTTGTTACATAACCTGTTTGTGTAAGTTCATACTTGGCTCTATACTTGGTATAAAGGTATATTTGCCCTGCTAATGCTGTACAGGGCTGTTGGGGCTCAGCTTGGCTCAACATGGTGGTGGGTGCGCTGGTGCTCAGAGAAAGAGAGCGAGCGAAAACTGTCAGTCTTGCAGATGGACGGGAGAGAGTCAGGACACAGCTTGGCTTGCTCGTGCCCCCAGAGAGAAAAAGAGTTAAACTGCTGACCCTGAAGGCAAAGGAGAGCTGGCTGCACAGCTGTGTGTGGGAGCCGCCGGCTCAAGCAGCCAAGACAGGGTGGCCAGTGTGAGAGAGCTAGTGTGAGAAAGCTGTTAATAAAAGCTGCTGCTGAATAAAACCATATTCACCTGCCTACAGCCCCCTGAATGTTCTTTCTGCTCATCCACCCACTCCTTCTGGACTTCAGCATGTGTTGGACCCAGACCCCAGGACCTGACACCCTGCTTCCACAATTGCATATGGTCTAATTACTGTAATCATCCCTTATTGCTTTTCACTCTGCTTCTCTGATCAAACTCTGCAACTGTGTTCAAGTGATTCTTATTTTACATCCAAATTTGCAAATCAGACACAGGATTATAGACATTACAAAAAAAATTTCAATTTTGAGAAAAAAAGGAAGAGATTTGTACATGACACTTAAGTAACCCATCTATTACCCTTGCTTTCTTTTTGATGTCAAACTTCTTTAAATGGCACCCTAAGTTTATTGCAAAAGCATTTTTCTTCCTCCCATTTTCTCTGTAGTTCTTCGAATATGACTCTGGCTTTTAAAACACTATTTTAATTCGTCAGAAACTTATAAAACATCACATCCAGATCTTAGTCTACTTTATTTCTTTGTACTCTTAACACTGTTGACTACTCTCTCTTTTTTCCTCATTAAATTTGGTTTTAATGGGTCTCAAATTTCTGTGACAGGTATTTGGTCAAGTTGTTTCCACTAAAAAGTGCTGATTTTAAAAACTAAATAACTTAAAACTACCAGATGCCAAAAAAAAAAAAAAAAGTTCACAAAACATTCTCCTTTCTTCCGAAGGTTTTACAATGCATTGTTATCATTAACCAATCTTTTACGACTAAATTTAAGTGGCCAATTGAAACAAACAGTTCTGAGACCCTTCCATCACTGTTTGACTCAGGCCAGGCACCGTGGCTCATGCCTGTACTCCCAACATTTTGGAAGGCTGAGATGGGTAGATCACTTGAGCCCAGGAGTTTGAGACCAGTCCGGGCAATATAATGAGACCTAGTCAGGCATGGTGGCACATGCCTGTAGTCCCAGCTACTTGGGAGTCTAAGGCAGGAGGACTGCTTGAACCCAGGAGGCAGAGGTTGTAGTGAGCAGAGATTGTGCCACCGTGCTTCAGCCAGGGCAACAGAGTGAGAACCTGTCTCAAAACAAACAAACAAACAAACAAAAAAACCAACCAAACAAACAACAAACAACAACAACAACAACAAAAAAGACGGGGGTGGCATGTTTTAGGGATAATATTCATTTAGACTTCTGAGCTTTCTGGACAGACTTGGTGACCTTGCCAGCTCTAGCCACCTTCTTGTCCTCTGCACCCATGGCAACTGTCTGTCTCAGTGAGTTTGGCATGCAGGTGCACACCTCCACTTGTTATATAACCTATATAACCTGTTGTGTAAGTTCATACTTGGCTCTATACTTGGTATAAAGGTATATTTCCCCAGAAAATGACCCAGAGAAGAATAGTCAGATAGAATATTCAGAGAAGCTCTTAACACACATGGTCTTGCTAGGAACTACATCAATCATGGCAGCATCATCAGATTTCAAGAATTTAGGGCCATATTCTAGCTTCTTACCAGAATGGTCATCTTTTCTTTCCGCTCAGAACACTTGCAAGGAATGTGAGATGTGTGACAATCTAGTACACGGCATAGCCAGCACTGATTTGGCCTAGATGGTTCAGGATAATCACCTGAGCAGTGAACCCAGATGCTTCCATTGGTGGGTCATTTTTGCTGTCACCAGCAACACTGCCATGATGAACATCTTTGGCAGACACATTCTTTTTTTTTTCTTAGAAAGAATGTAATGCATGTTTTTAATCAGAACAACAACAGCAACAACAAAAAAATTAAGTATGGATATGCCAATAGAGTGCTGAATCCAGCAATGGACACAAATAAAGGGCAAATGCTTGACAGAGACAGTTGTAAATAATCTATGTACCTCTTACATTCCCCCATTTCATACAAAAGACATTCTCTTTGGAAATATGGTTACAAATGTAAATCACTGATTTCTTTCAAGACCACGATGATTCTGTAATAAATATCAAATTGTTCCATTTCAGATTTGTAAAAGGATTCTTTCAGATATGAAGACTTGGGAGCAACTGTGAAGCTGTCTTTATTCAGATACTTTGAAATATAAAGTGGTGATCTAAGCCACCAAGAACCGTAAGGCATGCTAACTGACGTTTATAACAACTTAGCCTTCTTGTTCTTTATATCCGATTTTATTAAGTGGGCAAACACCTTGTTCACATTGAGGCCCACATTGTCCCCAGGAAGAGATTCACTCAAAGCTTCATGGTACATTTCAATAGACTTTACTTCAGTTCTAACATTGACTGGAGCAAAGTTGACCACCATGCCAGGTTTGAGAACACCAGTCTCTGCTCGGCCCACAGGTACAGTACCAATACCAACAATCTTGTAGACATCCTGGAGACACAGACACAAGGGCTCATAAGTTGGATGATCTGATGGTAGAATAAAGTCCAGAGCTTCAAGCAGCATGGTTCCACTGGCATTGCTATCTTTACAGGTGACTTTCCATTCCTAGAACCAAGGCATGTTAGCACTTGGCTCCAGCATGTTGTCACCATGCCAACCAGAAATTGGCACAAATGCTACTGTGTCAGGGTTGTAGCCAATTTTCTTAATGTAAGTGCTGATTTCCTTGTATCTCGTCTGGTGGTAGGGTGACTAAGTGGAATCCATTTTGTTAACACTAACAAGTAGTTGTTTCATAGCCAGCATGTAAGCCAGAAGGGCATGCTCATGGGTCTGCCCATTCTTGGAGATACCAACTTCAATTCACCAGCACCAGCAGCAATTATCAAGAGAGCACAGTCAGCTTGAGATGTGCCTGTAGTCGTTTTTTGTTTTGTTTTGTTTTGTTTGTTTTTGAGGCAGGGTCATGCTCTGTTCCCCAGTCCAGAGTGCAGTGGTATGATCTCGGCTCACTACAATCTCCACCTCCCAGGTTCCAGTGATTCTCCTGCCTCAACCTCCCGAGTAGCTGGGATTACAGATGCATGCCACCACACCCAGCTAATTTTTGTATTTTCAGTAAAGATGGGGTTTCACCATGTTGGCCAGGCTGATCTCGAACTCTTGACCTCAAGTGATCTGCCCACCTCGGCCTCCCAAAGTGCCCAGATTACAGGCGTGAGCCACTGTGCTCGGCCCGTAATTGTGTTTTTGATGAAGACTCTGTATCCTGGGGCATCAATGATAATCATGTAGTACTTACTGGTCTCAAATTTCCACAGGGAAATATCAGTGGTGATACCATTCAGCTTTCAGTTTATCCAAGACCCAGGCATACTTGAAGGAGCCCTTTCCTATCTTAGCAACCTTCTTCTGAATTTTTCAGTGGTTCTTTTGTTGATGCCACTGCATTTGTAGATCAGATGGCCAGTAGTAGTGGACTTGCCTGAATCTACATGTCCATGATGACAATATTGATATGAGTCTTTTCCTTTCCCATTTTGGTTTTTAGGGGTGGTTTTCAAGACAACCTATGTTCTAGTGGCAAACCCATTGCAAAAAAGCTACTTTTTCTTTTCTGAATGTCTCTCTTCCCTTGGTTTCTATGACCAGCACTTTTTGGAATTTTCTCCTATCTCTCCAACTGCTGCTCCCTGTCTTAGTATGCTCACTTCTCTTCTACCCATTCCTCAAGGTGTAGGAGTTGGTTGCTCAAAGTCCAGTTCTTGGCACTTTTGAATTCTCACTCTACCCTCTCTACCTTTATGATCCCCTCCACTCTAAAGGATTCAACCACCATCCCTTCACACTCATGATTTATAGATCTATGCTTTTATCTCAGCTCTCTCTCCTGAATGCCAAGGTCAAGATTCTTATAGTCCATTTAGTTGCAGATGACTCTCAAATTCAACAAGCGCAACCTGACCTATTTATTTACCATGACATGTTCCATGTCCCCTAGCTTGGATAATGGCATTACAATTCTTCAGTCACTCATTCTCAAAACTTCAGAGTTGGGGAGTAATGTCACGAAAGACAGAGTAGAAGCAATCTGGATTCACTGCCCCTGCCCACTGAAAACCAAAAACAACTATTCAGTGCCACATTTATCACAAGAACTCAAAGCCAAAGCTGTGACAATCCCTGAGGCCACAGAGAAGTGAAAAACTATGAGCTGAAAGTGAGAGAAATGGACTTCTCTATCCACAATGCCCCTCCCCCAAAGTACTAGACACCACATGGAAAAATCCTCCAAGACTCATGGTTTCTACATTGGAAAAAGTGAGATCAAAGTGGACAGCCAGCTTCCCCATCATCTTGGGTTCCTATGCAAGAAAGTTGTTCCTGCCTCAACTCACAGGAAGCATCACAAGTGCCTCCACCTAAGGACAGGTGGAGACAAACCTTGGAGGTGGGGCCGCATGGCCCAGCACTAAAAACTCGGGGTCTGCTCTCCACTATAGAAAAAGGGGACACCAAATTAGAGAGGTGGTTTAGCAGCACCACACTGTAGGAGGCACCCTGCAGGGAACCTCTGAGCACGAAGCCATAGCCAGCTTCCCCACACAGCTGAGGAGTCCCCTTTGGAATCTCCCCTTATCTGCAATGGGCAACACTTGGGAGAGCTACAGAAAAGCTGTGCTTAGGGCGCCATCTAGTGCTCAAGAGAAGGCAGCAATCTAGGGCTAAGGGAATCAACGGGCAAATCGCACAGAACCTCTAAACACACAAACCAACTCAGACAGGAAAGACTTGAAAAAATAACCAATTCTTTAACGCGAAGACATAGATCTACATACATAAGAAATAACAGCAAACAGTGAACGATGACCTCTCCAAATGGACAAAGCAAGGAACCAGTGATCAACCCCAATGAGAGAGCAACATGTGAGCTCTCAGATAGCAAAGTGACAGGAGTCAGATCAAGAATTCAAAATAGGCCGGGCGCAGTGGCTCAAGCCTGTAATCCCAGCACTTTGGGAGGCCGAGACGGGTGGATCACGAGGTCAGGAGATCGAGACCATCCTGGCTAACACGGTGAAACCCCGTCTCTACTAAAAAAATACAAAAAAACTAGCCGGGCGATGTGGCGGGCGCCTGTAGTCCCAGTTACTTGGGAGGCTGAGGCAGGAGAATGGCGTAAACCCGGGAGGCGGATCTTGCAGTGAGCTGAGATCCGGCCACTGCACTCCAGCCTGGGTGACAGAGCGAGACTCCATCTCAAAAAAAAAAAAAAAAAAAAAAAAAAAAAAAAAAAAAAAGAATTCAAAATAGCAGTTTTGAAGATACTCGCAATCTCCAAGTTAATACAGAAACGCAATTTAGAAATGTATCAGAGAAATTTAATGAAGAAATGGAAATGATGAGAAAAAATCAAACAGATACCTGGAACTGAGAAATACATTGGCTGAACTGAAAAACTCATCACAGAGGTATCAACAGCAGAACTGATCAAGCAGAAGAAAGAAAGAGTGAGCTTAAAGATAGTCTATTTGAAAATACACAGTCAGAGAAGAAAAAAAGAAAAAAGAAGGGAAAGGAATGAAGAATACCTACAAGAACTAGAAAATAACTTCAAAAGAGCAAATCTGAGTCATTGGCCCTCAAGAGGAAGTTGAGAAAGAAAAGGGGGTCAATAGCTTATTCAAAGAAATAACAGAAAACTTCCCAAACCTAGAGAAACATATAAATACCCAGATACAGGAAAGTCAAAGATTACCAAGCAGATTAAACCCAAATAGGACTACACCAAAATATATATTAAGCTCTCAGAGGTCAAGGACAAAGACAAGATCCTAAAAGCAGCAAGAGAAATAAAAGCAAATAACATATAAAGGACTTTGATTTGTCTGGCAACAGACTGTCAGCAGAAATGGTACAGGACAGGAGAGAGTGAGATGATATATTCAAAGTGCTGAAGGCAAAAACTGAGAATAATACACCCAACAAAGCTATCCTTCAAACATGTAGGAGAGATAAAGACTTTCTAAGACAAACAAAAGGTGAATGAATTCATCATCACCAGACCTGTCTTGCAAGAAAATGCTAGAGAGAGTTATTCAATCTGAAAGAAAAGGATATGAACGTGCAATAATAAAGTCATTTGGGCTGGGCATAGAGGCCCACACCTGTAATCCTAGTGCTTTGGGGGGCACTAGGCACAGAAAGACAAACATTGTATTTTCTTACTTATTTGTGGGATCTAAAGATCAAAACAGTTGAACTCATGGATGTAGTAGAAGGTTGATTACCAGAGGCTGGGAAGGGTGGTAGGGGAGTCAGGGATGATTAATGGGTACCAAAAAATAGTTAGAATGAATGACACCTACTATTTGATAGCACAACAGGATGTCTATAGTTAATAATAATTTAATTGTACATTTTAAAATAACTAAAAGAGTATAATTGGATTGTTTGTAATACAAAGAATAATCACTTGAGGGGATGGATACCCCATTCTCCATGATGTGATTATTATACATTGCATGCCTGTATCCACACATCTCATGTACCCATAAATATATGTACCTACTATATACCCACAAGAATGAAAAATAAAATTTTTTTAAAAAGTAGAAAGACTTCAAATAACCTAATGATGCACCTCCAAGAACTAGAAAAGCAAGAACAAATCAAACCCTAAATGAGTAGAAAGAATGTAACAAGGCTGGGTGTTTTAATCACATTTTAATCACAGCACCTTGGGAGACTGAGGCAGGATGATTGTCTGAGACCCACCTGGGCAACAAAGTGAGACTGTGTCTACAAAAAAAGTTTGAAAATTAGCCAGGAATGATGGCATGTGCCTATAGTCCCAGCTACTTAGGCAGCTGAGGCAGGAGGAGTGTTTAAGCCCAGGAGGTTGAGGCTGCAGTGAGCCATGATCGCACCACTGCACTCCAGCCTGGGGAGCAGAGCAAGATTCTGTCTCAAAAAGAAAGAGAGAAAGAGAGAAAGAGAGGAAGGAAGGAAGGAAGGAAGGGAGAAAATAAGATCAGCACAGAAATAAATGAAATTGAGATTATAAAAAAATACAAATATCAATGAAACAAATAGTTTTCCAAAGGGATAAACAAGCAAAATTGACAAATCTTTAGGTAGACCAAGTAAGAAAAAAGAGAGAAGACCCAAATAAATAAAATCAGAAAGGAAAAGGAGACATTAAAACTAATACCACAGAAATACCACAGAAATGTAAAGAATCACGAGAGACCATTATGACCAACTACATACCAGCAAACTGGAAAACCTATAAGATGGTTAAATTCTTGGACACATATGACCTATAAGAAATAGAAAGCCTGAACAGACCAGTAACAAGTAATGAGATCAAAGCAGTAATAAAAAGTCTCTGATCAAAGAAAAACCCAGGAGCAGATGGCTTCCACAATGAATTCTACCAAACATTTTAAGAACAAATATAAATTCTATTCAAATTATTCCAAAAAAATTGAACAGTAGGGAATACTTCCAAATTCATTATATGTGGCCAGCATTACCCTGACAGGAAAACCAGACAAAGATACAACAACAATAACAACAACAACAACAAAACTACAGGCCAATATTCCTGATGAACATAGATGTAAAAATTCCCAATAAAATACTAGCAAACCAAGTTCAACATCACATTAAAGAGATCATTCACCATGATCAAGTGGGATTTGCTGCAAGGATGTAAAATGGTTCACCATACACAAATCAATAAATGTGTTATATCACATTAACAAAACTAAGGACATTTTTGTCCATGATGATTTCAACAGATGCTGAAAAAAGCATTCAGTAAAATTCAGTATCTTTTCATGACAAAAACTCAACAAACTGGGTATAGAAGGAACATATCTCAAAACAATAAAGGCCATATATGACAAACCCACAGCTAACATCATGCTGAATGGGGAAAAATTGGTAGTCTTTCTGGGGAAAAATTGGCAGTCTTTCCTCTAAGAACTGAAAGAAGATAAGGATGACCAATTTTACTATTTTTATTAAACATAGTCCTGAAAGTCCTAGCCAAAGTAATTGGGCAAGAGAAAGACTTAAAGGGCATCCAATTTGGAAAGGATGAACTTAAATTATCCTTGTTCATTGATGACATGATCTTATATCTGGAAAATCCTAAAGACTCTACCAAAAATTATTAGAACTGATAATCAAATTCAGTAAAGTTGCAAGATACATAATCGACATACAAAACTCAGTAGCATTTGTATATGCCAACAGCAAACAATTGGAAAAATAAATCAAAAAAGCGATCCCATTTATAATTGCTACAAAAAAAAAAAAAAAAACCCCTAGGAATAAATTTAACCACAGAAGTGAAAGATCTCTTACAAAGAAAACTATGAAACACTGATGAAATAAATTGAAGAGGATACAAAAAAAAAATAGACATCTCATGCTCATGGATTGGAAGAATTAATACTGTTAAAATATCCATACTATCCAAAGTGATCTACAGTGGTCTCTTCACTCTATTGATTGTTTGCCTTGCTACCTATATAATATGATACAAAGTGATCTACAGATTGCAATCCCTACCAAAGTGCCAACAACATTCTTGATGGAAATAGAAAAAACAATCCTAAAATTCATATGAAACCACAAAAGACCCCAAATAGCCACAACAATCCTGAGAAAAAAAGAACAAAGCTGGAAGCATCACACTACCTGACTTCAAAATATGCTATAAAGCCATAGTAACCCAAAACAGCATAATACTGGCATAAATGCAGGCACACAGACCAATGGAACAGAATAAAGAACCCAGAAATAAATCCACACATTTACGGCCAACTCATTTTTGACAAAGATGCCAAGAACGTATATTGGGAAAGAACAGTTTCTTCAATAAATGATGCTGGGAAAACTGGATAACCATATGTAGAAGAATAAAACTAGACTCCTGACTCTCACTATATACAAAAATCAAATCAAAACGGATTACAGAAAGCCAGGCATGGTGGTGTGTGCCTGTAGTCCCACTACTTGGGAGGCTGAGGCAGAAGGACTGATTGCTTGAGCCCAGAAGTTCAAGTCCAGCCTGGGCAACATGGTGAGACCCCTATCTCTTAAATAAAGATTTAAATGTAAGACCTGAAACTATAAAACTACTGGAAGAAAATGCTGAGAAATGATTCAAGACATTGGTCTTGGCAGAGATATTTTGTGTAAGACCTCTAAAGCACAGGCAACAAAAGCAAAAATAGACAAATGGGATTACATCCAGGTAAAAAGCTTCTGCACAGCAAGGGAAACAATGAATAGAGTAAAGAGACAACCTATGGAGTGAGAGAAATTATTTTCAAACCATATATTCAATAAAGAGTTAATATGCAAAATATAAAAGGAACTCAAATAACTCAATAGCAAAAAAAAAATCTGATTAAAAATGGGCAAATGATCTAAATAGACATTTCTTTTTCTTTAGATTTGCCATTAACAATGAATATACATTTCTTAAAAGAAAACATACAAGTGGCCAACAGGTATATGAAAAATGCTCAACATCACTAATCAGAGAAATGCAAATCAAAACCACAATAAGATATCATCTCACCCCAATTTAAATGGCTATTATATTCAACCTGAGAAAACTGATAAAAATGGCTATTATAAGACAAAAATAACAAATACTGGTAAGGACGCAGAGAAAGGAGAACACTTATACACTGCAGATGGAAATTTAAATTAGTATAGCCATTAATGAAAATAGTATGAAGTTTCCTTAAAAAACAAAAAATAGAACTACCATATGATCCAACAATCCCACTGTTGTGTATATATTCACATGAAAGAAAATCAATATATTGAAGAGATATTTGTACTGTCATATTTATTGCAGCACTATTCATAACAGACAAGATATGGATTCAACCTAAGTGTCCAGCAAGAAATGAATAAATAAAATGTGGTATGTATATACAGTGAAATATTATTCAGCCATAAAAATGAAAGAAATACTTTCATTTGCAGAAACATGGATAGAACTGAAGGGCATTGTGTTATGTGAAATAAGCCAGGCACAGAAAGACAAATATTGCATGTTCTCACTCATATATGAAAACAAACAAACAAACAAAGGATCTCATGGAGGTATAGAGTAAAATAGTGATTACCAGAGGCTGGGAAGGGTAGGGGAAGGGAGGATGAAGAGAAGTTGGCTAATGGGTACAAAACTACAGTTAGAAGCAAAAAGTTCTAGCATTTGATAGCACAGTAGAGTGACTATAGTTAACAATAATTTATTGTGTATCTCAAAATAGCTACAAGAGAAGATTTGGAATGTTTTCAACACAAGTAAATGATAAATATTTGAGGTGATGGATACCCCAATGACCCTTATTTGATTATTATACATTGTATGCATGTATCAAAATATATGTACCCCCAGAAATATATGTACAACTGTTATATATTAATTAAAAACTTGAGTTATTCAATACTTTTCCCTCTAATCAGACTCCTAACTTTAGCTTCCACGTCTTTTTCTACCCCCTAAAGCTTGTGTTTCCTTCCCAAAACATGAATAGGCTTATATAAATTCTTTGTTCAAAATATCTCCTGGTTCCCAGTGGCATATAGAATACATATCTGCCAGTTTTATACAGCATAGCCACATTTTGATTTCTTCCTTTTCAACTCTATGTCCTACTATACTCCAATGTCCCTTTCATCACATACACAGCCTGTGGATCTCCCTCAGCACTCCCCCATCTTCTGGATATATCTGCATGCTCCTGGCCCAGGGGCTTGGCTCAAACCTTTTCTGTTTGAGTTATGTACTATACTGAATGTGTAACCATACTCCCTATCCAGTTTCAGTTTTCACTCCTAGCTGATGACTTGGATAAGAGTCTCTTGAGTTAGAAATAGTTTTTATCAATAACATGGGAGTAACAATGCATATAATAGTAATAGCTCACATGAATCAAGTTCTTAATTACTGTGCCAGGCACTGTTAATGACAAAAATGATCAATATCCTCCAGGATAAAGGGAACTAAGAGACAGTTTGATCAAATGTCCTTATACCCTCAAAGAGCGTTTCCTGATATAACAGGCCCGGCCTCTTTGCCCTTTTCTATTCCAACTTGCCAGTAGACGAGGGGCCATATCCTGTTAAGTCCAGTGAGTAGAATCACTTCATTCATCAAGGCGGGACATGGCTTGTTTATGTATGAGGTAGTTATTCCACTCTGGTTTAATTTCTTTTAAAATGGGGATGATGACAATTGTGGTTCTTGTGCAGATAAAAACTCATGTACAGTGTCAAGCATAGAACCCATGGTTAAGAGCAATTAATATTCAGAATATTAACACATTCCAGGGTACCCGTAAAACACTTCTTAAAGAACTACAGTGCCTTCAACCTAGCCTGGCTCTTGTTTATTTGACACTTCAGTGGGGAACAAGAATTCAATTTTGGCCAGGTGTGGTGGCTCACACCTGTAATCCCAGTACTTTGGGAGGCCAAGGCAGATGGATCACTTGAGATCAAGATTCAAGACCAGCCTGGCCAATATGGCGAAACCCCAGCTCTACTAAAAATATAAAAATTAGCTGGGCATGGTGGTGCACACCTGTAGTCCCAGCTATTCAGGAGGCTTAGGCACAAGAATCGCTCTAGCCCAGGAAGTGGAGGCTGCAGTGAGCTGAGATGGTGCCACTGCACTCCAGCCAAAGTGACAGAGTAAGACCCTGTCTCAAAAAAAAAAAAAAAAAGAATTCAATTCAGGAAGATAGTTCTGAGAGAGGAAAGAAGAGGAGAAGCAGGGAGGAGTGGGAGGATGAGGTAGCAGCAGTACCCACAGTGATACAGGAGCTCCTGGATGGGAACCTGGAGGGCGGTAGTGTTTTTATTGCCTTTTCCATGATTGGAAAATAAGTTTTGAACTCTAGGGGCTTTAAGGAGTAGAAATGGGAAAAGTAAATACAGAGGCTGTTAGCCCTCCTTAAGGGAGAATACTACTGTCTTCTGTGTACCTTCATGTTGGGACTCAGTCTGAGCTGGAAGTATTCGAATTAATGTACTGAGGAGCTGGATTATACAAAAATTAGCCAGGCATGGTGGCATGCACCTGTAATCCCAGCTACTTGGGAGGCTAAGGCAGGAGAATTACTTGAACGTGGGAGGCAGAGGTTATAGGGAGCTGAGATCATGCCACTGCACTCCAGCCTCGGCAACAGAGCAAGACTCTGTCTCTAAATAAATAAATAAATAGGGCTCAATTGTACTTAACTATTTGAAGTATTTAAAACCACGGGCCGGGCGCGGTGGCTCAAGCCTGTAATCCCAGCACTTTGGGAGGCCGAGACGGGCAGATCACGAGGTCAGGAGATCGAGACCATCCTGGCTAACACGGTGAAACCCCGTCTCTGCTAAAAAATACAAAAAACAAAAACTAGCCGGGCGAGGTGGCGGGCACCTGCGGTCCCAGCTACTCGGGAGGCTGAGGCAGGAGAATGGCGGGAACCCGGGAGGCGGAGCTTGCAGTGAGCTGAGATCCGGCCACTGCACTCCAGCCTGGGCGACAGAGCGAGACTCCGTCTCCAAAAAAAAAAAAACAAAAAAAACAAAAAAAAACACCTGAGCTAAAATGAGTGATTTTGTAAATATTTAGGCAGTGGTTTGAGGAAGTAATTCACCCCCAAAACAAACTAACGTACATTTAGTTACAATGAGACTGAAGCGGGGAGATGAAAGCCAAGTCCTCCTGCTGTTGTTCTTAAGCATTTGGTAAAGCAACATAGGGAGTGGCATCTTTAGATTTGTCTAAAAATAAACAAAGAACAGTTACAAATAAAATTCCATGCACATGTATCCCAGAACTTAAATAAAATTCTAGACAGAAAGAGGATGGAAATATTAGAGAATTATATACAGTCAAAATATGCCTTGCAGCTGCCATACAAACTCAACATTATGAAAGTATCAAATGCATAAATGAACACTCTCTTGAGGAATTTCTAATATCTAAGGAATTGTTTTTTCCCTTTTGGTGGTACAATTTATGAAGAGGTGGGTTTTGCAGAATTTGTTTAGTGGTGGTAGGATGGCTGTCAATTCAGGGTTGATTCGAACCTCTGTTAATTTGAAATACTCTTCCATCTTCTCCAGCAGTGAAGACTTATTTGCAGGTAATGAGATCAAAAGTTGACTACTTGAGACCATGAAAAACCTAAAGTTGTGTCGAAGAACTATTGTCAGGGAAAAAACATCAAGATGAATTTATTGTTAGTTTTGCTGCAGGGGGAGAGAGAGAGAGCGCGCGAGCGAGAGCACACAGTAATGGAAACATGCTCAGATCTGATGGTGGGTTGTCCAAAAAAAGCAGCCCCTGAGTGCTGTCATCCTAACACCACAGGTAGGGCTCACAGTCAGTCTTGGCTGACTCCCACAATCAGGTTGGAAGGATGAAAGAAACCTTCACTGTCTCAGGAGGCAAGGAAAGCTCAGAGGAAATGAAAGACAAGGTTTGGTGAGTTGCTTTTCTGGTTTACATAGTGGTCTCTTAATGGAATTCTGAAAAGGAAAAGGAGCCACAAGAAACAAGAGAAAGAAAATGTTCTCATCTATTTCCAAATTCTAAGGCAAGAACTTCCCCCAAGAAATTCTTTGTAGACGTTTTCTCCCTTTCTCTTATTTGCAAATACAATAGAACTGTTTTATGTCATCAGCACTGGGAATAGGGAACTAATATTGGCCCATACAACAGTTAGCCCACTTTGGGGTTTGACTATTTAGGGAGATTTGATAATAGACTTGAACATGCCCAAAATGAGCTCTATTACACTAGCCTTCTTTAGACTATATTCATGCAGAGAAAGGATCCTAAATCCTAAAATAGGAGAGTGAAAGTGAGGAGTCAGGCAGGGAGAAAAGGCCTATAGTGTCACAATCTGCAGACTGAGAACTTCCAAAAGGATTAAATACAATGTTAACTCCATTAACTAGGATGCTGAGTGGACAGTAAAGCCTAACTGACATGGTTGTTTTGTTCTGTTTTTTAGTAGTTGCCAGGCACTTAAGAAAAAGCCTTTTCTGTGACCCCCACATCCACATTGATGTTGACCTTGCATTAAAATGGCTAGTTCTGTTATGGGATCTTTGGGGTGTCAGTTTTCTGGCCAGAAACCTCTGTGGCTGGTGACATCTTTGCCCTAGTTCTTATCCTGTGTCCAGGAAGAATGAGGTATGCAGACAAGTGAAGAGTGAACAAGATGAAGAGGCACCTGAGTTCTTGTCCTGCATCCAGGAAGAATGAGGTATGCAAACAAGTGAAGGGTGAACAAGGAGGAAGAGGAGTTTTATTAAGTGTTACAACAGCTCAGAGGAGAACCACAGTGAGTAGCTCCTCTCTGTAAGCAGGTCATCCCATCTCTCCATCCTCTGCCCTGCTGTGGCTGAGCCTAGGGCTTCTATGGACCTCAGAGGGGGAGGAAGTGTGTGCTGATTGGTCCATGGGCAGACATGGGTGGGCCCAGAAAAGGCACCACAGGTCCTCACTCCATGTGGCAGGACTGGCTGCCTGGCCTGAAGGTGGGGTCTTACTGGGGACCTGCCCTCTTCCACCCAGGAGCCTGTCTGCCTCCCGCAGCAGTCCACGGCGCCCAGGCTGCTTGCACCAAGGGGCACTTGCAGGCCAGAGTCGAGCTGCCCTCAGCCCCCCTCAGCTTCCTCTCTCATGTTCATGGGCACTCAAATTCTGGAGGGGGCCAAGGCGGCAGGGCACTGGTGTGTCAGCGCTGCCCTGAGCCAACACATATCCTCTGAGCTGTGACAGCACCTCCGGCTCGCCCCAACCCCTCTCTGAAATGAGATCAGAGCTGGTGCCTGAGGCAAAAGAGACCGGGCAGTGGGAGCAGACACCCCTGAGCCTGTGGTGGGGGGGCTTCCTGGCCCCCGAGAATGCAAGCTGCAGAGATGCCCGTGTCCTGCACCTGGGAGGGCGGCTACAGATGCACCTGAGGACCTCCTACCCCACCAACTAGGAAGGGGTGGGGCTCCCACTTGTCCCTGGCTCCTGCCCACTCCGTGGAGCCAGAGGCCTGGGTCTGCAGCCATGGATTGGGCAGTTATAGTTGCACTCAGGAGGACAGGGATCCTGCCTGCTCCTGACTCCCTCGAAGAGCACAGGGACAATCAGATCTGCAGCCCAGTAGGGTGGGGGCCCCTGCCTGATCCCTGGAGCTGGAGGCCCAGGTCTATAGCTGAAGTTTGGGTGACTGCAGTGGCACCCGGGAAGTTCCCTCCCCAACTTGGAAGGGGTGGGGCTCCCACCAGGTCCATGGAGTGTGCAGCCCCAGCCACGCCTCCCTGCTGCAGCCAGCATGATGGTGGCAGCTGCTGCCATCAGTTCTACTTTCCTGCCTTAGAAATTGGTGATGGTGTAGCAGGAATTTTAAGGAATCAGAGAGACTGATGGGGTTCAGGGGGATATTTATTAATTATTTAGGTACACCAGCCCAGTCGGATTAACATCCAAAGGACTGAGCCCCGAACAAAGAGTTAAGTTACCTTTTAAAGCATTTTGTGGGGTGGGGGGGAGATCTGTGCAGATGGAAGTGAGAAACAAAGGCAGTTATTCAACTGAGACATGCATTATATCATTTCTTACTTTTTAAGGAAAAACATGTTTTGTGACTTGAGTTTATTTATCTGTCTAGTGACCTTGCAGCTGCACAGCTAGGGAATCAGGGTATTCACAATGCTTGGGAAGGGAGGAGAGATAAAGCTCACTAGCCACAGAAAAATAGGCAGTTAGTTTTTAAAGGACTCCAGCTCTTTCTCTTTCTCAGAGGGAATTGGGTTTTCTTACATACAACTGAATTTCTGCTTACACACTCTTTAATTTCTTTTAATTCCTGTTTCAATGGGAATGAGATCTCCTAGTTTTGGACTGGGGCTAGCAGGGGCCTCGGGTGCCCCACCACTTGGCAACATCAGCCTCTGTCCAGAATCCTGAACCTGTAAGCTAGAACAGGGTTAGCTGACAGTGTCCTGAACCCAAGAAGGTTGGGAGGGTGGGGTTAGATTGGAGTATGCAGGATTGACAATGGTATACCTCCTCTCCAAACTACTGGCTGGGCAGAAATCTTGAGTTCTAATGAATTTGAACCCAGTTAGGCTAACCTTTCCTTAGCACCTTTCCTTAGCATTAAAGGCTAAAATATCAAGGCAGTATCCAGGGCTTCAGCAACTCTTGTGTCCTAGTAAGACAAGCCACAAATACCCTTGGCCCTATCATCAGGCCTCCATTGCCATAAAATCTTTTTAATTCTCAAGAGGTTGCAGAGAATGAATTACCCCTTAATCATACTTGAAGCAAACCTTCTGTCTAAAAATCCAATGTGGCCAGGCATGGTGACTGGAGCCTGTGATCCCAGACGCTTAGGAGGCTGAGGTGAAATAATTGCTTGAGACCAGGAGTTTGACACCAGCCTGAGCAACACAGTGACTCCCATCTCTAAATAAATAAATACACAGGTAGATAAGTAAATACATAGACAAATTGATAGAATGATAAATAAATAAATGAGTAATAAATAGATTAGAGATAGATAGCCAGCTAGGTAACTAGTCAGCCAGCTGTCTTAAAAAAAAATGGCTGGCTGTGGTGGTTTATGCCTGTAATCTCAGCACTTTGGGAGGCTGAGGCAAGAGGCTCTCTTGAGCCCAGGAGTTCAAGACGTCTGGGCAGCATAGTGAGTCCCTGTCTCTACAAAAAAATTTTAAAATTAACGGCGTGCGCCTGTATTCCCAGCTACTCTGGAGGCTGAGGTAGATCAGGGCTGCAGTGAGCCATGACTGTACCACTGCACTGCAGCCTGGACGACAGAGCAAGATCCTGTGTCAAGAAAAAAAAAAAAAAAAAAAAAAGCAAACTGGGTTTTTTCCCTCTACTTTCACACACAGTTAATACTCAGCACAAAACACTTTTGACATCAGATTC
>NW_012101743.1:4158354-4174741 GCF_000951045.1 Mandrillus leucophaeus
GCTGAAGTTTGGGTGACTGCAGTGGCACCCGGGAAGTTCCCTCCCCAACTTGGAAGGGGTGGGGCTCCCACCAGGTCCATGGAGTGTGCAGCCCCAGCCACGCCTCCCTGCTGCAGCCAGCATGATGGTGGCAGCTGCTGCCATCAGTTCTACTTTCCTGCCTTAGAAATTGGTGATGGTGTAGCAGGAATTTTAAGGAATCAGAGAGACTGATGGGGTTCAGGGGGATATTTATTAATTATTTAGGTACACCAGCCCAGTCGGATTAACATCCAAAGGACTGAGCCCCGAACAAAGAGTTAAGTTACCTTTTAAAGCATTTTGTGGGGTGGGGGGGAGATCTGTGCAGATGGAAGTGAGAAACAAAGGCAGTTATTCAACTGAGACATGCATTATATCATTTCTTACTTTTTAAGGAAAAACATGTTTTGTGACTTGAGTTTATTTATCTGTCTAGTGACCTTGCAGCTGCACAGCTAGGGAATCAGGGTATTCACAATGCTTGGGAAGGGAGGAGAGATAAAGCTCACTAGCCACAGAAAAATAGGCAGTTAGTTTTTAAAGGACTCCAGCTCTTTCTCTTTCTCAGAGGGAATTGGGTTTTCTTACATACAACTGAATTTCTGCTTACACACTCTTTAATTTCTTTTAATTCCTGTTTCAATGGGAATGAGATCTCCTAGTTTTGGACTGGGGCTAGCAGGGGCCTCGGGTGCCCCACCACTTGGCAACATCAGCCTCTGTCCAGAATCCTGAACCTGTAAGCTAGAACAGGGTTAGCTGACAGTGTCCTGAACCCAAGAAGGTTGGGAGGGTGGGGTTAGATTGGAGTATGCAGGATTGACAATGGTATACCTCCTCTCCAAACTACTGGCTGGGCAGAAATCTTGAGTTCTAATGAATTTGAACCCAGTTAGGCTAACCTTTCCTTAGCACCTTTCCTTAGCATTAAAGGCTAAAATATCAAGGCAGTATCCAGGGCTTCAGCAACTCTTGTGTCCTAGTAAGACAAGCCACAAATACCCTTGGCCCTATCATCAGGCCTCCATTGCCATAAAATCTTTTTAATTCTCAAGAGGTTGCAGAGAATGAATTACCCCTTAATCATACTTGAAGCAAACCTTCTGTCTAAAAATCCAATGTGGCCAGGCATGGTGACTGGAGCCTGTGATCCCAGACGCTTAGGAGGCTGAGGTGAAATAATTGCTTGAGACCAGGAGTTTGACACCAGCCTGAGCAACACAGTGACTCCCATCTCTAAATAAATAAATACACAGGTAGATAAGTAAATACATAGACAAATTGATAGAATGATAAATAAATAAATGAGTAATAAATAGATTAGAGATAGATAGCCAGCTAGGTAACTAGTCAGCCAGCTGTCTTAAAAAAAAATGGCTGGCTGTGGTGGTTTATGCCTGTAATCTCAGCACTTTGGGAGGCTGAGGCAAGAGGCTCTCTTGAGCCCAGGAGTTCAAGACGTCTGGGCAGCATAGTGAGTCCCTGTCTCTACAAAAAAATTTTAAAATTAACGGCGTGCGCCTGTATTCCCAGCTACTCTGGAGGCTGAGGTAGATCAGGGCTGCAGTGAGCCATGACTGTACCACTGCACTGCAGCCTGGACGACAGAGCAAGATCCTGTGTCAAGAAAAAAAAAAAAAAAAAAAAAAAGCAAACTGGGTTTTTTCCCTCTACTTTCACACACAGTTAATACTCAGCACAAAACACTTTTGACATCAGATTCTCCAGTGAACACCAACTGGGTGTCTTATGATTTAATTCAATTCTGACACTGTCTACCTGGAGATAGTGTCAGATCCTATGGGTTAATGGCTCAGTCCAATGAGATTGCGACTCCCATTTCAGATGCCAGTCACAAGCACTAGATTGCCACTTCTGACTCCCTGGGTATAAATTGCAGGGTCCTACAATCCCCTCCTCAGGTTCAATTAATTTGTTAGAGTGGCTCACAAGACTCAGAAACACTTACTTACATTTACTAGCTTATTATAAAGGATACAGAATAACAGCAAAATGGAAAAGATGCATAGGGCAAGCTATCAGGAGAAGGGTGCAGAATTTCTACACTCTCTCTAGGTGTATAACCTTCCAGGCACCTCTGTGTGTTCAGCAATCTGGAAGCTCATCAAATCTCATTGTTCAAGAGTTTTTATAGTTCTGGTGTCCTATGGCACAGTAAGGTGACTATAGTAAACAACAAGGTATTGTAGTTCTCAAAATAGTTAGAAGAGAGGATTTATATGTTCCTATCACAAAGAAATAATACATGTTTGAGGTAATGGATATGCTAATTACTCTGATCATTTGATCATTACATAATGTATACATGTATCAAAACAAAATTACATTAGGCTGGGTGCAGTGGCTCATACCTGTAGTCCTGACACTTTGTGAGATCAAGGCAGGAGGATTGCTTGAGGCCAGGAGTTTGCGACAAGCCTAGGCATCATAGTGATACCCTATCTCTACAAAAGATTTTTAAAAATTAGTTGGGCATGGTGGTGTGTACCTGTAGTCCTAACTACTTCGAAGGCTGGGGCGGGAGAATCCCTTGAGCTCAGGAGTCCAAGGCTGTTGTGAGTTATAATCAAGCGACTGTACTCCAGTGAGGGCAACAGAGTGGAGACCCTATCTCCCAAACACACACACATCACATTATACCCCATAAATGTGTACAAAATCATGTCAATGAAAAATACTTCATTTTATGTTTTTATTATTATTTTTAGAGACAGGGTATCACTCTGTGACCCAGGCTTCAGTGCAGTGACCTGATCATAGTTCACTGCAGCTGTGAACTCCTGGGGTCAAGCGATCCTCCCACCTCAGCCTCCCGAGTAGCTAGGACTACAGGTATGCATCATCATGCATCGATAATTAAAAAATTTTTTTTTTTTTTGTAGAGATGGGGTCTTGCTATGTTACCCAGGCTGAACTTGAAATCCTGCCCTCAAGCAATACTTCTACCTCAGCTTTCCAAAGTGCTGGAATTACAGGCATGAGCCACTATGCCTAGAAAAAAAATTTATTAAAGAGTTTTTATAGAACTCATCCCTTAGCCCTGCTTTCCCGCCTTTCCTGGATGTTGGTGGGTGAGGCTGAAAGTTCCAACTTGCCAATCCTCTAATCCTCTATTACCTGTTTTTTCAGGTGACTGGCCCTATCCTGGGCTACCTAGGAGTCACACTCTGAGTTATATCATTAGCATAAACTCAGATGTAATCCAAAGGGACACATTATAAATAAGAAGATAATCCTATTTGTCAGGAAATTTCAAGGGTTTTAGGAGCTTTGTGATGGGAACCAGGGACAAAGACCTAATATATTATAATATCACAGGACTATTTCCCTCAATATGACTTTAAAAATATTCAGTTTTTATGATGCTTAGCTTCTCCCATGACCAGAGTGACACTATTTGTCATAAGGAGGGGCAGAACAGCTGGACAGCTGATAGTTGTCAGGACACTAGTATTTCTTTATTCTGTTACCAAGCATAGCATTAACGGAAAGGACACAGTGCAATTCATTAGCTAGGTTTGCATCCAAGACTTGGAAAAAAATGAAAGGGTATTAAAAGTGGGTAGAAACTTTGAAAGGAAAATAAATCTCGGAACCACCAAATCACTAAGCCAAAGGGAAAAGTCAAGCTGGAAACTGTATCAGACAAACTTGCCTCTCATTCTATTCCTAAATAAGATAGTTACAAAGATTTGTTCAAAAGCTACATACCTCTCTCATAATTTGCCCATAAGGAAAATCATGGACAAAGGACAGACAGAACTCAAAGTCATCCCTCTGTTCCTGTGCAACAAATGCATATCTGATTGCTTCCTTTGCCCTATTGTTTCACTAAGCCAGACTAAGGCATAAGTGACTATTCCTGTAAATTGTGCATTCAGTGAAAGGCTAATCAGAAACTCAAAAGAATACAACCATTTGTCTCTTATTTACCTATGACCTGGATGCCCCCTCCCTGCTTCGAGTTGTCCCACCTTACTGGACCGAACCAATGTACATCTTACATATATTAATCGATGTCTCATGTCTCCCTAAAACATATAAAACCAAGCTGTATCCCAACCACCTTGAGCACATGTTGTCAGGACATACTGAGGCTGTGTCACAGGTGCATCCTTAACCTTGGTGTAAGGAACATGGCTGCATTGAAGCCAGGCAGACATAGGCTGAGGTAAACATCCTGCATGACTCAACAAGTTTAGGCACATAACTCCACTTGTTATATAATCACAGCCATGTAGCCATAACATGGGAAGGCTCATCACTCAGCTCAGAGCCACTATTGTCTGCAAAAGGTACAACTACCCTGCTGACGCTGTACAGGTGCACCCAGAGAAAGAGAGAGAGCCAGAGCTGTCTGTCTTGCAGATGGACAGCGGGAAGCTAGGACACAGTTTGGCTTGCTTGCACCCAGAGGGAAAGAGTTAAGCTGCTGACCCTGAAGGGAGAGCTGGCCGTTCGGCTGTGTATGGGAGTAGCTGCAGCAATTAGCAAAGACAGAGACAGTGTAAGAGAGCTGCTGAATAAAACCATCTTTCACCTGCCTACGCCCCCCACTCCCTTGACCCGAGTGTTCTTTCAGCTATCTGCCACCCATCCACCCACTTCCTTTCGACCTCAGCATGGGCTGGAACCTGCCCCTGGACCTGACACTTGGCAAAATAAATTTTCTCAATTGATTGAGACTTGTCTCAGATACTTTTTAGTTTACAAATTGGTGACCACAAAGGGACTCAGTGGAGGTGGCCCTGACCTTTGGCAAATCTCCTGTTGGTACTTGGTACCAACTTGAGCTATCTTTATAGCTCAAACCAATAGGACAATTTCCTGAGGCCTGGGAGCTCCCCTCCCTCCAGAGAATCCCTGATCTCCCAAAATTTCATTGAGATCTGAAGTATGTTTTGCTGTACAACTCCTTTTCTGGGGTTTTACTTGCTTCCAACAAGACAGGCAAGTTTTCCTGCTTCCATGACGATGGAAGGCAGGCAACTCCTTTCTGGAGTTTGAGCTTGCTTCCAACAAGGACAGCAAGTTTGAGTTTCTTCCCACTTCTAGGATGGTAGAGAGCAGTCTTCAGTCTGAGACCCATTTCTACGTAAATAACTTAATTTTTTTTTGTCTTGGAAATTCTCCTTAATAACTAAAGGTTAAAATTGACAACCAGCTGGTCTTAATTCTCTTTACCATTAGAATACTCAGTGATCATACTGTTGCGGTTTTTTTGTTATTGTTTCAGTCTTTCTCCCATTGGATTTGACCAACTCTACCCAATTTGGTCAAATCTGAATGAGAATTCCAACTTGTGGGGAACAAGGCCTCTGAATTGGCTAAAATTCCTTGCAGTTGCAAAAAGAAAAAGAAAAGAAAAGAAAAAAAATGTGTTTAGTTTCTGTGTCTACTTCCTGTCTTACTTTTCTTTCACCCTATTCCTCCATCCCCTTTGCCATCATCGACCAAGAAAAAATCTAGAGAAGGCTTCTAATGAGTCAAACCCCTCAAAGAACTCAAAACAAAGGCACTATTCATGCCTCTTCGGAGTGTTCTGTTTTCTTTGTAGAGTTTCAAGAGTCATGGGCAGATTCTTTGTAGGTCTAAAGCTCTGTTCTCCTGTATTGCATTACCCGACCTCTTTGGCTTTTGGCAGTACTAGAGATTACCTTGTACTGTAAGAGGATTTGACCTTGGCATATGTAATGGCAAATGAGAGCTACAAAGTTAAGAGTGGCTGAGGACAGTTTACGGGAACTGTTCTCAGCTGAGGTTTTTTCCTCCTAGGAAACTGTTTAGCATCATAATTCTAGTTCAGAGGTTCATTCTAAAGTGTCTTCTTAGTTGCCCTTCATCCTGAAATTAATCTCAACTGACTTGTCTGCACATTTGCATGAGGAACTGAACTGTTGTTTTCATAGATAAATGAGAGACTGAGTTTCCTCAGCTCCGAAATGAAAGGGTATTTTGCTCCTCCCAGCTGAAAGGCACCCCTGGGTGATGAGTGGGAGCTTTCTTTTCTACCTGCTTTAAGTCTGCTGTTACTTTTCTACTGAAATAAAATTCACTGTTTGCATCCAACCATTTTTTTTTTTGCTATTGTTTGCAAACTGGTGAGTTTGTATTACTATTTCATGGCTAGAGTTCTGAATTAAAAGCTATAGGATCTTTGTATGGGTGTGTATGTGTGTGTTTATGTGTACATGCACGCATTTTATTATGTATTTTTGGTCACAAGGTACCAAATTGGCTTAAAGCTAAGTAGTACTCATAAATTAAATAAGCCCAAATGCTTTTCAAGTTCATGTGACTTAAAATCTTTAATAAGCTAGTTTTACAATTATTGGTAAAATAATATCAGAAATGTCTTAAGAATTGTCAGCATACATTTTTGTTTGCACTTACAAATCAAGAGATTTCATACTTATCCCTGCCAAACACTATAAGGTGTCAAAATTTGGCATAAGGGTTAAACTATAAACCCAGTCCAAAACAGAATGATATTTGCTTGTGTAATTCTTGATAAATAAGATGTTAATACTGCTTTAATGTAAACAGCTAAATTTTGGATTATTTAGTAAGATAACCATATATTTAATCTTAAGGTTCTTACTTAGATAAACACCTCAAATTCACAGGCTATAAAATGCTTGACAGGGAAATAATTTTAAATGATGACTATCACAGTTTTCATAAATAATCTAGGTAAACAATTAAAATAAATTAGGTAAATATAATGGGATACTTATAGACAAATTTGTCATAATTTAGAATCTAAATTTATATTAAACTAAATAATAGATATTTCATTAAATGGGTATTTTCCAATAAAAAATATAATAGGAAAACATTCTTTCTAAAAAAAGAAAGTGTGCTCTTATTTAAATGTGAATTACTTTTGTCTAACTAAAAGCTTATTTAAAGGTTATATGTAAAACAAGGTAAAAGAAACCAGGAAATAAGAGGTATTTTTGGTTAAAGAAAAAAAAAAAGCTTAAAGAAAAATAATTTTATATGAGAAAGAATATTAGGCCAGCTACAGTAGCTCATGCCTGTAATCCCAGCACTTTGGGAGGCTGAGGTGGGTGGATTGCTTGAACCTAGGAGTTCAAGACCAGCCTAGGCAAAAGTACAAAACACCATCTCCACAAAAAAAATACAAAAATTAGGTAGGCATGGTGCTGCATGCCTGCAGTCCCAGCTACTTGGGTAGGCTGAGGCAGGAGGATCAGATTGCTTAAGTCTGGGAGGTGGAGGCTGCAGTGAGCCATGATGGTGCCACTGCACACCAGCCTGGGCAACAGACAAGACTCTGTCTCAAAAAAAAAAAAAAAAAAAAGAAAAGAAAAAAAAGAATCGTATATTATAAATTTTGTTGTCCTAGAATAAAATGACTGGTTGTTTAAGAGAGAGGGATGTTCAGGACAAACCAGAAAGTCCAAGCATGTCATGAATGGTCTGTATAAGTCATAAGATTTATGGAAAAAATCTTTTATATGATCTAATTGGCTATAATTAAAGGGAAATGATTTATAATGGTCTTTCTAGAGATTGGGTTTTGATATTAAAAAAGAATTATATACTAAAGAATTGGTTAGGACAATGAAATTTTCTTAAGGTATTGCTTTACTCTTAAAATTACAAGACATTTTAATTTTTTAATGCAAAGTTTAATTTTTGTGTCTCGCTGTTTTTACCTTTCTCTCCCCTTTTAAAAGTCCTGAAATAATAACTCTATCCTTCAACTCATTTTCAGCTCCTGTAAGTATTTTTTCCCCTTCAGGTTCTAATTGTTGTGGCCTGATGCTAAAAATGTTTTATTGTAAAGGTCTAAAGAAAACGTTTCCTTCCAACATAATATTCTGTGCTCTTGGCTTTAAATTGTTCTATGAACCAGAAAATTTGCATTCATGACCCAGGAAACACTCTTTCTATGTCCAACTAATTCAAGTACCCTTTTCATTAGTTTTGAGTTGCAGGTTATCTAAATGGACTCCCCATAGG
This sequence comes from Mandrillus leucophaeus, assembly GCF_000951045.1. Classification (NCBI taxonomy): domain Eukaryota; kingdom Metazoa; phylum Chordata; class Mammalia; order Primates; family Cercopithecidae; genus Mandrillus; species Mandrillus leucophaeus. Next base: position 4,166,389 of record NW_012101743.1, read on the forward strand.
GAACAGCAGTCACACTGCAGATCTTTTCTTTTGCCTTTGGGTAACTGGCCTAATAAACAGATTTTATGCTTTATCAAAATAATTCCTGTCATTACTAAGTTTTGGTTTGCTTGGAAATAACACTGAGATTTAAAAAAAATGTAATTGAGGGTATTACATCCATGAAACTTTCTGTATGTGCTTTTAAAGTCCTTGTGCCATTAAGTTACAGGGCTTTGATTCCTGGGTCTAAAAAGGACCAAGTCCTGCTAAATCTTAAACACTAACAGCAGTTAAAGCCTCATCTTCAGAGTCGATAGAAGATGCCAATCAAAATAAACTGCATTCATGAGACACAGGCCAGAAACTATTCAACTCCTCAAGGCCCAGGGACTATCACGAGAGAGGTGGATGTGTGAGATTGTAAGGGCCAATTTTGACAGACAAGTTCAGTTTCTCTACAAATTAACCATTAATGTCAAAGGCACAATGATGTAAGACTAGCATATGGGTCCCTGTGTTAGATTAACAAGGTTTTCTTGAAGCATTAACCCACTCCTTAATAAAAGGTTATAAAGGTTATAAAAAAGACTTATGAAAATTATATCTTATGGTCAAGATGATTAAAATTTTATAGGTTGTTTATAAAATTTTGAAAAACAAATTTAATTGGGCCTCATGCCATCTTTATTAGGACTGATTGTTTTGGAAATTAAGTCTCTTGTCTCAAATAAAGGCTTTTACCTTTTTTAAAAAATCAAGTTATTACTTTGGCTAAATGACTTATTTTACAATGACCCGTGATCCTATTTTGTAATATAATGTGTTTTAAACTATTTATGTTTGACAAACTTTTCAAAATCAAATTTTAACTTCGGACCTCATTAATTTTTTGATATTAGTCTCCTGAAGTCCAAAACAGACATCTTTAGTTTATTTGGTATAATAAAATCATACAGAAGTATTGTTAAATATGAAAGTGTTTAACTTTCTTTGGATTATATTTATATAAATGTGTTATTAGTATGTGTTCCAGAATTGTATGAAATTCCTGTGATTCTGATGTGTCTTAGCATGTTATCAGTGGTAATTGTGATTATTATCTTAAATTGTTGTATGCCACAGAAGTAACCAAATTTCTTTGTCAATTGTCTCTTTAACTATGACTGTTCTAAGATTTTTTCACCCACAGTTATTTTACTTTCATCTTTTTTTTTTTTGTTAGATGGAGTCTCACTCTGCTGCCCAGGCTGGAGTGCAGTGGCGCGATCTTGGCTCACTGCAAGCTCTGCCTCCCGAGTTCACGCCATTCCCCTGCCTGCCTCAGCCTCCCAAGTAGCTGGGACTACAGGTGCCCACCACAACACCTGGCTTTTTTTTTTTTTTTGTATTTTTAGTACAGATGGGGTTTCACCATGTTAGCCAGGATGGTCTCAATCTCCTGACCTTGTGATCCACCTGCCTCGGCCTCTCAAAGTGCTGGGATCACAGGTGCGAGCCACTGTGCCCGGCCACTTTCATCCTTTTCAAAAGGTGGTTTTATAATCAGCATAGGACTCTGACAGGTGCTCTTGAATGCACATTTCTGATAACTTTGGAGACTGTGACACTAGAATAGAGGAAAAACTTCCAAGACTCCCATGGAGAGCTGAAATGTTCATGATTATCAAGCAGAACAGGAGTTAATTGCATAGACTGAACTAATAGAAAACTGAAATAATTATGACTTTTGCTCAAAATGTTGCTCATCCTTTGTTTTTCAGAGCCAAGAAAACTTTTCTTTAGAGCTATTTACAGCTTTTAACACTTAAGTATACTCGTATAAACAAAATTTAGAGCATATTTCTCTCTACCTGATCTCTCCAAAATTTGGAAACTAGTTGTGTGTATTCTTAACTTACAGCAATATAGTTATTTGCATAAGTGCAATAAGAATCTATTTTCTTTTGTAACAGGACATAACTGGAAAAACTGGTTATTTTACCAAGGTATTGACAAGAATAACATACTTTCGGATACAGATTCCTTTAAGAAATCGAAGTTGACTTACAGGGCCAATAAAAGCCCCTTGTAAAAGCTATCCTCGTACCTTACCTACACAGTCCCTGTACAGTCTCCTAACGTGTGGTAAGTAAAGAATGTCACTTTCTGACAGGCCCAGGAGACCTAAGTTTTCTTGGGACCTCGAGGTGAGGAATTCACCCAATTAATACAAGTATTTGCAGGCACAGGTTGGGCTTAAGGCATTAAAGTTGAATCTAAGATTCCTTGTGGAATAAAGTTCCAGCAAAGTCAATTTTCAAAAAAGAGAACACTATATGACAAATAATTATTCTTGCTGACTTTATGCAAATACTCCAGCTATAGACTAAAACTTATTTTGCAAATGAATTTGTCCTTTGATTTGTCTTTAGTGAAAACAGGACTGGAAAGAGAAAAAAAAAGTTTCAAAATAAACTATAGTATACCTGTTAGATTCCAGTCTTGCCTAGTGTTTTTCAATTTTTACTATTTTCTATAGTTTAGGCTGAATTCTAAAATTTTTCCTGGCTACAAGTCTCCAAAATGATGTTTTCAAATTGTCCTTCTTTCCTTTCCCTTCTTCCCCATTTTTCCTCATTTAAAATCACTAAATATTAAGCTGTGCTTTCTTCAAGCCCTGCAAACTGAAGCTAGACAACTTCAGAAGAAAATAACAGCAACCTATTTACATACACAAACCACTTTCATACCTGCCTACTGATGCATGGACTTCAGAGTAATATGGCCTATATAGATTTTGCAGGATTGTTCTTGCTTGTTTGTTGTTGCTTTTCTCCCTTCCTCCCCCTGTTTTCTCTTCATAGGACATGAGACTTCACAACCTGCTAAACATGAGCTTTTCCAATAACATGGGACCTACTCATCTAGGAATAAAGCATCCTAGCCATGAGAGATCAGACAAACCTAAGACCAGAGGACTCATTTTCTTCTAAAATGCTTTCTCTGAAAGATTTTTAAAAGGGGGGGGGGAATATAAAAACAAAATATATCTCGGGACCCCAAAATCACTAAGCCAAAGGGAAAAGTCAAGCTCGGAAAAGTCAAACTGGACAGGACAAACCTGCCTACTGTTCTATTCCTAAATAAGATAACTACAAAGATTTCTTTAAAAGCTATGTACTTCCCTCACAATTTGCTCACAAGGAAATTCCTTGTGAACAGACAGAACTCAAAGTTATTCCTCTCCTCACGTGAGACTAAAGGATATCTGATTGCTTCCTTTGCCCTATTGTTTGACTAAGCCAGACTAAGGGATAAGTGAATATTCCTGTAAATTGTGTATTCAGCGAAAGAATAATCAGAAACTCAAAAGAATGCAACCATTTGTCTCTACCTATGACCTGGAAGTCCCCTCCCCACTTCGAGTTGTCCTGCCTTTTTGGACTGAACCAATGTGTATCTTACATATATTGATTGGTCTCATGTCTCCCTAAAAGGTATAAAACCAAGCTGTGCCCCGACTACCTTGGGTATATGTCGTGAGGACCTCCTGAGGCTGTGTCACAGGTGCATACTTAACCTTGGCAAGATAAATTTTCTAAATTGATTGAGACCTGTCTCAGATACTTTTTGGTTTACAAAACAAAGCCAGAGGCCTAGTCCAGAGCTTGGCAAATAGTCTATGCTCACTAAGGGTGAGCTGAAGGGAAGGCTTGCAGTGTTAACTTTCCTAAGATATTTTAGTAATAACATGATAGTCTCTCCCATTGTGGTTTAAAATTTCAATAGCACATAGATTTGCATGTTATATTTTTCTATTAAGATATGAACTGTTAAATATACTGAACCAATTCTCTTTCTCCCCTTGAAGGTTTGGTTTAAGATTAGGAAGGTCAAGTAGAGAAGATATCAGAAGGCTTTAGATTTTAGATATATGTCACCGATTGCCATCGATCTCCCTGTCACCGAAATCTTGGATGGGCCCTATAATGCCATCCTTGTTCAGGAGCCCAATTGGAGTTGGGTTCTTGTAGTGCCACTGTAGCCTAGAATATCCAGGCTTCCCATGCTGTCCTTGCCTCCTCTGTCTATGCCTTGCTTTGCCCTGACTTTGTTTGGCCTGGTATAGGCCCCTGTCATCAGCATTCATTTGTAGTCTCCATTTTCTTAGGCCTGTTTTTTATAAATTTTTCCAAAATATTTTTCTGCCAGATTCAAATTCTGCATGGCACATCCTCAAGTGCAGTTCACCAAATGTCTGTTAAATGAATTGACTAAACAAAAAAGTCAGTGCACCATTTTTTATAAGGCACATTTTATATTAAAACAAAGCTGTGAATTCCTTGTAAACATTGGTTCCTAGGACCCCTGCAGATACCAAAATCCATGCATACTCAAGCCCCACATTTGGCCCTGCAGAATCCAAGTATACAAAAAGTTGGCCTTACCTATCTGCAGGTTTTGCATCCCACGAATACTGTATTTTTCATCTGCATTTGGTTGCGGGTGTGAAACCTATGGATATGGCGGAGGGGGGGGGACGCGGGGGCAACTCTATTGAAAAAAATCCACATGTAAGTGGACAAATGCAACTCTAACCTGCATTGTTCAAGGGTCAACTGTATATCTATTTTGTGTGCCAAATAAAATATGGATAAGAATTTCAAAGGAAAAGTCATTTAAACAGAATTACAAGGAAGCCCGATTTTATGAGCTGACATTCCTCAATCACCAATAGGCCCTGTACATCTCACATATATACATATGCAAAATGGCGGTCTAGATGTGTATAAGAGACAGGCCCTGTACATCTCACATATATACATATGCAAAATGGCGGTGGGGAAAGTCCCTAGTGAAAGAACAGTGTTTCAAGACAGGGCCCGTCTCCATTTGTGCTGAAGAGCTCAGACATAACCCTGTAGTCTAAAGGAATCTTCCTAAGAAGCTACTCATAGGGCTCTATGGGAAGGTGGCAGCCAAACATCTATCTAGTATATTCCAAATTCTGTTCACTGTCCTCCCTTTCTGTGGAGGACATAGGGAAATAGGAACCATTCTGGCCCAAAGGTCCTCTGCATCAAATGGAACACAAGAGAAGACTCCACCAAAGCCAGAATGAGGCCGTTCTCCCTTTTCTCTTCCATCCCCAGCCCAGAAGGCATATTGTTGCATATTCTCCAGCTCAGAAGCTGACAATCATGCATTCAAATGTATTTTGTCTCATTCAACCTCCTGGACCCTGGTTCCTGATGATAAAAACACAAAAAGGGAACCTTTTGTTTACTGCTAGGAGAAGCAAGAGGGAGGAGGTAGTTCCCTGATTCATATTCTCATCAAAAAGAAGCAGTCAGACCTTGGCTTTCTTTATGCTGTCTTCCTCATGTGAAACTGCTAGGCTAGAAAACAACAAAAATTTAAAAATGGAGTGTGATGAGAGTTGAGGAGTTATTGTTAATTTTTTTAGGCATGATAATGGTATTGTAGTTATGTTTTTAGAAAAAGAATGTGCATCTGATATGATATGCCTCTGTCCCCACCCAAATCTCATCTTGTATTGTAATCCCCACATGTCAATACAAGTGGAGGGGTCTGTTGGGAGGTAATTGAATGGATGGGTTTCTCCCATGCTGTTGTCATGATACTGAGTGAGTTTTCATGAGATTTGGTTGTCTGTTAAGTGTCTGGTGCTTCCCCATCTCACTCTCTCTCCTGCTCCCATGTCAGATGTGCCTTGCTTCCCCTTTGGCTTCCGCCATGATTGTAAATTTCCTGAGGCCTCCCACACCATGCAGAACTATGAACCAATTACACCTCTTTTCTTTATAAATTACCCAGTCTCAGGTATGTCTTTATAGCAGTGTGAAAACAGACTAATACACTGTCTTTTAGAGAAACATGCTGAATTGTTTATAAATGACATTATACCTGGGATTGGTTTCAAATTAATTAGGGGGCAGTGGCAATTTCCCACAAGTTGTTAATTGTTCAAGCTGGGTGCTAGGTGCCTGAGGGATCATTATACCATTCTGTGTATGTTTATACACATTTGACCTTTTCCATAATAAAAATTAAAGAAAAAAATCTGGCCATCTGTGTTTCTTTTCCTTTTTCTTAGCTGTCTTTGCTCTCATTTTTGTGTCTTCATCTGCAAATTAAAACACATTATAATTTTGAAAAAGTTACCTTTAAAACCTCAATACTTTTGAGTAAATATATATGCTTTTGCTGTCTCTCATTTGTTGTTACACAGAAATTTATTCATTCAAACATTTATTACTATTGTCAGGAACTGTGCTAGGCACTGGGGATATACACATTATTAAAGTCACATTAGGTATTAGATGATATGAGAAATTAATGTTAATTTTTTCATAAGTTAATGGTATTATGGTTAAGAAATATCATTTTAAAGAGATGCATAGAAATATTTTGTATTGAAGTGTGATGACATTTGTAATTTACTTTGAATACCTTAGTGAAAAATCTATATTTGAAGCAAACATATCAAAATGCTAACAAATGTTAAACCTGAGTACTAAAGTATATAGTATTAATTACACTATTCCCTTTACTTTTCTGAACATTTGAAGATTTTCATGATAAAAAGGGAAAGAAAACTACGTGTGTGTTGGAGTGGGGAAGGAGAACGCTTTCTAGGAGCTCAGTCTAATGGAGGAGACAAATAGGTAAAGAGATTGATACAATCCAGAGTGACAGAAGGAAGCTTGGGTTGCTCTGGACACACAGAGGAGTCTCAAAATCAGACTGATTGGAGGAGGGTGGTTGAGGAATGGTTGACCAGGAAAGGTGGCTCTTAGAGTAGTTATTTGATTACAAAAGTACTGCATGCCCATTGTTGCAATGAGTAAGCCAAGCTTGTTGGAAAAAGAGACTGGTATTGTAGGCAGAGGGCCTCTCTACCAAGTAATAGAGTCAATAGAAAGAACATAGAATACTGAGGAAACAGAAAGCAGTTCTAGCCTGGGCAACACAGCATGACCCCACCTCTACAATTTTTTTAAAAAAAATAGCTGGGCATGGTGGCGCCCGCCTGTGGTCACAGCTACTCGGAAGGCTGAGGCAGGAGAATCACTTGAACCCTGGAGGTGGAGGTTGCAGTGAGCAGAGATTGAGCCACTGCCCTTCAGCCTGGGTGACAGAGGGAGGCCCTGAAAAGAAAGGAAGGAAGGAAGGAAGGAAGGAAGAAAGGAAGGAAGTTAGTTTTCAGGCTACAGAGTATGGTGCAAGAAAGAGTGACAGGGCATATGTGATTAGAGAAGGATCAGTCAGGGTCTGAACTTTACCCTGAGGGCTATGGAGAACTATTGAAGGATTTTGACTATGAGACTGACATGCTTAGATGTGTGCTTTAAGAAAGTTTGGTTTTCCAGCAGCAAGGAAGTAAAGTGACATTGGGGACCAGGAAACTGGGGCAATATCAGAGGAAGCAGAGCCTTTGTGGAATATGCCAACCAAGAAGAAGAACCCTCTGGTCAATTATTAGCCAGGAGAGGGCATAAAAAAGGTGGCTTTTTGTGATGCACTACCCCAGATGGGGTGCCTTCCATAAATTAGCAGCCAGTCTAAAGGGAGTGCCTTTTTGGAAACTGTACAGCAGTGCCCACTGGGCACGAGATTTACACCAAAAAGCCCTTCCACTGGGCTGATGCAGCCCTGTAAGGCTTACTTTGGTACAGCCCAATCCCCTGACGTGGTCTGGTGCCACGTGCTTTGTACAACTATGCACAACCAATCTGGAGTCAAATTGCTTAGGTTTGAATCCCAACTGTGTGACCTTGGGGATAGTACTTATAACCTGCTCTGTTGCCATTTCCTCATCTATAAGAAGTACCCTACAGTTATTTATGGATTAGATGGCAATAAATGAATATAAAGCACTTATGGGGATGCCTAGCACAAGGTTAGCAAGTGTTCAAAAACTCTTCAGTATTATTATTGTTTTCAGGAACCTTCTTCTAAAATAAGTTTTAAGAAATAAAACCAGTTTTGAAGCAAGGCTTGCAGGACGCTGTTGGCTTTCTTACCACTAGAGTCAGAATCAGAGTCACTGTCGCTATCTTCAGAATACTTCTCATGTTTTCTTTTCGATAATTTTTTTTTTCTTCCTTTCTTGGACCTTTCACTTGAATGACTAGACTACTTTTTTTCTATAAAAAATACAAATAAAAAGGTAACTTCTAGGCCGGGCGTGGTGGCTCAAGCCTGTAATCCCAGCACTTTGGGAGGCCGAGACGGGCGGATCATGAGGTCAGGAGATTGAGACCATCCTGGCTAACCCAGTGAAACCCCGTCTCTACTAAAAAATACAAAAAATTAGCCGGGCGAGGTGGCGGGCGCCTGTAGTCCCAGCTACGCGGGAGGCTGAGGC
>NW_012101743.1:4175045-4175675 GCF_000951045.1 Mandrillus leucophaeus
TGATTATCAATCTTACTACATTTGAAATACTGAAAAGGAATAGATGATAGGCAATCTGAATAAAAGTAAAGTCTAATGTTCAACTATTTATTAACATTTTTTAACTTCTCAAGAAAGGTCTGTATCTTAAAAATACCTTCTGATGTAGAAACTGAAGTAGTACATTTCTTTGGCTCTTCATTCTCTACTTGCATATGTTCAGCAGAGCTGAATTTAAAGAAAATGGTTATAAGAATTAGAAAAGTGATGAAATATGGACCATAGAGTATAAAAACATAGACTTAAAACTTTTCAGCAACAATGACAATTGTCCAAGAACCATTAAAAACAAGCATTGGATTGCTTTCATAAGAATACAGTTCATGTCTGTAATCCCAGCACTTTGGGAAGCCAAGGTGGGAGGATCACTTGAGTCCCAGAGTTCAAGACCAGCCTACGCAAAATAGCAAGACCCCATCTATACAAAACATTTAAAACATTAGCCAGGTATGGTGGTGCTTGCCTGTAGTCCCAGTTACTCAGGAGGCTGAGGTGGGAGGATCACTTGAGCCTGGGATGTCAAGGCTGCAGTGAGCCATGATCATGCCATTGCACTCCAGCCTGGGTGACAGAGCAAGACTGCCAAAAAAA
>NW_012101743.1:4176130-4205066 GCF_000951045.1 Mandrillus leucophaeus
ACCTAGAATTAATTATATATTTATATATATTTGTTTTATTGCAGATAATTCTGAAAATAAGTATTATTAAAGTTTTACAGTAGGCTTGACATGGTGGCTTATACTTATAATCTCAGCATTTTGGGAGGCCAAAGCACAAGAACAGCTTGAGCCCAGGAATTCAAGACCAGTCTGGGCAACATAGTGAGACCCTTCTGTACAAAAAATTTAAAAATTAGCGAGGTGTGGTGGTGTGCACCTGTAGTCCCAGTTACTCGAGAGGCTGGGGCAGGAGGATCACTTGAGCCGGGAAGGTCAAGGCTGCAGTGAGCCATGATCATGCCACTGCACTCTAGCCTGGGTGACAGAGTGAGACCCCACATCAGAAAGAAAGAAAGAGAGAAAGAAAGCAAATAAATCAATAAATAAAGTTCTATAATACTTTAGAAAGGGACCTTCTATATTATATAATCTTTCCCTTTGAAGATCACATCTGCAATAATTTAGGTATTGCCTAGAAAATTATTTTTAGTGTTCCTTCTGATTCTAATTCTATGAGTTCCAGTCCTTTAAGCATTTCCCAAGGGTATCTATAAGAATACACTTCAGATAATAATGCTTTATCACCTTGTCACAAATTACAGGTTTACCTGTGAAGCACATTGCCTCAACTCAACCTAAACACAGAAATAGATGAGAGGGAAGAAGAAACTTATGAGCAACACCAAAGAGAAAAGAAATAAGAAAAAAAAAAAAAAAAGCATTAATATTTCACATAGTATTGGATATAGAAAAATTAACGAAACCAAACTACACTGGCATCTTCATTTTTTAAAAATCGCTGTGTAATACTATTATCTGGAATGCAATCTGCTCCTGGGTTGAGGAAAAAAATCAAAATATAAATGTATTATCTGTTTTAACACTGAACTCTTCTATTAATAGGAAATTAGCACCCCATGAATAAAATTTAAAGAAAACAATTAGCATGCTAAAATCCATGAGCAAAATGTTTTAATTCTTAGGTATGTTAGACTCCCTTTAGTTCCTTCTAAAAAAAAAAGTACCTTACCTATCTGTCCTTTGGAGGACATTAATTTTTTTTTGTATTATAACGTTTGTCATTTATTGTTTTAATTTTTGCTGTTACTCATAAACTAAAAAAAGAAAACTAAGAGAGGTTCAATTTCCCCAAAGTTTAGCTGCTTTCATCTATAAAAATCCTTATAAAAGAAATATATTTGATTTCATTGCTTGAATAAATTGTTTTTACTTCTTTATTCAGGGAAAAGGTATTATAAGTATACAGAGTTAGACTCAGAGGGTTTCCCATTTCAAGAGCAGGCAATCTAAAAGTAAACATATGTCTAATGGTCCTTGGAATATGAGTATAGGGACCAAGGATGCCTGTCAGACTATAAAGACACACAGTCTTAGTGGTGTGAGGCACAAAATTAAGGCCCAATATTGTGGACTACCTTGGCAATTGGGGAAACCAGGAGGGCTCCCAATAGCCTAACTGTGAATTCCCCTCTCCATTCTGCTCCTGCAAATAAGGTCCCCTAGCCAAATGACCCCGCTTCTCAAAGAGACCAGACGCAGTTCCATCTTATCTCTGGGTAGCAGATTTTAGTACACTGTCAGCCTGTGGAATTATTCAAACAAGCCAATTATATCCTTCCAAGGGGAAGCAGGTATTACCTCAATTTCTTGATACCACAAAGTCTACCTCCCACAGCCCCTGATTATTCACTGTCTTACTAACAGCAACCTAGGTGTGGCCTTTCGTGGCACACTGTGTTCTCTCCCATTCCAGCTGTGAATATATGTGATTAATAAACCGCTGTTGATCTCATCTGTCCTGTGTTCAGCTACTCCATAACACAAAGGGTGGGAATCCTTCCCTCATCAACCTGGTGAAGAGCAGATGATTGTAACAGTCCCTGCTGCTACCTGGTTTTATCTGTGCCTTAAGATAAATTATTTATCTTCTATGTGCACAAATGCAAATTTTACCCAAGTTGTTCTTACATCTTTTGGTTAGGATTCTAAAATAATAAGTTTTTTTGATTGACACAAACTGGGAGGACCTTTCTATCCCAAAGGCAGGAGGGTTCCTCAGAGGAAAAGTGCAGTAGTTTCACTCACCTCTCCCACATGGGCAAAAAATGTGTATCTCTAACCTAACTCAGGACTGTTTTTACTGCTTCTGCTCCCAGGCATGAAACCCTAATAGCCAACACCTGTGAAATGTTTATTATGTTCAAGGCACTAAATCATTACAATAACCCTAAAAACGTCAGTACTATTTGTATCCCCCTTTTACAGCTGAAAAAAAAATGAAGCTTGGAGAGGTTACCAAGGTCACACAGGTATTAAGTGGCAAAGTAAGGCTTACAAACTCAGAAAGTCTCAATCCAGAAGCAGTCCTTCTCATCACTATGCTTTATTATATCCCACTAATGGAAGAAAAAGACTAATTAAGACATCTCCCAACTGCTGGAATTTCAATCTATCCCTCAATACCTGCAACGTTTTTAAATTTCTCATTTTTTAACTGTAGTGCATGTAAGGCACTCAGTATAGTACCTGAAACACTCAATAAACATTTGATATGAGTACTTACACAGCAATAATTATAACTATTTTCCTTCTCAAACCATCTACTTCACACTCCAATAGTCACTCTCATTAGAGGAAAACTCATCTCACTCTCCTCTCATTCTTCAGGGTCAAGATTGAGACCACTTAAGACATTCCTCAAGGTAAATCTGCAGTTTAGCACATCACTTTGCCTACATTCATCCAATTATCTCGTCTCAGAGGAAGGTATTCTCCTTTCCAATTTAAACCCTTAAGCTCAACCCTTTCCAACTCCCTACAAGGAATTTCCACTTACTTAGTCTGTTAGGATCTCAAGCCGATAATTCACTCAACACACAACACATTCAGTAGGTTGAGCCCCTACTAAGTGCCAGGCATTGCAAATTCTGTAATGAATAAAATAGGGGTCCTGGTTTTCCACGAGCTCAGTCTAGTGGAGAATAAAAATATGTTCACGAATGATAACACAAAACAAATGCTATACGTAGGTCTGTGACCCTTAGCCGTGTCTGCCCTGAGATGAGAGGCGAAAGAGGGTGGAGGGAGACCGGGACACCCTACAAAGAGGCCCAAGGATGAGTGAGAATGTAAAAGAGGAGAAGGGCGAAAAAGGAGCTGTCGTGGATAGATTGCGGAAAAGGATGAAAATGGGCGCAGTGAAAGTAGAAGGAGCGAAATGCAAATGGTCAGAAGCGGGCTGAAAGATGAAGCGGACTCGCTGAAGGCAAGCGGGCCTCTTAGAGCGAAGGTGCGGCCATGATATCACTCACCTCTGCCACGGGCTCACCTCCCTGTCCTCGTCCCGCAGGAGCGTGAGTAGTTGCCGCAATAGGCGCACGAGGAGGCAGAAGCGAAAGTCATGCCCCGCGGCGCAGAGAGCCACTCTTGAGAATGGGACCACAAGTGGGAGCAGCAGGGCTGGTTTTGGGAGCCTTGACTGAGCCCATTCCATTCCCCAGTCAGAGAGCAAGCGTTCCAGCGAGAGCTGCTCCCCAGCGGGGAATGGGAGGCTTTGCTGGCCTTGGGGCTCTTGGACGAACTGCAACACATCCTCCCCGGAGCCCGAGGCCTCCCTCTCGGCACTACAGAACAGGACATTGGAGCTACTGCAGCTTCGAAAACGGCACATTCTCAGGAGCCTCAGCAGTATCCGTTGTCTTTGCTCCAAAAACCAAGCCCGCGCAACCGCTGGGAGCAAAGGAAACCATGGGAACCATTGCGAGTACGTTGGCAAAACATTTCCCCAGGTCTGTGTGGCCAAGGTGAAGAGGTGTGTGTCTTGGTGTAAATAAACCTCCACTGCAACCGATTTCGCTCATTCTTTGGTTCCGCGTTGAGGCTCGCCAGGGTCTAAATCCGCATGGAGACCACGTCTTCCTTAGGCTCCTACTTGAAAAAACTGAAGGGCAGGACGACAGGCCACTGGAGACATTTCACAGAATGGTCATATCAGCAACATAGTCAATTCTGTTCTTGTATAGGTGCTTTCCGTGAGTGTGTGTATTACATGCTCTATAACATTGGGTGCACTCTGTGTCGTGTGTATAAATTATGTACATTTGGTTATGTGTGTATATATGTACATATATAATAAATAGGACTGGCTCAAACAGATTCACATATTTTTCCAGTCTATTTGAATTAAAAGAAAAATCTGAGATGGGAAGAAAAGGGACAAAGTATTCAAAGTATTTCGTACACAACTTAAAGTGTGTTTATTTCAGTGTTGTCAGATTTATTAATAGCAAAAAGAAATATACAGTAGGCCCACTTATCTTTGAATTTCAAATAAAGAATAATGTTTTAGTATAAGTATGTTCCATACAATAATACAATAGAAAGTGACTACTTTCTATTAAAGATGAGGTGATAGCCAATGTTGTACTTCTTCCTTCCTCTCCCACTACTTCTAAAATTTGTTTCTTATATTCTTTTTTGTTTGCTTGTTTTGTTTTGTTTTGTTTTGAGACGGAGTCTCACTCTGTCACCCAGGCTGGAATGCAATGGTGCGATCTCAGCTCACTGCAACCTCCACCTCCTGGGTTCAAGTGATTCTCCTGCCTCAGCCTCCCAAGTCGCTGGGATTACAGGTGCCCGCCACCAAACTTGGCTAATTTGTGTATTTTTTAGTAGAGATGGGGTTTCATCACGTTGGCCCAGCTGGTCTCGAACTCCTGACCTCAGGTGATCCTCCCACCTCAGCCTCCCAAAGTGCTGGGATTACATGCATGAGCCACTGCCCCCAGCCTTGTTCCTTATATTCTAAGGCTTTTTGCTTGCTGTTTGAGAAAGGGAAGTGGGAGCAGCTCCTGATATCCACAAACTGACCTCGCACTTACAATTAGGCATGTTCTTCTCTTGTTGAACATAAACTCACAAAACGCCAACCCAAGACAAGATCACTGGGAGCCTGACCAAGTGAGACAAAACAAGACCACTTCATAAGCTTGTGCAAGCGCAGACAAAAACAAGTTCACTGTGACACCCAGAAAACACCAAACACCCCCTCTTGGCCAAGACAGGTCACTGCTACTTAGCCAGTTAATGTACATCTTTATCCTCCCTCTAGTCTGCCCTCCCTATAAATAAGATTTATTGAAATGTGCAATCATACAATTGCCCCTGCTTTCTGATGGATCTGAGATGGAACTCCTGCTTCCTAGACCTTCCCCCAAATTGTCCAAATTCTATAATAGGTTCGTTCTAACAACTTCTTACTAAAACACATCATAGTTACCTATAGTGTGTGTTGTCCCTCCCTGGACTAAGAGTAATAAATCCAATTTGTCAACTATGGGTATGTTTCTGGTAGTCTGTGGTTGAAGGGCATTGACACATTCCACTGCCTAAAATGTTCTTCCCCAGATATTTATATGGCCCTTTACCTTAGTTCATTCCATTCTTTGCCCATACATCATCTTTTCAGAGAGGCTGTCCCTGACCACACAATTTACAATAACACCCTCATCATCCTCTATCCCTTTACTCTATTTTTCTTCATAGCACTTACTACTTTCTGATATTGTATTATATATTTAGATTATATATACACAAATGTTGATTGTATGTCTCTTCCATTATAATGTAAGTTCCATGAAGACCAATATTTCAACTTGATAATAATTATATCCACAGTGCCTACAACATTGCCTGGCACAAAGTAAGCACCAAATGATATATATTTAATATGTATTGAAAAAATGAATGAAGTTTACAGTGTTGGGGTTTATAAGTTTCATTGTCACATAGTCATAATCAATCTGTTGTTTGGGCTTAGTCTTCCACTTAAATAAATTGGCTTACTGCAAAATCTCCATTCTTAATTCTTTATTTGGACTCATTTCTTATTTGATTTGACTTCATATATTGCCAAGTAATTTTTCACAAATGACTCATGGGTAGTATATTCCCTCAATTTTGTTCAAGTTTGGAATAAGCCGTCTGTTGCTTTCTTTGGTAGATTGTATTATTGTTAGCAATTATCAACTCCTCCTTTTCCAGTAGGAGAGTTATATATCCCTATCCAATTGACTTTGGAAAGTTTTAAGAAAAAAGGGCAATAGGCAGTATTAGACAGGTCACTTAAAGAGAGAGTTGTTGGGATGAAACAGAAAAGGGGATAGTGGTGAAAAAGCAACATATATTTGGCACTTATTGGGTTCCAGACACTCATTCATTCAGCATTAAGCAACCATCTCCATCTACAATTTGTTGGGCCAAGGGATGCTTCACAAATAAGTTAATACTTGAGATGGGTTTTTATGGAAGACCAGGCACTTACCAGGAATTAACCAGACAACACGTTAAGCGAGATGTGGCTATGAAGGAAATGACTATTCCAAGCTCAGGGCTCCAGGCTCAGACTTGAAGGCAGTAAATTGCATGGCATATTCTGGAAACTGTGAGCAGTTTGACACTATGCGTAGTTAATTCATTTAATCCTCAAAGTGACTCTGTGGGAAGGTATTATTATCCCTATTTTACAGATGAAGAATCAGGCTCAAGATCAAAGAGCTAGTAAGTGGCAGTATCAGAATTCCAATCCACTCACATCTTCTCCTTAAGATTTTGTTTCTTCCACTCTACCTTACTAGGGTTTCTGCAGATCCCATGGAGTGACCTTACCAAATCTGTATCCATAAGCATAACATATAGGAAGGGCTCTAAGACTGAATGAGTGTCACTTTATCTTTTGTCATCAATTAATATATATTAAGCACCCACAAGATTGGTGGCATTTTAACACAGGACAGGACAGTTACTACCCTCATGGAATTCATAATCAAATTCAAAAGGCAAGCAAACACTGACAATATGGCTATAAAACCTAACTCATTCCATTTTCAGCCAATGAAACCTTTCTAGAATGTGAAACAATTGATACCTCCAAATCCATTTGATATAGGTTGTTCTCTGACCTCAGGTGATCCTCCCACCTAAGCCTCCCAAAATGAGTTGTTGTTGTTTGAAGTAGGGTTCAAACTACTGAGTTGTTTGAAGTAGGGTTAAGCCCTCCAGATTAAAAACAAAAGTAAAAGTAAAATAACTAGTTGAGAAATAGAAAATTAATTAAACTTTCCGGTGATCCTGTCCCAAAGATGATTATTAAGGCCACTCAGGCTTCTTGGTCTGTTCTGCTTTCCTACAAATAAAATTCCTTTCCTGACCATTGGATCCCCTTTCATTATAGGTAGCTTTTAAACTTGTTTAGTTTTAGCTTGGTTAGGGGGTGAGAGATACAGCAAGAAGGGAAGAGAAGGTTTGCTGTGCTTTGAATGAACAGGTTTCATCATATGTCAGTTGGTCTTCCAAACTTTTAAAACACTTTCAGGAAAGTGACAAAGGCAAGGTAATTCTGTTGCCAGCCTCAGTGATGTAAATGCTGGTGCAAAATAAATTGTATTGTGCCTTCCAATTTACTGACAGGTGACCAACAAACATGACATCTAGAGTGGCATCTATTGCCACTGTAATCTGTATTTCAAAGATACGTCTTATTTTAGTTTACATCAATGAAGCCCCTGAAAGATAAATAGATCCTAAACTTTCAAGAAATACCTGGTTCTAATTACTAAGATTTTTTTTTTTTTTTTACTACTAAGTTTTGGGGAGGATAACTCAGAAAAAATGGTTATTAAGTACTCAGTTGCCAGGAAAAATACTAATCTGCCTTAGTTTACTTTACAACAGCATACTTCTATTTGCCGTGAAATATCTTTATAGTAAATAATGAAACTTTCATAATGTTAAGTCCTAATAAAAAATCAATAATGCAATAATTCCCACATAGTTTGCTTTCCCACAATACAAAATCTTGGAGAAGAGCTTAAGGAATTGCATATTTCCATGTGAAATACAGCTATATTATACCACTTTGATGTTTTATTATATCATGTGGCTTTACTTTATTGAGGAGGATGAAGAATAGATTAGGGATGGGTAGATGATGACATCCATGTCTGATTTCCTGTCAGAGAAAATTAGATATGGTTAGATCTGTTTTCAGTCTAATATCCTGACGGACATTTTCAGCAAAATTTTTTTTAGGAAAGAAGCACAGGAATTCTAATGCAAGGTATTAATAGGTACAAATTTAAGATTTTTGGAAATGAATGCAGTATTATCCTATAAATATCTTTTTAAAAAGATAAGGAAGGTAGTGAATGGCCTTAATTATGGCAGAAAAAAGTTACTATTTGGTTCCTTGGTTGAAGATATGATCAATAACCAGCCTAAAAGGGAAATATTTTGCTCTCCAAACACCCATCCTGTTGTTTCATTCATTATGGTACTCAGTTGGAAGGGTATTAGCAGAGGATTTTAAAAAATTATGTAACTCACAATGTATTTTTACAGTCATTAATCACTGAACACTTACTATGTGTCAGACACTAAAGCCCTCTGAAGATGAAATGCTATGGAAATAGTAATAATAAAAAATTAAAATAGTAATAATAAAAAATTAAAAATGCAAGTGTTAATATTATTAATCTTTCAAGATACAGGTCAAATGACAGCACTCGATTTGCTATTCTCTTCTCTGCTTCTACACCTTGTACAAATATTTTTGTACATGTTTGTGTACCTACCTACTGAGCTCCCTAAAGAGGTAGAGACCTTTGGG
This sequence comes from Mandrillus leucophaeus, assembly GCF_000951045.1. Classification (NCBI taxonomy): domain Eukaryota; kingdom Metazoa; phylum Chordata; class Mammalia; order Primates; family Cercopithecidae; genus Mandrillus; species Mandrillus leucophaeus. The sequence continues at coordinate 4,184,838 of NW_012101743.1, forward strand.
TTATTCATTTTTGTATTCTCGAGAGCCTAACATAGGGTTTTTGCTACAGATCAAGCAAGGGGTTAGTAAATGCTAGTTGAAATGAGGGAATTAACACAGTACTGCATCATTTAGTATTCAATTAAGAAGACAGTTGTCCAAACACTAAATTTCTTTCTTAAAAGTAGTTAATGTAATGTAGTTGCTGCCTTGTTATCCCAGAACTTGAATTACCATAAGAAGTTGTTAATTCATATTTGATTGTATGTATTCTATTTCAAGATGGTTTATCATCTAGCAAACAGTCTAATAGAGCAGATTCAAATTTGCAAAAGAAATGAAACCTGTATAGTCTCTAAAAGTTTGTAGGCCCTAGAAGTTCACATTGAATTTCGATGAAAACGACTCGCGTCCCTTCCATCCAATTGCTTGCGACTGCCTGACAGATCTTTCCCTTTCCTTTTTTCCCACCCTTTCGCCCTCCGGAAATAGCCGAACACACAAGAGCTTCCCAGTCTTCCTCCGCCCCCTTGCGGAAAGAGCCGAAGGCAGAGCACGGCGCCGAGGTGGAGCCGCCTCAAGCTCGGGCCCTTCCGGACCACCCCGGCCTGCGCTCGGAAGAGGAGGGCGCCTTTGACTTGAGCGCTTCGCCCCCGCGCTGTGCCCTCTGTCGGCGGCGTGGGGCAGCTGTAGCAGCGTTGGCGGCAGGAGGCGGCGGCCGCGTCGACGTCGACCCAGACTGGAGCGACGTTTAAAGAAGGGGCAGAATCGCCGGGGAGTGCGGCTTCTTCTTGTTGGGGGACTCCCAGCCTTCCGCGCGTCCCGAGGTGGAGAAGCGGCGGCGCCGCGAAGCAGGTGAGGACCCGGCCCCAATCCGGGAGGGGGCGAAGGAGCGCGCTTGCCTTCTCCGTCCCTGGGCCGCGCCTGCGTTTGCATTCGCCTCACTTGAACCAGGAAGCGGCAGAGTCGGAGGCTCTGCTCCTCCGGCTCTTTCTTTGTGTGGGCCGGGGAGTGAAGGAGGGGACGAGCAGCGAGGGCGGCGGCGCGGTCCCCTTCGCCGTTAGGGGCCGAGGGGCTGCCGGTGCCCTGGGTAGGCCCCGGGGCGTGGGGAGCCCATCACAGAGACCCACTTGGCTTTTCCCTCGCCCCTCTCCCTGCTTTTTTGTGCCTCTTTTACTACCGCAGCCCCTACTTTGATTTAGAGCTTTTCTGCCGGGCCCATCCTCCCCTTCCGTCCCCTTCCCGGGGCACAACAATGCCGCCTGCTTCGCTTCATCCCCCCCAACACCCCACCCTGCCTTTCACCACCTTCTACTTTCCCTGGTACCCCATATTCCTCCCGCCTTCACTCTGCTGTTTGTACCTCCATCTGTATTTGCAAGAAGCTTGCTTTGCACGTGAATTGGGGTTAAAAACCTCGGTTGCAGCTGGCAGGGTCCATATGGGGAAGAGGGAGGTGGAGGAAGGGAGATGAGGTTCAGCTGCCGCAGGGAGCCGCGTGTCGGTTTGTTTCACTCCCTCGCGGATGGCTTTTATCTCTTTTCCACCGTCACCAGCTCCTCCAAACCGGCCCTTGGTCAAGGGTTTCACAGTGATGTGGAATGATTTTTCCACAGTCGAATAGCAGATCTTCGGGGTGGGTTCAGACCGACTTGTGCTGTCCCTGGGCCCACCCTGACGGGGAGGAGGGGGACACATAAACGAAACGAAACCGAGTCCCAGTGTCACCTGGACACGTACATTTGACGCATTCCCATATTGGAAGAACCCGTGTGCAACTGACAAAAATTGCGTGCCATTTTCAGAAAACCTGTCTTTCCACTTAAAATCGACTTCTGTGGAAATGCCCGTATTTCGGAAGCCCTGGTTTTTGGCAAACTGTCCAAAGGTCACCCTTTCTGATGATGAATACCTTTATGGTAACCTGAAATTCCTTGGTACTGTTAACATGCAACACCTTCTAATAATGTTTTAAATCTTTGATTTTTAGACTTTTTGCCTGCTGTTTGTTCTTAAGGTATCATTTTGAAAAATTTAGAAGGTATTTGAGACAGAATTGCCCTCCACGTGTATGTAACTTAAGCATTGTGACATCTATACCTTTTTGGTAACTTCAAAGGGAGAGAATATTAATAAAAATATTTCTTCACTAAAATTACTTGTCAACTAATTGTTAATATATAATATCCATGTATTAAAATATATCCATATATAATCATATGTATGGATATTATATGTATATTTAATATATGGATTTTTTTAAACTTTGGCCTCTGTTACTGGAAATATCTTCTGCAAAGTGCAAAAAATGATGTTTTGCTAGTGCTACACAACAATGCATTCTGAACATCATCCCCTTTTTCTAGCGTAATCTATTCCAGTAAGTTAATGTTTTCATTTTCACTAACTCATTTGGTGTGAAAAAGTTCTCATACCAATGCACATAATTCTTTACCAACAAAAATGAAATGTTTCGTGTTTTCTTGGAAGTGGGCATTTAGAAATGGTAAACTTTCCTTTTCCTTTGTCATATTTTTTCATGATAGTGTCTGTTGACTTCACTTGGCACTGTTTAACATTCCACCTCTGGAAATTGTAAAGATGGAGAGATGAGGGGAAGGGACAAGGGGATGAAGAAAGAGGAAAGGGTAAGAAAGATGTTTAATAGTTTATCAAGATGAGGCACCCCAATTTAAATAACAGAAAAATAATGGGACGTTGGGAGGTAATAATTGTCAGTGTTTATAAATGTCATTGGCTCCAGGGTGTAGATTCTGCATATATTCTTAAAGATTAGTTAAGAGTGTGAATTTCAGACACAGTATTGCACGCACTGAGCTTTTCTGACATTTAAATCATTTACAGAGAAGTAACTTCTGTGTGTTCATGATGATTTTCCTTAATTTTGACAGTTAAAAATCAACTCTTACCTCTTCTTGGAGAGAAAACCCAAAATTGGGACTAAGAAAATTAATTCTAATCTTTAAAAATCACTTAGTGGAGATGCATGTATCTAATATTCAAAAGAAGGTGACTATGGAGATTACTGTTCAAGTCTCTCTAACAGTGTAAAACTTGCTCAACTCAGGAGCAAGCCATGAGATTTGACACTTGTTCCAAAAGCCAACCTGTATGAACAATTTCTGTAAAAGCCAAAAAATTATGCCAAACTTTGGTTAAAACTTGAATAAACTAATGATGCTGCAGCTTAAATTCTAAATGATAAGTACTTTTGTTTTTTCTCTCTAATCTTTCCCATCCCCTCCTCTCTTTCTCTTAAAGGCATGGAGAGTAGAAAACTGATTTCTGCTACAGACATTCAGTACTCTGGCAGTCTGCTGAACTCCTTGAATGAGCAACGTGGCCATGGACTCTTTTGTGATGTTACCGTTATTGTGGAAGACCGAAAATTCCGGGCCCACAAGAATATTCTTTCAGCTTCTAGTACCTACTTCCATCAGCTCTTCTCTGTTGCTGGGCAAGTTGTTGAACTGAGCTTTATAAGAGCAGAGATCTTTGCAGAAATTCTCAATTATATCTATAGTTCTAAAATTGTTCGTGTTAGATCAGATTTGCTTGATGAGTTAATTAAATCAGGGCAGTTATTAGGAGTGAAATTTATAGCAGAGCTTGGTGTCCCATTGTCACAGGTTAAAAGCATCTCAGGTACAGCTCAGGATGGTAATACTGAACCTTTACCTCCTGATTCTGGTGACAAGAACCTTGTAATACAGAAGTCAAAAGATGAAGCCCAAGATAACGGGGCTACTATAATGCCTATTATAACAGAGTCTTTTTCATTATCTGCCGAAGATTATGAAATGAAAAAGATCATTGTTACCGATTCTGATGATGATGATGATGATGATGTCATTTTTTGCTCCGAGATTCTGCCCACAAAGGAGACTTTGCCAAGTAATAACACAGTGGCACAGGTCCAGTCTAACCCAGGCCCTGTTGCTATTTCAGATGTTGCACCTAGTGCTAGCAATAACTCTCCCCCTTTAACAAATATCACACCTACTCAGAAACTTCCTACTCCTGTGAATCAGGCAACTCTGAGCCAAACACAAGGAAGTGAAAAATTGTTGGTATCTTCAGCTCCAACACATCTGACTCCTAATATTATTTTGTTAAATCAGACACCACTTTCTACACCACCAAATGTCAGTTCTTCACTTCCAAATCATATACCTTCTTCAATCAATTTACTTGTGCAGAATCAGCAGACACCAAACAGTGCTATTTTAACAGGAAACAAGGCCAATGAAGAGGAGGAGGAGGAAATTATAGATGATGATGATGACACTATTAGCTCCAGTCCTGACTCGGCCGTCAGTAATACATCTTTGGTCCCACAGGCTGATACCTCCCAAAATACCAGTTTTGATGGATCATTAATACAGAAGATGCAGATTCCTACACTTCTTCAAGAACCACTTTCCAATTCCTTAAAAATTTCAGATGTAATTACTAGAAATACCAATGATCCAGGCTTAGGATCAAAACATCTAATGGAGGGTCAGAAGATCATTACTTTAGATACAGCTACTGAAATTGAAGGCTTATCGACTGGTTGCAAGGTTTATGCAAATATCGGTGAAGATACTTATGATATAGTGATCCCTGTCAAAGATGACCCTGATGAAGGGGAGGCCAGACTTGAGAATGAAATACCAAAAACGTCTGGCAGCGAGATGGCAAACAAACGTATGAAAGTAAAACATGATGATCACTATGAGTTAATAGTAGATGGAAGGGTCTATTATATCTGTATTGTATGCAAAAGGTCATATGTCTGTCTGACAAGCTTGCGGAGACATTTTAACATTCATTCTTGGGAGAAGAAGTATCCGTGCCGTTACTGTGAGAAGGTATTTCCTCTTGCAGAATATCGCACAAAGCATGAAATTCATCACACAGGGGAGCGAAGGTATCAGTGTTTGGCCTGTGGCAAATCTTTCATCAACTATCAGTTTATGTCTTCACATATAAAGTCAGTTCATAGTCAAGATCCTTCTGGGGACTCAAAGCTTTATCGTTTACATCCATGCAGGTCTTTACAAATTAGACAATATGCATATCTTTCTGATAGATCAAGCACTATGCCTGCAATGAAGGGTGATGGTATTGGGTATAAGGTTGACACTGGAAAAGAACCTCCAGTAGGGACCACTACATCTACTCAGAACAAGCCAATGACCTGGGAAGATATTTTTATTCAGCAGGAAAATGATTCAATTTTTAAACAAAATGTAACAGATGGCAGTACTGAGTTTGAATTTATAATACCAGAATCTTACTAAACTCCTTTGAAATACTAGAAAGTTGTGTTTTGGATGATGGGGCAGGGGTTTCAGAAGATCTGTAAAACAAGGTGCAAATAAGTTAATTTGATCTGCCACATTATCTGAAAGAAGTGTAGTGGGATTTTTGTTCATAATTTTTAGAAGCAAATTTTTCTGAAAGTTTTGGCTAGAGGTGAGACCCCCTCCCCAAGTATCTGTTTATATAGTTAGTTTTCAGCTCATTTAAAAGGCAAAAATTAAAAGCTTGGAGAGATAGTTTTCTGAATAGAATTTGAAGCAGTCTGAATGTTCTTTGAAAATAACTGGAGTTATTAGCATACCCTAGTACGTCTTACAACTTTCCCCTTCCATGTTAGCACTTTACTGCTGAATTCTCAATTTTCTTAACATTGAGACAATAAATGTGTGTTTTGTCTTGTATATGGCATAAAGAGTAAAGTTTTAGAGTTGTTCTGGAAAATGTCAGAATAAGTCTCTGCTTGGGTTGTGTAATCTGCTAGTCCAAGCGGACAGCAACCTCCTGCTACCCTCTCTCCATGAAAATAGCCATGCAGACAAGTCTCTCATCTGAAGAACAAATTAGATTTAGCTAATCAGAATTAATCCTTGCTTTCATTGCCATAGTCTGTAAAAGACTTTGGTGGCTAGACCACTTTATACCTTTGCAATGTGGTCTCTGGGGGCAAAAAACTAACGAAAAAAAAAAAAATCTCTGTAATGGCGGATAGGAGGAGATGAAAAGTTCTGTTGCATGTATTTTTAATTCTCTGGCTACCACATTGTAGAGAATGGAATGAAGATTTCCTTTTTGCTTCTTATGGTTAAAAATATTCCCATGAAAATTTTCAAATTTTGAATCTGAAAGCCACCAAATGAATCTTTATGTATAAATCCTTGTAAATGATAGATTCCATGGGTGAGACTTTACATATTTTGGGTGGGAGGCTACTGGCATATATTTTTAAATGTTCATATTATGTAGAATCTCCAATAGGAAGTCTTTATTTGAAATAGTTGAATCAGTGATCTAGTATTTTCCTTTCAGCAAGATTTGTTAGGTTTTTACCCCTTCTAAAATAAGTTTTATTCCATCTGCAAATTGCTGCAATATTATAGCAATCAGAAACTACATAAGGAATGTTATATAGGCTTGTCAGTTCCCATTTTTCTTGACAACAATAAATACCACTTTTCTCCTTTTTAAAATGACACATATTTAAACACTTAGAAAATAAAGTTAACACTTACTGAAGTGCTAGTACTAAACTGTGCTAGTACTAAAAGGAAGCAGGTTGGAACATACATATAGCCTAGCATTTATAACAGAATTGTTGAACGTCTGTAAATGATTTTTTGTTTTTTTGCAAAGGAAAAAATTGATACTGGAAAAGATTGTTGTGCATAGTTATTAGTCATTTGTAACCTTGCTTAAGTATTTCTTAGTCCAACATAGATATTTTCTTTCTCCTTACCATGTATTTTAAAAAATAGCCTATTTCTTGACTTTGAACTTAAAGCTTTAATCATAATTTCTCATGTATACATCGTTCTTCTGATGGTAAGCTGGATTTGAAGGTAGTGGTTTCAGTGTTTCTTAAGTTGGTAGCTGAGGGTATCAGGCATCAGTACATGCAATAATACAAGAAAAAAAATCCTGTGCTTGCCAAGGGGTAGAGTGATGTGCATTTATCTGTTTTCTGTTCTGTAAGTCTAGACCTTCAAACCATTTGTAAACTAACCCCTGGGAAATTTGAAATTACCTTATAACTTAAGACTCTGTGATCTCTGGAATCACCATATCTGTTTCTTTTTTGTGTAGATATTGATAACATCACTCTTTGACTATAGTGTGCACTCTGAAATGTTCTCAGTGAAAATTTGTTTGAGTTTCATTAATGCTATTTCACCAGTTAGACATAATTACTTCTACCAATGTGAATGATACGGGTGCCGGCAGAGCTTCCAGATCTTTCAGACTCAACTGCTAGGTCAATTAGTTTGTCATAATAAAACTTGGCAGTTTCTACAAGCCTATTATGACAAACCAGGAACTAATTCTATAATGGAAAACTATGTGTTCTGAATAATAGGGATGTAATTATTTGCTGCTGCTGTGCTCTGTAAATTCTGAATATGACATTTAAACTGTGCCTACTAAAGGTATCTTCTGGAGTTTTTTGGGAGGAGAGAAACTGGAAAATTAAATTGTATTTTTGCCAGAAGACTCTTACTTGCATGTGTCTCAGGGTCTTCAGTTTTTCTATAAGTTTCCATATCCAAAGTTCGCAGTTCATGTGAAATACTTCTTTGGGGCAGAAGTCCTTCATTCCTGGTATTTATTGGATTGGAAATCTGTAGCAAGATGCTGTTTAAAATTATCATGTGGTTTTTCTATCTTATACTTAGCTCTCTGGCTCTTGAACTTCCTTTTCGTCTTTGAAGTTAGCTTCAGATTTGCTCCTATGCTAAATTACCTGTAAATATTCTGGATAGGAACTACTTGAAATAGTAATTTGTTAAGAGATACGACAAAATGAAAATGCTTAAACTACAGAAATTTTAAAATGCCATAACAATCTTGCAAGACTAACTTTAAAATATACTTTAAATGATTATTATGATTTTGGTGGTAACGATCCCCCACACACAACTACTATGAAGAAATAATGCCACATTTTTCCCCATTGTACCAAAAAGATAAAAAATGGTAAACATTGATCAAGGTATTTTGTATTGTCAAGGCATGCATATTCTAAAGAATTAAATGCTAACTTAACAGCACTGGCTTTCTGGCTGGTCAACCATATGAAACCTTGTTCATTCCTCCCAGTACTGTAATGTTCACACTTGTACAATCTTCCCTGTCATGACTTTAAGTTCTACTTTTCATTAACCATGGCCTGATATTAGTTCTTAGAGCTTCTTGTGGCAAAAATAAAATGATTTAATTCTGATGTTTGAGTGCGTGTTTTACAAGATTGTCTTTCAGAAATTATATGGGTTTTTACATTTTTCAATTTTTGCAGCAGGAGACTGGAGCTGTATTTCTGATGACAGCATGGCAGAATTTCCCATTAGGTTTTATATGTTGGTTAATCATGTCCCCTTTTATCTTGAACCCTAATAGTCAAAAGTGAGTCAGCTGCTGTCAGTTGCTTTAGAGCATTTGCTGTACTTTTATAGCTACCTTGACACAAGTGGATAAGGAGGAGGATAGTTTTATTCATTTGAAACATCACAAAAGCAGTCTGAGTTTTCAACATGGCAGTGATACAGATTTTAAGCAACATCCAGTTTATACAGGTTCTGGATTAATATTTTAATGTTTCATGCCCAGTTCAATACTTTAAAGCAGAATTAGGAATAAAGCAGTAAATATTACAAAATGCAGTCAAGATACATATTGGAAATACAAATCCCTTCATTACAGCAAATGTTTTGCAAAAGAGTAAAGCAGCAAATAATTTTTCCAAGGTAACATGCACTTTATATAATTCAATGTAATAAAAGCTGCTCAAATTAAGTGTTACAAAATCTATACTGTTTCAGGTTATTTTGTAAAGTAAGAAAAATACATAGAAATGAGCCATAGAATCTTAACACTTTAAGAAATGTGATAAATGTAGGATATACTGTGTAATGGTGCCTTTAAAAAATTAAATATAGACATTCACTAAAGCAAATGGTCAAGTGTAAATGGCAAAAAAATTCATTGAGTATTACAAGTTGGTATTTGTTTAGTAAGTCAATTGGGTATTAGTCTCTTTGAAATCCAGTAGAATTTTAATATGCTCAGAACTGTAAAAAATCATAGTAATTTTGTATAACACAAAAGGATTATAGTTTTTTCAGATTCAAAATCTGGATAAGACAACATTCATGATGCTGAAAGTTAAACTGGATATCTTGCAAACATTTACTGTTAATAATGAGAGAGTGCACTTCTTGTGCCTTGATTCTTGATGGCTGGGTGTCTACAAGGTAGATGGGAGCACCAGCATTTGTCTGCTACCTCTAATCCATTAAGTTGGGAGGTAGCAGTATTGGCCGCAAATTTTTCTAGTGTGTGTTCTGTGTTTGGAGAACTGTCTAATTAGGTACCGTCCTGTAGCCCCTGTATTTTTTACGTTATAAAGTTTAGGATTATCAATCTTCCTTTAAATCAATTCTCAGGTTAACATAAGATCACAATGAAGGTGTTCATTCTGAAGTGAAGGCATGGGTGCAAAAGTGTTTTAAACTTATCAGGTTGATGGTTTAAAGCTATGTGTAATTAAAAGAACTGTACAAATAATCTACCACGGTGTGCCAGATGGATTTTAAATCTACCATAACACTTAAGTATTTGTCAAGTTGGCTATGTTTGAGGTTTTGCAGACTTGAAGCGGCATTGTAACACTTTCATAATCTTGAATGCTGTCATGACTGGTCTCAACAGAAAAAAGGACCAGTAAGACCAGTGGTATTAAAATACAGTCTTTTGGGGTGGGGTGCAGGATACGTGCGGATTGCTGGGGTTAAGCACAATATTTGAAGATTAAATAGTCACAAAGATTAGTAACAATTCATATCACGACCCAAGAACCTAATTTATAACATTTTTAAACTCTTAATTACAACCATAAGATTTATATCTCCTGTAGCAAATGTATTTTGTAATAATGCAACATGTAGTAGAACCACTGTCTCCTAAGTGATCTACTTAAAGCATCTCACATGTTGCTGTGTATTTCAGTGTTTCCGGAACAATACATCCTGTTCCCCACTACTCAAGATGCAAGAATATTGCACTTTTCCCTTTAGGAGGTACCAATAACAAAAGTTGAGCTGAGTGATCACAACAGCCATTTTTACAATACTCACAGAGAAGAAAGGAGTAAGAGATATGGGCAGCCTTTTTCAACATCCAGACACAAGCAAACAAAATCTTAGCCAGAACTCTCTGTATTGGAACTACTGTGTAGCCCCATCAGCTGGGAAATTGTCCTTAGGGACTGACTTTAGTGGTAGGGAAAGATAGGACCTATAAGCCGGGTGCTTCAACCTAGGTGCTGGGGTGGCAATCTGCCAAGGGCCTGAGGACAACACTTCTTTACATAAAGTGAAACAGATGGCAGCCACACTTCTGCTGAATACAGAGGTGGAGCATAGGGTAATGCAGGTCCAAACACGACAAGCTTCTTGCTGGGCTGGCTCCCCAGCCTTGCTTAGAGAGTGTGAGCTGCCCTTCTTCTGTGCTGGGTTCAGCCTAGCCACCCCTGCTCTGCACTAATAATGAATAAGCTTCATCCCTATCTTTCCCTAGCCTGGCAGGCCATTGTAAAACTTTATGCATAAAAGTCACACTTTAAATTTTGTACCCTACACACTTCCACTGAAGCAGAAATACAAAAGCCACAATAATCTCAATAGCCAGCAGGCATTCCTCTTTAGGGACTGTAAGGTGGTGGCTTTTCAAAAGGTGGATAGTAGGGTGGAGAGTAACGGGGCGGTGCACTTGAGGACCACATGTAGCTGGGTGAGGGAGAGGCAGACTGGGGCTCATCAGAAAGTCCAGAGGGAGGGGAGGATGGAAAGACACTGGAATGCTGTGTGATAAAAAGAAAACGTTAGTTTAGGCAGTGAGTTTGCAATTCCCTGAACAGTCATTACTATTTAAAAATGAATATGGGCCAGAGCCTTTTTTTCTATTTGGAAGAACAGAGAGCTAAACCTCACAGAGTTAATGAGCATGAAACAGGTGGTTCTCTTAGTCACTCAGACTACAGCCACCTGCAGAAATATCTTGGAATCCTCCTCTGCAACCCCTTACAGTCCACATCCAATCAATCACCAAATCCTGTTGCTTCTACTTCTGTGTTGTCTCTTAAATCCATCACTACCTTTTCTACATTTATAACTCAAGCCTCCAATACCTTTCCCTTAAGCTATGGCAACAACATCCCAACTAGTCTTCAAAAAGGTAATTTTTGGCCTTGAGAACATTTAATGAGGTTAAGCCATTGATCCCTGGGAAAGTCTTTGCTAAAAGAGTATATCACAGAGAGGTAGTACAGTAGTCAGGAGCCCCTCTCATAGACAGGAAACTAAGGTCAGAGAGGTTAAATAGCTTGTTTGGACCTGGAGTCTTCTGACTCCAAGTCCAACATTTTCTACTCCACCTTAACTGCTGCCCTCTCATCCCCAAGTGCACAGTAGGCTGGAGAGCAAAGAGTAACAAAGGCATGGAGGTGAGAATGAGGAACAATGTGTCAGGTTGCAGAGACACTGAGTATTCAGTTTTACTTTGTGTTGTCTTACTTTGGGAAAGGTTGTTAGTCTTTGGGAAAGGAATGGAAATGAAGTTTTTAAAATATGCAGTGAATTGGCAAGAGTCATTTTCCCCTTTCTCTCCCTGGCCTATGTATATCCTTGACCCTAGTGAGTTCCCTGCTGAAGGAGAGTTGGCCTGTTGTGTTTGTTGCTGTATCCTCCAGAGCTCAGAACAGTACTTGCCATGTAATAGGTGCTCGATAAATCTTGAATGAGTGAATACAATTTCAGGAGCATAGTAGATGAACTTGGCATGCTTTTAAAAAATAAAACCTAGGCTGGGCGTGGTGGCTCAGGCCTGTAATCCCGGCACTTTGGGAGGCCGAGGTGGGTGGATCATCTGAGGTCAGGAGTTCGAGACCAGCCTGGCCAACATGGCAAAACCTCATCTCTACTAAAAATACAAAAATTAGCTGGGTGTGGTGGTGGGTGCCTGCAATCCCAGCTACTCAGGAGGCTGAGGCACGAGAATCGCTTGAACCTGGGAGGCAGAGGTTCCAGTGAGCCGAGATCATGCCACTGCACTCCAGTTTGGGTGACAGAGTGAGACTCCATCTCGAAAACAACAAATAAATACACAAACAAACCTATGTCCAGATTTCAAAGCCTTGCTTGAGGCACAGAAATATCTTCCTTACCACATAATGTTAAGACTGAGAAGAGATGATAGCTGCCATCATCCCCTGCCTCCCAAATCCCATCCATTATTTCACTCTGAGTGAAGAAATGGCAGGGTCATAGAACCTGGAGAGCCCTTAAAGGCAAAACAACCTGAGGCAGTGGACTCAAGACAATCTAGATTCTTTCCTAAAAACTCAATTTTTCTCCTCCCTCCAAGAAGACACCCTTTGTTAAAACATCAGTATAGTGATTTCCTGATTTTCCATCTTGTACCCTTCAAACTCTCCCTTCCTCCTCCTCTCCCTCCCTCCTGTTCTATTGCTTTCCTCAACTAAGAACTCTCTCTTCTTAACCAGAGAGGGGAACAAAAACCCACCAGGGCAAAGAATCTCTGTGCCTGGGCATGTGGCACTCACTGCCTCTCTAAATCCCACTACAGAGATGACATGAGAGGCAGCAGGCCAGTTTTAGGTGTTCCCAGCCACAGAAGGGAGAGGCAAGTTTCCTGAAGTGAAGCTAAAGGCAGTTCTGTCCTGAGAGGCATTAAAAGGCTTCTGTGGGCAGCAGCTGCTGTGGGTGGCAGTTGTACACTTTGATAATAAAAGGGGGTGGTACAACGGCCCTTGGGTTTTCACTTCTCAGTTTTGTGTTTGAGAAGTATGGGGGGGAGGGGGGCATGATTCTCACTTCCCTTTGAGGATGCTGGGAGTCTTAAGGATAAAATTGAAGGGTTCCTGGCAGAGCTAGGGAGCTAACTGGCTGCAGTCCACACACCGTTGGGGTTTAGTGGGGGAAAAGGCCCACAGTACCACTGCATAGTTTCCTAGCAACAGGCAGGCACCTTGGGAAAGATTTGGCTTTGTCGCAACTGGGGAGTTGGCCTGGTGTATTCTGGTTCCTGCCTGAGAGTGTGACTTTAATAATGCTGTGGACAGCTCAGGAGAACAGAGCTTTGAATCCTTGTGCACCACCAAGCATAAAGAGCATCTAAACAGCCTACTGCTGGGCCTAGTCAGCTCCAGCTTTCTGAGCTGCTTCTTAGAGGCTGGGGTGACCAACAGGCTGATGGTGCTCAAAGAGGAGCACCACCCTTTGAGGGACACAAATGGCTTTCCTCTTCCACCTTAGCCTGCCTCCTGCCTGCCTGATGGCTGACCCACACTCTTCAAGATCAATGTGCATTTCCATCAGGGCATGCTTCTCTCTTCAGGAACCTTGTGGGACAGTGACTTCACAAAGAGCCCGGGAACTGGCTGGTGATAATTACTAAAGACGCTGTATCCCAAGGGTAAAATCCAGCATCTGTTGGTACTGTGCATTCCCTCTCTGTTCTGCCCCCGGAAGCAAAGCTTGAACAGATGGAGAGAAGAGTGGATAAAAGAAAGATTTTTTAAAAAGGGGTGAGTCAGGAACAAGGGAAAGGAGGGGAAGAAAGGAAAGACTTGACAGCGGGGCGTAGGGCGGGTGGTGGGGGGAAGAAAAAGTTGAGTGACAGCAACAACAGCTTTCTAAGGCTCTCAGCAACCTATGCCATAAACTGTACACTCCTAGGATCAAAGCAATCCTTTTATTAAATGGGCCCAATTTATAATGAGTAACTTTTAGTGGCTAGGGTGAAACCTAGTGTACCCTCGTGATTTAATAAAGAAAAACAGAGGCACTTTTGAATTGCATAGGTTGAGACTTTTGTTTTAAGCTTAAACTTGGCAGGTCACCAAATGGATGGGAAAGGGACCATTCCATGGTTAGAGTAAAGTAGGGGTACTGGCCCAGTATGCCAGACTGGGAAATATTGCTGGGAACCTTGAGGGGTTTATAAATAGCTGGGTTTAATTTCCCAGCAGAAGTAAAAACTGATGCTTTGTACCCTACAGATTTTGGACTACTTGGCTAAAGCTGAAGGGCTGGTGGGTAAATAGTGTAAAGGACAAGAGAAATGAGTGTTGGTAGATGAGCAAGGAGGCAAAGATAGTCTCAGCTTATATCCTTCCTGCTTTGGAGTATGGGGAGTTCCTGAGAATCAAGGACACCCTGGAGCCCAGTGCTTGAAAGAATCCAGTTTCTCTAAGCTCAGCACTCAAAACTTCCTCAGGGCCAGCTGATCAGACCCAAATCCTTGCTCATGTCTGACCACAAGAAGTGTTTCCCAAGCTGCCTCACTGGACAGCTACCCAATAAGGGTATGACTTTGAGGGGTTAAAACAAAACATTATAAGTCTTTTTTCCTCATCCTTCTATTAGCCTCAGGGTCAAAAGGAAGTTGAAATCACCAAACCCAAAGTCACAGAAATAGTCCTACTTGGAAATAACCAAAATGGGAAGTCGTTCAGAAGAAAGTCTAGAAAGGTCCATTTTCTGACTGTAACTTAGGTCATTTTACAATGAGAAGTGCATGAGGCAGCTCTGGCCTTTTGGGGGTGGGTCTGTGCTTCAGGTGGTTTTATTGTCAGATCTGGAGTGCATTTGCTGACTGCTTTTTATTTATCTGGGAATATAAGCAGATGTTTCTTGGCCTCTTGACTTTTTTTTTTTTTTTTTTTTTTTTTTTTTGAGACGGAGTTTCTCTCTTGTTGCCCAGGCTGGAGTGCAGTGGCGTGATCTCGGCTCACCGCAACCGCCACCTCCTGGGTTCAAGTGATTCTCCTGCCTCAGCCTCCCGAGTAGCTGTGATTACAGGCATGCGCCACCATGCCTATCTAATTTTGTATTTTTAGTAGAGATGGGGTTTCTCTATGTCGGTCAGGCTGATCTCGAACTCCCGACCTCAGGTGATCCGCCCGCCTTGGCCTCCCAGAATGCTGGGATTACAGGCATGAGCCACCGCGCCTGGCTGACTTTCTTGTGTAAAGAATGGTATTTTCGCCTATGAAACTATAAGGGAATGAAACTTGGTGAGCAAAATAAAGCTAAACTAAAATACTAAAATGAAACCATTTAAATCCTAGAGAGAAATCACTTAAAATCTTACCCCCTCAAGACCTAGGCTATACAATTATAAGGTCTTCGAACAGGAAATACTAAAGACATTTTGAGCCTACGGAAAGAAGTGGGAGACATATAAAAAGTGTCCAAGCAGCCCCTGAATTCCCCCCTGAGGAATGCATGAAGGAAGGGCATCCTTTTTCAGTGGGGATCAATTTAATAATTTAATAACAAAGAGTAAAGAGACCCTTTCTGAAGACCATGAGTAGGAAGCCCACGATTTAAACCAGTAGAAAGTATAAATATCCCAAAATTAACTGGGGAAAAGATCTGTGCTCCAATTAGATTCACAACTTCAAAAATCCCCCAACCCAATCTCTGGAATCAGACAGTCCTAGATATAAATCCTTGCTCTTTCACTTACCACCTCTGTGACTTTGGTGAAGTCACTTAATCTCTCCATGATTCAGTCATCTTATCTTAAAAATGGCAATTACAAGAGTACTTCTCTCAAAGAGGTAAATGACTGAATGATGATATAGGTAAAGCACTTAGCACAATGCTTAGTACATAGTAAGTACTCAGTGAATAGTAGCTGTTATTAAAAAGTAAGGGTGGGCCAGGTGTGGTGGCTCATGCCTGTAATCCCAGCACTTTGGGAGGCCGAAGTGGGTGAATCACGAGGTCAGGAGTTCAAGACCAGCTTGACCAACATGGTGAAACCCTGTTTCTACAAAAGCTACAAAAAAATGAAATAGCCGGGTGTGGTGGCGCATGCCTGTAATCCCAGCTACTTGGGAGGCTGAGGCAGGAGAATTGCTTGACCCCAGGAGGTGGAGGTTGCAGTGAGCCGAGACTGTGCCATTGCACTCCAGCCTGGGCGACAGGGCGAGACTCTGTCTTAAAAGGAAAAAAAAAAAAAAAAAAATGGAGAGGCTTCTACAATCCCTGAAGTCCCTGCTACTAGGTTTGGACTAAGTGGCTAAATCTGGATCCCTTCTTTGGGTTAGGTATACGGTTTCCATAGCATTCTGGGTAATGTTTTCTTTACTTTTTGTCCCCACTGCTGTCCCCTGACCACCAACCCCCAAGTCCCTAGACTAATGCAGGGGCTGTCTCATTTAATTTCTATTTCCACAGCTCCTGGCTCAATATGTGGCACATGGAACACAGAGTAAACATTCATTGAACTGAAACCAACAATCCAAGTCACTGCTGGCATTCTTAATCTTGCTTTCATTTCTGGGGTAGGATTTGAATGAGGAGTGATGGCTCCATACCCAAAAGAGAGGTTTCCTATCTTATAATTTGTGGTAACCATCACCAGATGTATTATTGTCCCTACTTAAAGGGTTCATTATAAAGTGCAAATTCCTGAAATCAATGTAATTTGCTTTGATATAAAAGTAGAGGAGGCCTCTTGGGCTAGACCCATGTGTGGCTCCTCTATTTCAGGATGACTTTTTATTGTAGGGACCCCAAGAGAATGATGACCCTCCTTGTTTTAGCTTCAACATCCCTGCATTCTTTTAAAGAATTCCTTGTTGCCTCAGTCACTATTGAAATTATTCCCTTCTTGAACATATTTTTGTTTTCCAATCTATACCACCAATTTGGGTAACAAGTTACCTGGGTTGTCTACCTGTGTACACAGTAGGCTTTAGAACGAATTTTATCATTTTATTTCTAAGCTTTAACCCATTTATGCCTAGTGTCCCATTACTGGAACACTAAGCTTGTGGGAGTTATTTATATCCTCCTGCTCAAGGTCATCGCCAAAGTCTGATTTATTACACAAAAAAATCTGCAACCTCTGGCATAAATGGGTTAATGGATACCTTTTTGAACTAGTACTATATTTTATACAAGTGAAAAAGTGCATGTTCACACTATATGTATTATTGTTGCATTATAGAACCACAGACCTCTCTGAATGGTATCTAAACCAAACACAACAACACTTTATTCAACTTAATCAGATTTTTAAGTTTCAATTATTTTGCCAAACTGAAGTTGCAATTAGGTTGCCCAACGGCTTAGTATTGCCAAACTGGCTGGTTAATTGGAGTACCCCCAGATAGTCATAATTTTATGTCCCCATGGAACATTCATGGTCTCTTGATCAATAGAAGCAAATTTATTATGAGTTTCACTTCCTTAAAAGGTATTTCCTTCGGTCACTAAAGTTTGAATTAACTAGATTTTAGTGTGACCTTGCTCTTCTGTGGTCAAGGGTTTATAATCATTGTACATACCTAAAGGACCATTTCACTTGTTTGCCCAAAGCGTCTAGTTCAGTGTTCTGCATACAATGAATTCCTTTTAACTAAGTGCCTTTTTTTGGTTCTGTTTTTCAACTAGTAGTCACAGTTCAAAAGGAAAAGGGGAAAGTGCAAATTTGGTAACGCTGTTTCTGACCTACATGATAACAGGGCAAAAGGGGAGGGGTGTTATAAAAATACTCTGTGTATTGCTCTGTGTAGTCCTAGTTAGGAAGCCTGGAGAAAAAGAGTGGGACATCTTCCTCATTACAGGTTTGATTCAAACCCTTGTGTGGCTCAGAATGCCCTTGTATTAAGTAACAGGATTAGGCCTCTCCCCATATCAGACGAATGGAAAAAGCCACTGTTGCACAGGAGTCCATGGTAGCGTACAAATGAGCTGCCATTTCCCAACTAGCTTATCTTCTTGGTGTGGTTCAAGGCAATTTGGGATACCTTGATCCTACCTCCCTCTCTCCCCTTTTCTTCCATCTCTCTGTTTCTTCTCTTGGGCAGTTTCCACCCGCCCATCTCTGCCATCATTGCCTGCCTACATAGTCCTTAAGCTAGCATCCACAGGCTTCTGGCCATTAGGGAGATGCATGGCTACCTCATACATATGCAGACAATGGAAAGGTTCCATAATCGAATTTAGGGAGAGAACAAGACAGCATGAGTGAGAGCAAGGGTAATAGAGAGTTCTTTTTCTCCCAAAACATACCTGAAAGTCATAAGCAGAATATGGTGGCAGGTGAGGAGGGCTATGGTAGTAGGTATTGTAGGATGTCACTTGGGGATGAGCATAGTAAGAAACTGTTGGATGGGTATTTTCAACAGAGCAGTTCAGTGCTGGGAGAGTTGGGTTCTGTAGAAAAACACAAATTAGAAACAACATAAACAGTCGTCACTAGGAGAATGGTTAAATAAACTTGGTACATCTATACTATGGAATACTATGCAGCTATTGATAAACAATGATGTGGACCTATTTAGAGAAAGTTGTCCAGGATATATTTTTATGGTTTAAAAGCCATTATGTTATATTAATATAGCATGATTTCAATTTATGCTTTAAAAAAAGACCCCCAAAATTATACATGTATGTACGTTTGTAAGTGCAAAGAAATTAACCTGGAAAGATGCATAGCAAACTGTTAACTGTGATTTATCTCTGGGGAGAGTAGTAGAATTAGGAGGTATATAGGGATTCTTAATTTTCTGCTATATATGTCAAAGTGTTTACAACTAATTTGTATTGTGTCATTTTCCCCAAACTTTTTAACTTGAAACATTTAAACCTATAGAAAAGTTGAAATTATTTGTGTGATTTTAAAAAACAAGAATTAAAAAGAAAAAAATAAGACTCAAAATGCAAAACATCAAATAGACAAGGCTGAACAAGCTAGTGTTCTTGCTGTGACAGAGTGTGTTCAATCACAAAGAGTTTGTAAAAGTTGTAAGGATTCTTAGAGATCCCAACCTTGCTAAGGGGCTCTGCTGAAGACATTTCTCATCAGCCCTGTAGAGTAGAGGCAAAATTCTAGCAGTGCACAGAAGCCATGAAAGACCAAGAAGAATATATTGATCCCCCCCCCTTTTTTTTTTGGCAAATAAAATGATGCAGACATAATTTTATATCCTTTTCACAACATGGTGGTGTGTGTAGCCCTTTATGGGTTAAAAATAATCTTGTCCAGAATGGAGGCCCTGTTCTCATCAGAGCCAAAGCACTGCTAAAGGAAGTTACCACTACTCATTAGTTCCCAAGTAGGACTGCTTTGTGCCACATGGGTCAAGGTGTGGGGTAAATGTTTTTTCCATCTTCCATGTCATTGATACCTCCTCCATTCATGTGTATAATTGACAGATGTCTGAAAAATCAGTGTGTCTTCCTTCTGGAACATATCTACAGCACATTAACAGAGAAGCAGAAGCTTCCTCTCAAGTGATGAAAATGTGTAGGCAGGCTTTGGCAGTCACAAAGGCAACCATGTTAGGGTGTTGGCAGGGGGAAACTCCCTTCCAGCAAGTTTCAACACAGTTCTGTTGCTCTCTTCCTTGGAGTGGGTTACTGTTTACATCTCTAGGAGGTTTGAAGAGCTACAAACCTCAGTCATTATAATGCAGCTCACAGACAGCCAGATAAATGTTTGTTAGCCTCTTTAATGTGTGGGAGAGGGCTGAGATCTTGATCATTCCAAGGGCTGGCTTGCTTTATAGAGGAGAGCACTCAGAAATGCCCTTACCTCTCCACCAGAATTCTGAAAAGGAATTCTATCTCTCGGGAAGTACCAGAAATCATGTTCCCTTGGCATTCTATCCATTAAAAACACACCCTCCAGCTCTTGCAAAATGAAACTAGCTCTTCTATCTAAATGAATTAAGCCTAACTGCGGAGAAACAATCATGCAATGTAAACTATATAAAAGTTTTTGTGTGTTCAGCAAGGCCAAGGGTCTAGACAATATTTGAAAGGAAGTTGACTATTATAGAGAAGGCAACACGGAAAAAACATGAGAGTAAGATTAAATGGGTATAGGAAAGTCTCTGAAGAGAAGAGAGTTGGGGGTAGAGGATATAGAGAAAATGGACAAGCCAACAAGAGAAGGAAGAAGAGGGAGGGGAATGGAGTGAAAACTTGGTCAGGGATGGGGCAAAAGAGATGGCCCAAAATAGTGGTCTGGTTATATTTTAAATCAATAAATCTGATTTTACAATAAATGTGGGCCCTGTTTCTATTTGTGTGCACATATAGGAGTGTGTGTTTGTGTGTGTGTGTGTATGTGTATTTCTGTTAGAATTCTGGGACTTACATTGTGAGACAA
>NW_012101743.1:4205116-4250022 GCF_000951045.1 Mandrillus leucophaeus
CCATTATTGATCAGTAGCATTCTGAGCTCCAGTAACACAAAAGGTTACTAGGTAGCACAGGAAATGGTGAAAGCAATCTTGCCTGGACAAAACTGAGTCTATTCTGAAACAATGATTGTGGACTTTGGAAAGAATGCTACTTTTTTTTCCCTCTCCAGTTTACTCTAAACCAGCGATACCAATTAGGAGAAAATGGAAAGATATATTCACTTTTTAAAAATTTGTCTCAAATCCTCATATCTTTGGTCAACAAACTCTTCTTCAAACATTTATTTAAGATCTTTTTCACCAAGCACCTCTTGTCAGGGTTCCTTTCATGATCCCACAGCTTTGGAAATGGTGGTTCCTAGCTGATTCCATTGAAGGCTGCCAGCTCACAGCCCCTGTCCTCACTCTCTGGAAATGGCTTTCATCAGCTAGCACCCCTGAGCCTCCCTGCAGACCCGGGGCACTCTACTCAGGGAGAGGCACATCACAAGTCACCAACCACACTTGGATGTAGGCCAAGGATTGTACTTAGGCTCACCTGAATGATGTTCCTGAACTTTTTACACCATAGTCTTATTTTAATAGAGTGATCTAGGCAACGATTCCTCCTTGGTATCCTTATCTATGCCCCCACTGGTGTTCTCTAATCTCTTGAATCAAAGATCCTCTCCCGGGATCTTTGCTTTCATTTTTTTTCTGCCCTGGTCCTTGATAGAGTTCCCAGGATTTACATTTGATAATGCTCAGTACTTCTCTTGCTCTCCTTCCGTACTGCGAAAGAAGCTCCCAACAGGTGAAAACAACTTGCTTTTAATTTTTAAATTAAATCAACTAAACAAAGGAGATAATATCTGTTAAAACACTCATAGAACCAGAAAGGGCTATCCAAATGTTAGTCAGGGGCAGCTGGGATGGAATAGAAAGAGCAAAGTCTCTGGCATTTGACAAATCTGGGCTCCAGTCCCAGTTCTGCTACTCGGCTCTGGGCAAGTCACTTGACCCCTCTTGGCCTGTTTCCTCACCTGTTAAACAGAGACCTACCTCACGAGGTAGTAATAATGAAGATTAATTGTGCAAAAGCACTTTGTAGAGGGTTAGGGGCCATTATTGCCCCTATCAGGACAGACCATCAGCAAACCCGTTTTTTCCTCAGGAGATCAAAGATAACAGTGAAATTAAGAATGCAGAAACAAATCTATATATCTGCAGTTAATTGATTTTTGACAAGGTTGCTAGGACCATAAAGTAGGGAAAGAGCAGTCTCTTCAACAGACGTGCTGGGAAAACTGGATATCCACATGAAAAAGAATGAAATTGGACCCCTACCTTATACTAGATATAAAAGTTAAATCAAAATGTGTCAAAGCCCTAAATGTAACACCTAAAACTATAAAATTCTTAGACAAAAATGTGGAAATCATGACCTTGGGCTTGGCAATAGATTCTTAGATATAACACTAAAAGCATAAGCAACAAAATAAAATATAGATAAATGACACTTCATCAAAATTAAAAACTTTTGTGCATCAAAGGCCATTATCAAGAAAGTGAAAAGACAACTCACAGAATGGGAGGAAATACTTGCAAATCACATATTTGATAATGGTCTAGTATCCGCTATTTATGAAGAACTCTTTCAACTCGACAACAACAAAACATTTAAAAATGGGCAGGATTCTTGGTGAGTGGCCAGGTCCCAGCTACAGCAGGGGAGTGGAGGGTGTGGGATGCTGGGGGTGCCCAGCTCTGAAGCTCAGTGTGGGGCCCAAGACTGGGGCCCCCAGCCCTTACAGCTGCTCCATGGGGAGCCCTGTCTGCACCCAGGGCCCTGAGCATTTGCTGAGGCATCTGGCTTGTTGAGGCAGGGGTCCCCAGGTCGGAATCCATGGAGGGCTCTGGGCACCTCTTTCAGTACTGATGGTGCCTCTGGGGAGCATGAGGACCCTGCAGCCCAGGCCTTGTCCTTAGGGTGTGGGAAACTGAAGGTCCCATTGACTGAGGTTGGCTTTTACGCACTTGATGCACTGATATGGTTTGGATTTGTGTCCCCACCCAAATCTCCTCTTGAATTGTAATCCCTGTAATCCCCAGGTGTTGAGGGAGAGACCTGGTGGGAGGTGATTGGATCATAGGGGTGGTTCCCCATGATGCTGTTCTCATGATAGTGAGTGAGTTCTCAAGAGATCTGATAGTTTTATAAGGGGCTCTTCTTCCTTTGCTTCCTTCACATGCACTCTTGCCTGTTGCCATGTAAGATGTGCCTGCTTCCCCTTCTGCTATGGTTGTAAGTTTCTTGAGGCCTCCTCAGTCATGCAGAGCTGAGTCAGTTAAACCTCTTTTCTTTATCAATTACCCAGTCTTGGGCAGTTTTTTTTTTTTTTTTTTGACGGAGTCTCACTCTATTGCCCAGGCTGGAGTGCAATGGTGCGATCTCGGCTCACTGCAACCTCCGCCTCCCAGGTTCAAGTGATTCTCCTGCCTCAGCCTCCCAAGTAGCTGGGATTACAGGCATGCACCACCACACCTGGCTAATTTTTGTATTTTTAGTAGAGACAGCGCTTCACCATGTTGGTCAGGATAGTCTCAAACTCCTGACCTCGTGATCCGCTCACCTCAGGCTCCTAAAGTGCTGGGATTACAGGTGTGAGCCACTGCACCCGGTCGGGCAGTTCTTTATAGCAGTGTGAGAATGGACTAATACATACACTTTACCTGGGTTATCACATCAGCCCTCACAAGTCCACAGGTAGGTGCTACTAGTACTGTTGTTTATAGGCTGCAGAAAATTTCAATGCTACTTTTGAAGATCAACAAAAGGTAAACAAATTTGCAAGGAATATGAGTAGGATAACAGAGCCGAAGGAAGAAACAGAAGTAAAAAGGAAACAACTCCACAATTTAGAAGATGTTTGCAATGACATCATGCTTGCAGATGATGACTGCTTAATGATACCTTATCAAATTGGTGATGTTTTCATTAGCCATTCTCAAGATGAAGCACAAGAAATGTTAGAAGAAGCAAAGAAAAATTGGCAAGAAGAAACTGATGCCTTAGAATCCACAGTGGTACCAATTCAGAGAGTGTTAGCAGATTTGAAACTTCAGTTATATACAAAATTTGGGGGTAACATAAACCTTGAAGCTGATGAAAATTAAACATTTTATAATACTTTAAAATTTTGCTTAACAAACTATAATATTGTTTGGAAAATAGAAAAAAATGGGCAAAGAACTTGAATAGATATTTCTCCAAAGAAGATATACATACAAATTGCACACAAACATATAAAAAGATGCCCAACATCACTGGTCAGCAGGGAGGTGCAAATCAGAACCACAACAAGATACCACTTTGCGCCCACTAGAATGTTTATAATTTTTTTCAAGAAAATGTCGGTGAGGATGTGGAGAAATTGGAACCCTCACACACTGCAGGTAGGAACGTAAAATGACACAGCTGCCACGGAAAACAGTTTGGCAGCTCCTCAAAAAGTTAAACATAGAATTACCAAAAGACCCAGCAATTCCACCCATAGGTGGAAAAAGAATTAAAGCAGGCAATCAAACAAGTACTTGTACATGATTGTTCATGGCAGCACTATTTCCGGTAGCTAAAATGTGAAAACAACCCAAATGTACATCGATGGATAAAAAACTAAATAAAATGTGGTCTATCCATACAATGGAATATTATTCAGCCATAAAAAGAAATGAAGCACTGATATATGCTACAAGGTAGATGAATCTTAAAAATAAAAATTATGATAAGTGAAAGGAGCCAGACCCAGAAGTTCAAATATTGCATGATTCCATTTATAGAAAATACCTGTGATAGATAAATCCATAGGGACAGAAAGCAGATTAGGGGTTGCTGGGGGCTCAGGGAAGGGGCAACAAGAAGTGACTCTTTAATGGGTACAGGTTTCAGGTAATGAAAAAGTTCTAGAACTAGACAGAAATGATGATTGCACAACATTGTGAGTGTACTAAATGCCACTGAATTGTACACTTTGAAGTGATCAATTTTATGTTTGTGACTTCCACCTCAATTTTTTAAAAGGGGCACAGTGAGGGAAAACAGGAGACTAAAGCTAAGGCTAAAAGCTTGGCAGGGTTGTATTCTTTAGCTTATCACCTTCCTACTCCTCCCTTCTTTCCAACTTCCAGAAATTTCTTGAAAGTGTCCATCTAGCCACTCTCCCTGTCTTCCTCAGATGCCCTTTGCCTTCAAAATCCAATTTTTTCCATCACCATGGAAAGGGTCTTATCAAATCCTTCACGCTGAGAGATTAGTAACTCAAACTATTAACACCTCTGTGGCCTACAAGCCTATTCCTTTGTTTAATACATGCATTTGGAAAGCAGACAAGGAGAAAAAGGACAATGCTTATCTTAAAGTAAGGAATAAAACATGGTGGCAGTTTCAGCACCCACAGTAGGGTAAAATTGGAGAGGGAGGAAGCCTTACAGACACCCCACAGAGCCTACCAAGTAGCTACCACCTACTCCATTTGTGCATCAAGGTAGCTTTGCCATCCAAGGCTGAAAGCTCTAGGGACAATTTAGAGAACTCTTAATGCCCATCCTGAGGTCCCATCTCTTCAACTCGCCAAACCTGGGAGCTTCTCTTCCAGCCAAAGCTGCTGAGATTCCACACAATACCTGTACTTTCATCTGCCCCCCTGGGGAAAGTCTCCAAGAACAAAGGGCTTTCTTTTCTCCAAAGAAGCCCCAACCCAGAAACAGCTTTTTTGCAGCTCTCTAACCTGAAAGCTTTCTCAAGGCCAAATTTACAGGAAATCCTTTTCCCTCCTGGGGCTCCACCTTTGTTGATGCTTCCCCTACTTGTTAGTGCTTGGGCATTCCAGAATCCGGGGAGGGAAGCTGGGATGAGAAATGCGCAGATGAGAGAGGGAGAGAAAGAAGAGAGAAAGACAGAGTGCAGACGGGCAGGAAAGGATTTCTCTTGACTTAGAGTCACTAGCAGGAACACTTAATACTTCCAGTCAGCCCAGTACTGCTGGAGACTTGCGGTCCAAAACGATAGAGTGTTTTTCTTTTCCCTTGTCCTACCCCACCTTTCATTTTCCGACATTTATCCTTTTGACAGTCCAGGATCAAATTACAAACTGCCTTTCAGGTTTCTGTTCTTCAGGGACCCCAAAATCTGACAGAAACAGCCAAGGGCCTAGGGGCTAATTTCTGGCGTCAAAGGAAAGTCCCTCTTAGGCACAAAATAATTCCATAAACAGATGTGGGACGTTCATTTAAAGCAGTGGTATTCAATCATGGCTGCAGATCAGAATTACCTGGGAGCTTAAAAAAAAACAAAAACAAAAACAAAAACCTGATGCCTGGGCTTCAGTTTAGACCAATTAAATCAGAGAAGGGGCCCAAGCATTTTTTTTTAAATTTTTATAGACAAGATCTCACTCTGTCACCCAAGCTGGAGTGCAGTGGTGCAGTCATGGCTTACTGCAACCTCAACCTCCTGGGCTCAAGTGATCCTCCCACCTCAGCCTCCCGAGTAGCTGGGACTACAGGTATGTGCCACTACACCCAGCTAATTTTAAAAAGTTGATTTTTCTCAATAGAGACAGGGGCTGTTGCTCAGCATAGTCTCAAACCCTGGGCTTAGTCAGTCCTCCTGTCTTGGCCTCCCAAAGGGCTGAGATTACAAGCATGACCCACCATGCTGGGCAGGTGATTCTTATATGAAGCCAGGTTGATAACCATAACTCAAAGCTATTGTCTCCATAATTAGAGATCTAGGTTTATCAAATAAGCAAATAAATGCTTAGAAATGCCTTAAAGGGAAAGGAAAAAAGAAGCCTACTATATGGAGTACCTACTGAATGCTGAGTCCTGGTGTGCCTTTGCAGACACACACACACAAATAGAAAAGATTTGGAAGGGAAGAATGGAAAGTGGGGAGGCTGAGGTTGAGGTTCAACTTGAAGGCAAGACCTGGCAAGCAGCCTAGCCTAGAGCTGGCTCTGCGAATGCAAACAGAAAAGAGCCCAGACGCTCTTTCTGAAGAAACTTCAGGATGAAATACCTGGGGAGGGGGAGACTAGCATTAATCCCACCTATAGCTAGAATAACCTTTCCTTCCATCTCTCCCAGTTTGTTAGGGGAAAACTATTCCCAAAAAATTTTACTAAAAGTGTGGGCTACTATGTTTACATAACCAGTGCGAATGGGGGAACTGAGAACACCCCTTCCTCCTCTCACCCCACCCCCAGAAGGTGCCTCCAGAACAAGGTAATTTGTGTATAACAAGAAATATTTGCAGACTGATAACATTACCTGGCTCCTTCAACTTGACATATTTGAAGGTAGCTACATCCTTGAAGCAATTGCTTCTGATTCCTCCCTTCAAAATATGTGTCTGCATTTCCCCCAACTGCCTAGCCTTCCCCCTATCCCCAACAGGGGCCACTGTGAAATGCAAAGTCAATTCTTTCCTTACCATGTCCTTAAAGCCTCCAAGGACAGCGGCAGTGATGATGCCCAGGAACAGGCCAACAATGTTGAGGATGGTGGCAGACCAGAGCAGGTGGTAGAGGTGGATGATATCTTGGCAACTGCTGACATCGATGTATTCGTAGTACCCACCAGTGATCTCCACCCGGCTGAACAGGGAGGAGCACGCTCCAGTCAGTCCCCAGGGAGCAGGCTGTCCTCCCCAACCCCCTCTCCAACCCTGGGATTGGGCTACCATACAGCTCAGTGAAAAGACAGGTGGGCAGGTGGGGAGCTGTAGTAAGAGACATCATAGCCATGCACTATAATAAATCAAAGTGTGATTGTTTATCCCCACTCCCCGAAAAAAATCCTTCCACCTGCCAGAAAAATACTTGTAAACATCACTAACACTAATCCTAGATAGCACTTATCGATACTTGCTATGTACCAGACACAGTGCTAAGCATTTCACATATGTGAATTCATTAAATTTGTGCTGTTTAATATGGTTGCTACTAGCCACACGTGGCTATTTAAATTTAAATTAAGTAAAATTAAGTAAAAAGAAAAATTCAGTTGGTAAGTCTCACCAGCTACATTTCAAGTGCTCAGTACTCGCATGTGGTTAGTGTTTACTATACCGGACACAGCAGATTACAGAACATTTCCATCATTGCAGAAAGTTCTGCAAATCCTTACAGTATTCTATCAAATAGGAACTATCATCATGCCCATTTTTACAGATGAAGAAAGTGAAGCATAGAGAAGTTAAAGAACTTGCCCAAGTCATAAGTGGTAGAACTGGGACCTGAATTCAGGCTTCAAAGACTTCAGTGTGTGCCCTCTCAAAATGAAACAAACAAACAAACAAATAAACAAAAACCAATGTCCTGGTAAAGAACTAAAGCTGAGTTGCTGCACAAAACCTGAAAGTTGCCTCTGTGGGGAGGCCTTTCTTGACCACTCTGTCCAAAGACACCCCTTCCCAGCCCTGTTGCTCTCTATCACATTATCTGCTACGGAATGAATTTTGTCCCTCCAAATTCATATGTTAAAGCCCTATCCCCCAATGTGACTGTATTTTTACACATGACTTTTAGAAGATAATTAAAGTTAAATAAGGCCATAAGAGTGGGGCCCTAATCAGATAGGATTGGTGGCTTTATAAGAAAAGGAAGCTCTCTCTCCTCCTCCTCCTCCTCTTTTTCCGCCTTCTCCCCTGACTTCTCCGCTCCGCACCCCACCCCCCACCAGCCTTTCTTTCTCTCCCTCCCTACTTGAATGTGAAAGGAAATGTCACTGTGAGCACAGAGGGGAAGTGGCTACAAGCCAGGTAGAGAGCCCTCACCAGAGCTCGACCATGTTGGCACTCTGATCTTAGACTTCCAGCCTCCAGAATTGTGAGAAATAAGTACATTTCTGTTGTTTAAGCCACCTGGTCTATGGTATCTTGTTATAGCAGCCCAAGCTAAGCAATACATCACCCTTTTCTAATTTCCCTGTAGCATTCTTTCCTATGTGAAAATATCTTACTGTTGTGTCTACTACGTTATTGTCTGCCTCCCCAACTTGAACATGAGCTCCATGAGGGCAGGAACAGTTCATTTTGCTCACTGCTGTGCTTGACACACAGTTGGTGTTACATAAATACCTGTGGAATTAATTAAATGAAAGTTCCTGTCCTCCTGGATGTCACAAACTAGTTTACAACTTGGCCACTGGAGTTCATTATGAATCCAAAACACTGTGGTTCTTAAAGTCACAACGAAACACCCTGGCATTAGGATGGTTATTACATGTGACTCCCCTGCTATAAGAATGCAAAAAAGGAAAAAGAAAAACAATCAAAGGTTGATCTCCAAAATGAATCAGAGAGGGATTATTCACATATGAAAAGACTTAAACTTTACAGATGAATTTATCTTCATATTCTTTAAAGTCAGTGTTTCTCTAAAGAGGTGAAGTCAGTGTGGTTACAGGGCAGACTGCCTCAGAATCATCTGTGTTTGTGTCTATGTGTGTCTGCCTGTTTGTATCAGTGCATTATTTGTGTGTGCCTGTGGGTGTCTCTGCGTGTATCTGTGGACGTATCTTTGAGAAAGAGAGATGGTTAAACATGCAGATTCCTGGGCCCAGCCCCAGTCCTAGTGAATCTGGTAGAATCTCTGGGGATGGGGTCAGGAATTTGTGTTAACAAGCTCATCAGTGTTTGAGACCCACTGTTTTTAATAGTAAGCTCTCGTAGTGGAATTTTTTTTTTTTTAATATTTTTTGTAGAGACAGGGTCTTGATATGTTGGCCAGGCTGGTCTTGAACTCCTGGCATCAAGTGATACTCCCACATCAGTGTCCCAAAGTGCTGGGATTCCAGGTGTGAGCCATTACACTCGGCCCATAGTGGAATTTTAAGGGAGTTTCAATTAATCAGAGTTTGAATTGGATTTCAGTATTTTCAGGAGCGTATCTCAAGAGCCCATGCATAAGCATACATTGTCTCCTATTAGTTGGCATTGTACTAGGCCCTGGGGATAGGGTAGGGAGGATGCACAGATTACTTACTGCCCCCCAAAAGGGACAGCTGTACAAGGACTATTCTCTGAACAGCAAAGGCCTCTGTGTATGGGTGAGTGTGGAACTGTAGGAGCACCTTTGTGGCTTGGGAGTCAACTTCTGACATCCCCCAAAGTATGTTTGCCTGCCTCCTAAAACACCGAGGGTGGACTAGTAGTATATATAGGCAGGCAGTATGCCATAGCTGACTCTGAAGTCAGACTGTGTTTGAATCCTGGCTCTGTCACCAGATGCTGACTCTAGCAACTTTCTTTCTTACTCTTAGGTTACTTACTTAACTTCTCTGAGCCTGGGGATGTAATGCCAGCAGGCATGAAAGCAGTACTCCGACATATAATAAGATCCCCCACTAAAATATGTAGCTACATTTTGTTCCTTCTAAGAGCCAGCCTCTGGCAACACAATTCAAACCTTTGAACCCTGTTCTTAAAGGTATTAACACTTTATTTTGTTTTTTGTTTGTTTGTTTGGTTGGTTGGTTGGTTGGGTTTTTTCTTTTTTTTCTCCTTTTTTTTTTTTTTTTTTGAGACAGGGTCTTGCTCTGTCACCCAGGCTGGAATGCAGTGGTATAGACATGGCTCATTGCAGCCTCAAACTCCTTGACTCAAGTGATCTTCCAACCTCAGCCTCCCAAGTAACTGGGACTGCAGGCTCACACCGCCATGCCCAGCTAATTTTTGTAGAGCTGCGATTTTGACATGTTGCCCAGGCTGGTCTTGAACTCCTAGGCTCAATCTATCCTCCCATTTCAGGCTCCCAAAGTCCTGGGATTACAGGCGTGAGCCACTGTGCCTGGCCAGTATTAAGACTTTGTAGGCACAAACCACAATATGGGAATAGGATAGTAGTTTGTCTTAAAATATTCAATAATTTTAGATAATATATACTTGGTTTCAGTTTGAGTGGTTCCAGCAGCTATTTAATTTTTTTTTTCACTGAACCATGAAGGAAAAGAAAGCTAATTCTTAGATATGGTTCGGGTTTAGCAAATTAATGTGGTTTTTTTCTGCTTGAGATTCAGGATCCCATTTGCTTCAGTCTCTGGGCAGAGCTTCCTCTGAAATTGCACCTTTTACATTCCCACTGCTCCCATCCTCATGCCTCCATCACTGTAAGGCTGTCCTGCCAGACTCTACTGCTGCCTGATTACTCTTCCTAAAACACTTTTAAAAACATGTCATTCCCTTAATCAAAACCCTTCTGTGGCTCCCCAGTACCTTCAGGGAAGTGTTCAAATTCCTCAGTCTGCCAAAGTCCAGTACCAAAATGGAGTACACACTCCAGCCAGGCTGGAGTCCACAGAAGCCCCACACTGGTTATGCTGGGTACTAATTCCAAACCTGTGCTCAGATTTCTCCCCTGCATTGAAGGTATTGCTTTCTGTTCTCTGCCTGTCCTAATCTTTCTCACTGCTCAAAGCTTCAATAGTGCCTTCTTCAAAGATGCCACTACCCATTCATTAGCTTTTTCCTTAGACTCCCATAATCTATTCCTCTTAGTTTGGCACTTTGTGTATATCAATAATTCAGTTATTTATTTAATCTAATATGTACTGGAGCGTATCAGTGCTAAATACTGTGCTGGTGCTAATGTTACAATCAAGGCCAAGGCCGACATGATGTTTCTGTTGAAATCGCAACGTTTTGAGGGCAAGGGTCGTCTCTTAACATTCCTTTGGGTCTCTCTCACTGCCTAGCACAGTGGTAGAAACATTAAAGGTCATCAATAAATACTCGGTGAATGAGTAACTGAGTGCAAAGACTAATTATTGTATTGATCATGAGATTGATTACCCAATGTGGGCTTTTACCCCCTTGCTCTCAACATTCTGGGTGGACCTAGAGAAACGGATAAGTTCTCTGTGTTTCAGTCTCCTACTTAACAAAGTAGGCAGCAGAAGATCTTAGATAGGGCAGGAGGGTATCCTTCTGCTCTTCCATAAGGGCCTGGAGCACTCACCAATTCTTGGTGGACAGGCAGTGGCAACGGCCAGCCTCTGTGTGTCTCTCTCCTGCTGTATGCATTCTGCATATACATTTAAGTCCCCCTCCCTGCCATCCCCCTGGCAAATTGAGTTCCTTAAGGGCAAAGCTGTGTCTTATTGATGCCCATTCTTTTAGAACAGCCCCTAGCACATAGTAGGAGCTCAAGAAAAGTCTGTCGAAGAAAGGAGTGAATGGAAGTAGGCGATCTTCCTTCATTTTGTTACCAGCTAATGCTGTTCACAAATCACTTCATTTCCTTTAGGTTACGTGCTGAAAACCAGTGATATTGATTTGACCTTTCCAAAGATGAGTGAGTAGGTGAAAGCCTGAAGTACTCTGAAAGGCAACTTTCTCTGTACTTTACTCTGAAAGGACACAGCTGAGGAGCTGTGTCCTAGAGAAAGCCACCTTCCTGCATGAGGCTAAATAGAATAATCTATGTTTGGTATTAAATCCTCAACACCCCTGACGTCAAAGAAGGTCTGTGGGTTCGGGGGGACAGTAGAGACTCTGTTTCTGTAGTACTGTACAAATGACTGCCTGATGTTTTTGTTTCCACTTTTTTTTTTCTTGGCCTCCTTTCCAGGAAATGGACTGGAGGAGCTGGCAATTGATTAAAAATAGGCTTCGTGTGAGGAAAACAAATACACATTTGGCAAAATTAAAGTCTCCAAGCCTCAGAATGCTTATTGCTAGCTATATTTAGGCCTTGAGTTTAGATCTCTTTGGCTCTGGGTGGAAAAAGCCCCAGGTCAAGAAAAAACGTTTTCCTCTATTGTGGACCCTCGCCTCTTCAGTCTCAGCCTGGGTTTATGGCCTGGTGGGACTGTTTCCTCAGGAAAAGCTAAGGAAGTCCTTTTCTAGTGGTTTTGCCCTTGGAATCTTAGCACTACAGACTTGGGAAAGGGCTTTGAGAGATGTCTGGGGCTGACTTCCAGGCACTAGGTAGGTGAAAGATATTTCTAGACTTGAAGATCTTTAGCAGGACTGTTCCCATGACCCCTCTCAGTTGCCTAGTCCAATATTTTATTTTCCCCAGTGAAAAGGGAGTTCTTCTTTTTGTTCCTTTTCAACAAACATCACTCCCTTTTCATCAGCTCTTTATTCATGCCCAGCCCTGTGCTGGGGCCAGGGAAGTATAGATAAGATTAAGTCATGCTCCCTGCCCTTAGGGAGTGCATAGTTTTGCACAGATCCTCATAAAATTCCTTGAAGACTATTCTGGTATAACTTGCTTTAAGAAAGTAAGGAAGTCGATTTTTATGAAGTTCAGAATGACAGGAAGATAGAAGGGACTTGAGCCTCCACTTTCAAAAACAATTCACCTGAGGGCTCAGCTAAATGGAATTTAAAGTAGGATTTTGTGTATTCAAACCTTTTTCAGAAACACACTGTCACAGAGAGAAAGGTGTGTCTGCAAGGAATCACTTCTCAGCCCTCTCAGTGGGCCTCCTCTCTCCTTGAGATCTCAGGCCCAGTTCTGGCCAGCTCCCAGCACCACCCTAGGAGGCCATGAAATGGGAAAGGAGAGGAGAGCACCAAGGAAAATGGAGAAGGATGGCAGGGGGAGGGAGAGAAGAGGGAGGAGATAAAAACAAAGGGAAAGACAGATCGGGGAAAGAAGGATGAGGGGAGGCAAGAGGAAAAATAGTAAAATAACCCCAATTCCCCTAGGACCTGTGTTACATTTCTTTGATCATGTCTGTAAGGATGGGCTGAGGAAGTACAGTTATAGCCAGCTCTCAATCATTGCTGCTAAGGAGGGATGTCTTTTACAAGTGATGGTTATTATTACAACATAAATAATTGAACTCCCCAGACAATCCCTAAACCTCATTTGAATCTGTAAATTTCTCTTTCTCCACTGCCAAACCTTTCAACGAAACAGGACTGGCACAAGCCAAGAAGGTAAAGGGCTGGTGTATGGTCTCTGCCTTCTCCTCCCTGCCTCTAGCCTGGCAAGTCTTAATCCTTAAACCAGAGTAACTGACCCCAAAATACCAACAGTAGGGAATGTGAGTGAGGAGGGGGCTGCATCCACCTGCTGCCTCTGAATCTAGCTCCATCCAGCCCCACTCTGCAGGTTCCTCCCCTTACTCTCTCCCTCCCATGACCCTCAGTTCGCCTTCACTAAGATTCTGAAGGAAATACGTGCATGACAGACATTGGTCAACATACCCTGCATGGAGAGGTGTTCACTCACTGTGCACATCACCTACGCACACATCCCTATTGATTCCACCTTCCAGATTGCTCTTAAAATGATTCCCTGCTTTGTATTGTCTCCAACTTGATCTAGGCTCCATTCTTTATGGCCTGCACTCTTGCAGTGGCCTCCTAGCTGCCTCCATTCCTCAACCACTCAAGTCCGTCTTCCATGCTGTACCCTTCGATGGCCCCCAATTGCCTACAGGGTCAAGTCTGAAGTCATTCTTATGGTCAATGAGTTCTCTATCATCTGATCTCTGGCTACACCTCTGTCTCACCTCCTACCACACCTTCTGTAACTACCTCCACCTCCTACCTCTTCACAACTACCAGGAATATCCTTCCCACCTCTATGTTCTTTTGGTTTGTCTCCTAATTCTCTACTTATTCTGTAAGTTTCAGCTCCCACATCACCTACTCTTTGACACTGCTCCCTCCCAGCAAATTCGCCAGAGTCCTCACCACATCCACTAATCCCCACTGCACTTATCACATTATATTGCAATCGATTGTTCACATGTCCATCCTCTTTACTAGTCTGGGAGCTCCTCAGTGGCAATCTCTGTATTCCTAGCACCTAAATATGTTTTGAAAGAAAGAATAAAGGATGTTTTAGCAATTTGGAGTGCACAGAGCCAGAGTGGTTGCAGCAGAACCAGCACCAAAACTGCTCCTGCCTCAGAACCTTTGCACTTGCTATTCCCTCTGCTTGAAACTCTCTTTCTCCAGGTATCTACCTGGGTTGCCCACCCCCACAACTACATTCAGGTCTGCACAAATGTCACCTGCTCAAAGAGGCTTTCCCTGGCTACTCTACCTAACACAGAGTGTGCATGCAGGTGCACATGCACACACACACACAGACACACCTCATCACTATCTACCTCTCCTGCTTCATTTTTCTTCAGAGCTCTGATCACCACCTGGCATTATATTATATATTTATGTATTTCTTGACTGTCTCCCCTACTATAATATAAGCTCCACAGGGGAAAGGACTTCTGTTTTGTTGGCTGCTGAATCTTCAGTGTCTAGAACAGAGCCAGGCACTGAGAAGGTACTCAGTAATACTGTTAAACGTGGGTATAGACAGAGCTGAGTTTGAATCCTATACATACTATTTTCAAGTTCTGTGTAACCTTGGGCTAGTTGTCTGTTTCCTCTGAACTTCACTCTCCTCATCTATAAAATGAGGATTACTCTGCATACATCATAAGTAAGAATTAAATGAGATAAAGTACGTGAAAGTACCTAGCATGATGCCTGGCACAGAGAAGGCAAGTAATGTCTATTAGCCAAAATCTATTAACAGATCAATGTCTTCCACTTCCCTAATTCCCACAATGCACCCTTCCTTACTCTCAGCCCTTCTAGTGTCCATTGTGGTCAAACTGTTATTCCTGTGTCTGGGCCTCAACACTTACTTGCCACAGTTGTAGAGGTCACAGCAGAAGCAGGTGTTGCCCCGGATGCGAGGTGTGCAGAATTCACGGCTGAGGTGAGGGCAGTTAACCTGAGGGTATATAACAGTGAGGAGATGAGCCGGCATTGGATAGGAGGCAGGACCCTCTGGGATTGGAAATGCGAGTTAGTGACTGATGGAGACAGTAAGGATGGCTTTGAAATGAACACACCAATGTGTGGGAGGGATGGGGCTGGGCGGTGAGCTGGCCGAACTTGTGCATGAGGCAAGTCACTGTGTAGCTGGGCTCATGTCCAGCCTCAGCCACAGCCCTTGGTGCCCCATGCCTGAATGGTGGAGACAGAGAGGAGGAAGGACAGATGGAAGGACAGACAGAAGAACGAATGGACTGGAGGAGATGAGGATATGAGGGCAGGGAAAATCAGGGTACAGGAGGAAAGCAGATAAGGTGGGAAGGAAGACAGAGGGGCCGGCGCATGCACTCTGAAGTACAATAGTACCTCTCTAGCTGCCTGGGTAAGGTTCCTCATAACCCTCGTGGAAGGAGAATTTTTGGTTGAGGAACTTATGACCTTATATAGGAAAAATAGGGTTAGGGGGACCAGGGTTACAAGTGAACCTATGGAAGTCATTGTTAATATTTTTACAGTCACCAAATTAACACAAGAAAGCTATCACGACAAAATCTAGAGAACAGCAATGACATTTTACACATTTTGAGTTAGTAAAAAGGTTTTAAAAATGGGAAAGAATTCCATTTACCATCTCTTCTTAGCAAGAAATTTTCCAGCTTTCTCCCCCATCCAGATACAATGAAGTGCTGGTAAATTTGTCTTGCTTTGTTATAGAGAATATTCATAGCAAATAGGCATTTTTTTCTATGTTGGGTCCTTCATCCAAATGCTCACTGCCTTTCAGACAAGCTGTTATCATATACACATTTCTATTCCTCCTATCTAACCTGAGAACAGTGAGAGAAATAGTAAATTTATGGTTGTTAAAAGAAAAAGTAGTCAAGTGGACGGCAGAGACATAATCAAAGTATTTGGCATAGTGCCTTTGGAGCAGGACTGCTTTGCCTTACTCCAAGGGCACCTATTCACATTGTATTTTATGTAAAATGGCTTCCCCTGAAGCTGTGCAATGCAGTGGCCATTTTACATCCACTTGCCTTCCTTTTCTCTTCCCAACTGAAAGTTGGGAAAGTTTACCATTTTCTAACTATTTGGGAATGATTGACTTTCAATGTGAGGTTAATAGAGTACAAAATTGTCAAGATTCCTGGAAGCCTAGGTACAGTTTCATATGGAGAAATCCCTGGGTTGGGAAGGGATTATTGCATACTGAAATGAAAACTCTCCCAAAATGATCTGGAGTCATACTTTGCCTCACTACGCATTGCATCTAGCTCTGCCTGAGGCAACATGGAACATAAGGAGAGCTGTTTGGGGCAGAAGAGAGACTCATCTGTGCATGCTCAAGCATTATTAGGCTGGCCTCTTGGACGTGTTATGAGAGGGGCCAGGCTGACAGTCCCAGCCTCCCCAGAGCATAGAGGTGGATCTGGCTTCTCAGTTACCTTCATTTGGCTTCCAGACCCATCCTATGTGTGGAACTCAGGCTCTGCCTCCGTAGTTCAGGCCTAGTGCCCTGGTGGGGCTCCCACTTTTATTCCAACTGAGCACTGAGTTCAGGCTCCCACTTTTATTCCAACTGAGCACTGAGTTCAGGCAACTGAACCATCATCCACAGAGATGGGGGAGGGGCATGTCCTGTGGCCTCTGTACGCTCATCTGTCCCCCTGAGGATCAAAGCCACATACGGGGAGGCTTCCGGCTGGGGTCAGAGGGTTAGCCTGTGGCCACAGAACAAAGTAAAACTGATTAGGCCTCATGAGGCTCCAACCTATGACCATGGCCTCATTAGCAATGTGCTCTGACCCACTGAACAAATCAGCTATACATACCTAGAAATAAACCTTAGGCCCATGAAAAGGAGTAAAAGAAAGGGTATTTCAGGCAGAACAGGGGACTTTCCCAGGAGGTAAAGACATGCAGCCTCATTCTGGCTCACCTCCTCAGCTTCCTTCTGGGATGTCTTGGGAACATAATGGCACCGGTTAGCATAGAGTGGTTTCAGATCCTGAAAAGGGAAACACCAAACCAAAGGGGTTTTGGCTTTGGAAAATAAAGCAGCAAGTGTTGTACTTGGTAATAAAAGGTTTGAAAACACACACACACACACACACACACACACACACATAGAAGCAGGCAGGCAGGAGATTGGGTTAGTTTCTGAAAGTTACCTGTCTAGGGAGACTGAGTGAAGATTAGACAAAAATACTTTAAAAATTACTTTCTATTAGACTACTTGGTTAATGAGAAATTATGAAACTGATTGAGAAATGGGCTTCTTGAAATTTCCTCTGTTTTCTTTTACTTCTAGTCTTTGTCTTCTTGTAAACAGTCCCCAGGGGACAAGATGCAAAACTCCAGGTTATTATGAAATGACACTTTCAAACTAAGGGAGATGAACTCCAACAATGAGGTTTCATTATCACCTGCGGACAGGACTAAGGCTGGCTGACTTGTACCTCTTGCTGTCATTTCCACATCACTTTCAAAAGGAAGAGCTCGGGAAGCAAGCCTCAGGAGAAGGGGCAGCTCCTGAGGCTGCTGTAGATTTTAACTCAATTGAACTATGAGCCATTTTCACCCAACTACATAGATTAGATAAAGTCGGTGAACTCCAAAAACACTATTCAAGCCTCAGAAAACTAATATGGGGCTCAAGGACAGTCGATTTACTCTGCTGGGTTGGCCAGCTTCCTGATGAGAGAGAGCTATCATGCATGGGGGTTGGGGTAGAACCAATAGACACAAGCCAGGGCTGCCTGGAAGCTTCCAGGCAGGAGCTGCTGTTCATTTTATGGACTGATGCTAAACATCCCCTGAGTGGTAGGGGGCTTCTGCCAAAGGCACCTTAGGACAGGACAAACAACTTACACAAATTGACCTTGGGGTTTGGCAGAAGTATCCAGGCAGAGAGAATTTATATATTGTCTCCTTCCCTTCTGCCCCTACTTCTTTCACCATTTCCGATCATCTCGGTGGCTGCTTTTCCCCACACATGTGATTTAGTATCTCTTGTACTTGGCACTCAAATGCCTCCTGCCTTCTAGCCGGCCTCCCCATTAAGGATATAGGACTTTTCACCAGCTAGCTACTTCTACATGAAACTCCTGCCTGCTCAATGTTCTAAAAGTACCTTGCCTTGTTAGCTTAGCCTGGAGTCTGGTTGGAAAGGAATGAGGGTGTTCATGCTCACACCTGGAATGGCTTATTGCCCATGTTTGGTGTTTGGGTGGTGGCAGAATAATTATCATAATTATCCTGCTGAAGAGGAGGCTTAATGTGCTGGTTGCAGCCCTTCTCACCTCCTGGTTTTGCAAAAAGCATTCAGCCACCAAATGCCCTAAATGAAGACAGATGTGTGATAGTTGCCCATTTGCTGCCTCTGGCTGATACTCTTCATTGAGGTCCAGAAGAGGAACAAGAACAAGACAACTGGAAGGCAAGAAAAGGTCACTAAGCCAGAGTTTGGCAACCTCTGTAATCTGAAGGGCTACCAACTATGGCGTGAAGGGGTAGAAAAGGAAATTGTTTTATATTGAGTGTCTGCTCCATGCCAGGCCCTCTTAGGGCATGTCCATACCCATTATTTAATTTCATCCTCATGCTAACCCTGAAAGGTAAGTTACTACTATGTCCATTTGGAAGAAAAGGAAACTATAGTACAAGAAGGTAAAGTGATTTTCCAAGCTAGTTAATGGCTATACTAGGGAGAGGGGAAAGAAAAGAAATATGAGACAAAAGAGAGATGATACAAGCACAGAGAGAGGGGTGAGTGAGAAGGTAGTAGGTCTTGAGAGGAAGTTCAGATTCACCTAAGCCAAAGGAACAGGGAAAGATGATGTTAAAGGGCCTCAACAATAGGACAGCTGGCTCTCACCCATCCAAGCTGTGCTAGGGTCCAAATGTGCCTTTCATTTAAGTTGGCCAATAGATATCATCATAGATTAATAAAGCCTCCTTCCTCAAAACTCTCTGGATGTCAACGAGGACTAGCCAATGTCTTAGGGCAGGTACAGTATAAGCAGAAAGATTTTCTTAAATATTCATCCAGTCTTACCCCCAAATACTTGAGTCAAATGCTGTACTGCAGGTCACCAGCAGCAGGAGGTACAGAGGGCCTGGACTCAGAAGCAAGTAGTGGTCATTAGAGGAAACTTCCAGTAAATATAATTTGAATTTTTGCCCATTGCCTTTGACTGGAGCCAATGATCAAAAACATTGGAATGTCAGGAAAATGCAAATCAAAACCGTAATGAGATACTGCTTCATACCCACTAGGATGGCTGGAATCAAAAAGTCAGATAATAATGAGAGTTGATGAGTATGTAGCAAAATCAAACCCATCAAACACTGCTGGTGGGAACGTAAAATAGTGTAGACACTTTGGAAAACACTCTGGCAGTTCCTCAAACAAATAAACATACTTACTATATGATCCAGCAATTATACTCTTAGGTAGAAAGAAAATGAAAATGAAAACAAAAACATATATCCATGCATAAATTTGTACATAAATGTTTACGGTAGAATTATTCATAATGACCAAAAAGTGGAAACAACTCAAATGTACACCAACCAGTGAATGTACAAAGAAAATGTGGTACACCCACACAATGGAATACTATTAGTCCGTAAAAATGAAGTACTTGATACAACATGAATTAATCTTGAAAATATTACACTAAGTGAAAGAAGC
This sequence comes from Mandrillus leucophaeus, assembly GCF_000951045.1. Classification (NCBI taxonomy): domain Eukaryota; kingdom Metazoa; phylum Chordata; class Mammalia; order Primates; family Cercopithecidae; genus Mandrillus; species Mandrillus leucophaeus. Next base: position 4,224,589 of record NW_012101743.1, read on the forward strand.
CAGTCACAAGAGAATATATATGTTATATGATTCCATTAATACAGAATGTCTAGAATAGGGATACCTTACACAAAGAAAGTATATTAGTGGTTGCTTGGGTCTGGGGAGAATGGGGGATTATGGAGGTGAAACCTAAATGGTATGGGGTTTCTTTTCAAGATGATGAAAATCTAAAATTGACTGTGGTAATGGTTGCACATAAGTAACTGATATATACTAAATACATTAAAAATCATTGAATTATACACATTAAATGGGTGAATTGTATGTGATGTGAATTATATCTCAATAAAACTATTAAAAAACATTAGGAGTGAGAGGAAGAGGGGAAAAAAAGGAAGCCATTTTAGTTCATGCTGCCATCAAAATCTACTGCAGGCTTCTTAGCCACTAGGCCTATGTTGCCATGGAGACTGCCTCAGAATGAATACTGTTTGTCAAATGGGGATAATAATGCCTGCCCTATATATATCACAGGATTACTGTGGGTCTCATATGAGGTAATAGATGTGAAGGCACATCGAAAAGCTAAATGCACTACACAAAAACAAGGAATTATTGTTATTAAGATGGCTTCTGTTGAATACAAAATAGTATGCATACTATGATTGACTGCAACTATGCTACAAAAATAGGTATATACTTAGCAGCTAATATGGAAAAACAATAAAAATTGTCAAGTTAGGGTGGTAGAATTATGGATGTTTAAAGTTACTGGTGTGTCATTTGACTTTATAAGAAGAAAAAGATGATGAAAAAGATGGCTGATCTCAGCTAAGATCAGAAGGGATGGATCTGGTAGAGGGGCCTACATTTATATTCCTGGTCCCGAAAGAAAATCAGGCAAAGGGCCTTTCTCTGGCATCCCTTATTTTTCCCCTTGCCCAGGAATTGTTTCTTCAGATGCCATTGCACAGACTGTTTGGGTGACAGCATTGACCATAAGTCATGTGGCTTCTTGGTGCTCTCTCTCTACCCTGTTACCCCCAACACTAGTTCTAAGCAATTCCCTTGACCCTTTGCCTTCCCAAATCTTACCCACATGTCAAAGGCCTAGCTCTAGCCTTACCACCACTGAATGCCTTCTCTGACCCCTGGAATCCAAGATAAGCCACTATGGCACTGGGAGTTTGTTCCCCCAGCTTAGACCCCGTTCTCTAGATGTCTGCATGTCCATTGGTGTCTTCACCTTGACTGCCAACTCCTTGAGAAAAGGGATTGTGTCTTCTCCCTCTCATGTAACCCTCATGGCACTTAGCAAAGGGCTGAATATCCAGCACACATTCAGTGCGGCCTTGTGATATTGTATATTTACTTTAACTCAGGACAAAAAAATACTCACAATGTGTCTGGCAGCAAAGACCCCGTCAACTATGGCACAACAAAAAGCTGCAATCACACCAAAGCTGATAAACACGATAGAAGCCACCAGCTGTAGAGGGGAATGAAACAAAAGCGTCTGTTAGCCTTCCACTCTTGCTGCCTCTGGGGACCAGGTGATCCCCAAGAGACTTCCAGCAAAACAGAACTCTAGCCTACCACCCCATGGGAATGCTCTTTTTGGTCATGCAGGATGAGTGGAAGGGAGGTAGGCAGGGGAGGCAGAGAATGGGCAACTGAAGCAATTTTTACATTTTCAAGGAAAGCTAAGAAATTCACTCTGTGAGCACCAAATGAAGAGGAGGCTTGCTGGTATCTAGCGTGCTGTCCATGAAGGAATTTGACTGCATGGCCCTTCCATCCTTGGACTCAGAAATAATGTTGGACTTTTGACATTAGGTAGTTCAATCCTCTGTTTTATTTATGTAGAAATGGAGGCACAGTGAGGGGAAGTGGTGTGCCCAGGGTCTCCATCTAGTCTGTGGAAAAGCCTGGTGCCCACCAACTCCTAGTCCAGTGTTCTTTTTACCCCCTCACACTGCTATTTGATGCTATAGTGGGCACTGATGAAGGCAATGATGATTCTGAGGTCCTGCAAAACTCTACATGACTTTCTGCAACATTGAAGAACCAGGACATTCAACTTAAGACTTATATGTCAAGGACATTTTACAAAGGATTGAAGTCTCTGATCAACTTTGTATGGTACATATTTTTTAAATTTTTAAATTTTTTTTAGAGACAGGTCTCCTATGTTGCCTAGAGTGGTCTCAAACTCCTGGGAACAGGCAATCCTCCTACCTCACCCTCCCAAAGTGCTGGAATTACAAGTGTGAGCCACCATGCACAGCCAGTATGGTACATATAAAAACTTTCAAGTAAGACAAATGTTTACTTGAACCAGGCTGCCCTATTCTCTAATTGTGTTAGATAACAGAAATTTTCCTAATAATTTGTCTACTATTACAAAGATGCTACTACAACCCAATGTGGGGGAAAATAGGAATTTCAAGGCATTTCCAGGGGGCAGGGATAGATGCTACCTGAGCCCACCATCTGCCTGTGTTGACCCTCAGAACTAGATGGAATCAGCACTTTTTTTCCCTGAGGTTTTTGGAAGAAAAGAGGGGAGATCACATGGCATTAAGTTACTCTCTATGGAGAAGGAGAAAATCAAAATCAAGGCCACCCTGGGCGCAGTGGATCATGCCTGTAATCCCAGTACTTTGGGAGGCTGGGGCAGGTGGATCACTTGAGATCAAGAGCTCAAGACCAGCCTGACCAACATGGTAAAACCTCATCTCTAATAAAAATTAAAAAAAAATTAGCCAGGCATGGTGGCGTGCACCTGTAATCCCAGGTACTCGGGAGGCTGAGGCAGGAGAGTGGCTTGGATCCGGGAGGCGGAGGTTGCAGTGAGCTGAGATTGTGCCACTCCACTCCAGCCTGGTGACAAAGCAAGACTCCATCTCGGAAAAAAAAAATCAAGGCCACCCTAGGGTTCTCCCGCCTCAACAGGCTAGGAGGAAATACTTATCTCCTTTGGGAGTTGTTCAGAAACCTCTCCTCATAATTCTCACTTTACAGTGCTACAGAGAATTGGTAAATCAAGTATCAACAATGTCATGAAATTGGCATTATTAGCTACGCTATGGTCAGCTCTACAATTAAAATTCCCCCATTATTTTGAATAATTTAAGCCTAAAGTGCAAACACAACTGGCAAGGAGGGAGTCCAGGTAAAATGGAAGAAGAAAGCTATTAGAACTCCCTTAAGGGTGATTTCCCACATCGCTGGGGGAAAACATATGGTTAGAGTTCTCTGTCCCTGGAACTATTACGTTATCTGATTAAACTTGCTGTGAAATAGACCCCATTATCAAAGTTTCAGTGCCACAGAGACTGTACAGGGGGAGCCCAATCACAATCTGACCACTCACCAGGCATCTTGATTTACGACTCTATAAAACTGCAATATGCTTTCAATTCAGTCTGTATCTTCTACCCTTACCCTTGAGGAAGCCTTTTCAGACTGAACCAGGAAAGTACAAAAGCTTGCCCTTGTGGGTCCCTGTTAAGACATAGAAGCTTCACCTTCTGTTTAATGCTTGTCCTTCCTTTCAATCTTACAACATGCTTAGCTTTGAAATATGGGTAATGGAGATACTTTAGGATGGCTTTATAATTTTATTTTACCTTTTTTTTGTGTGCCACAAGTACATTTGCTCATGCAATCAAAGTCTGCTATATTGTAATCTCCTAAAAGGCAGGAACTCTCTGTGAAAACTTGCCCAAAAGATTATGTATCAGAGAGAAAGATGTGAGGGCCACCAGTAATTCAGGGCTGTAGTAACAGAAATGGAAGCCAAAGCATTCTAGGTGAGGATCATAGCCTGACTGGATAGGCTGGAGCACTCCTTTGGGAGTAAGGAGGAAAGCAAAGGGCAAGATCCAGAATATTCTATCCCTTTGGCATAAGGAATCTAGCTAGGCCAGTGAGGGAGCATCAAGCAAGATGAGAACCAATCCCATATCACAGGGTCACAGTAAAACATATTCCCTAGAGGTTTAGGAGAAAGGGCAAAGTAGCAGTTCCTTTTATGACCAAATCACGCAAACTTAAGAAATGTGTTACTTATCCACATAAATGTTGTGCTTTTTTAGAGGAAGAATTTGACTCTATAAGGGATGAAAACTTACCATCTGCCTTTTGTTTTCAATAAGGTTTGATCCGATGATTCCAAGGAATGATCCAAAGCCGAGCTGCAAAGCAATATGGCATACATAGTATGTGGGATGACAGTCAGGCTGACCACACAATCATTCCAGTCCCTGGATATGATTCAGGATAATAGAAAAAACTGGGGTATCGATGCTAAAGCTACATGCAGCGGTTACTTACACAAATACAACATGTACAATAAAAGTATTTTTCCCACCATTTGCCAGTTTTCCCTTGTAGCTATGAATTATACCTAAGAAGAAACTCATGTGCCCAAAAACTAAAAGTAAAGGTCAACCATAGCTTTTCAGAGCCTGCCTATTTCAATTGCAATATCTATTACCTAGCGTGTGACTGGTGAGTCAGTAAGAGACATATAATGATGAAAAGCACATGTTATATTTTTATCTTTATCTTTTTTTGAAAAAGACCTTCCACTTTGATGTATAGATCACAAAATAAAGGTTTGCAAAAGCAATTTTGATGCCTCTGGCATACCAATCCAACTCAGGAAGTACTTTAGAAATCAGGAAGCACCTTAACCCACACTAAAAAAATTTTTTAAAATCTTTTTTTTTTAAAGCCTATATTTGTGGTTGACCCACTGCAATTTATGTTAGCACTTATTCACCTCTTCTTCCATCCCTGCTTCATTTATGGACAGAAAGCATTCATTAAAGGGTGAACATAAATGGCAGTGTAAAACACTAAAAAACAATTTTCCTGTCTAAGTGGCTGGGATTATGGCTTGGTATAACAGATCTCACTGCCCTCTCAGCTCTGCTATTAGAGGACTGAGTCTGCCAGTCTTAGATGAAAATGATCACTAACCAATAGTTGTTGATGGGGATGAAAGTGGAAGAAGTAAAAAGTGGTGAGAATGGACCAATAAATCTTAACACAAGTTCAGTGATGTAGTTACTTTCCTCTTTAGCCTCACTAATGGTCTGGGTTTCCATCTGCAGCCTTACTTTGGCTCACAGGACATCTATTTCAATTTGAGACCCCCAGGCCTTGCACCTAGGTTTGAGAATCTAACAGACCCAAGGGCTGGGCAGCAGCTTAGTAGGGCAGTGTAGGGGGACTGGGTGGTTGTCTCAGACCCCAAGAATGAGAGAATGAACGGAAGAAATGAATAGAAATCTCCAGGACTCCTTGTGCAGGGCCACTCAGACAGCAATGTCTCTTGAGAAATAGATACTACAGTGCATGAGGGTAATATCCAAGACTACTGAGAATATCCTCATTCAACAGTCAAGCTATGCCTGTCTCCCGCCTGGTCTTATTTCAGATATAATTAAAATATGTTGTCATAAAATATACTGATTAAAACGTAGTTATCACACTAGCCTGGCTTCCAACCCCAGCTCTTCTATGTCTGTGTAACCTTGAACAAACTGGTTAAGCTCTCTAAACCTCAATTTCCTTATATTGTAAAAATAGGAACCACAGTAGTGACTACCTTATAGGGCTTTTGTGAGAATTAACCAGGATGGTACATTCAAAGAACTTTGCACAGCGCCTGGTACACAGTAAGTACTCAGTAAATATTACTTTGTTCTAGTGATTATTATTATTATTATTATTTTTAAAGTCATTTAACTTTTGAACCACTCTAACCCAATTTGAGCTGGAAAATCCTGTAATTTTTTATAATGTGCTCTATTTTGTGCTAAGAGAGTTTCCTTGTTCTATCTTGTCTCCCCCTCTGATATGTTCCACGGCTTCTATTTTTTAGGAGAAAGTCCATGAATAGTCTGTGCTTTTGGCACTCTGGGCCACTTGTGGAGTTGAGAGAAATTGGGAGGCAGCTTCTTACAGGATAAATAAATCATTTTACTTAACAATTCATCAGCTTCCAAAGGTATTCACAGAATGTCTCCTGAATCGTGATAGCAGTCTTTGTCCTAAGACAGGAAGCAAAAACACTCGCCCCCGCTCGCCAACCCCACTATTCCTCATACTCTCTCATGGCAAATAACTCTCTGATAGCAGTGACCAGAAGAGGTGGGTGGAAGTCTTGTGGAATTGTCTGGAAAGACAAGGCACTCCAGAACTGAAAATCCCAGGCCAGTCAGTTACTTCATCCAGTTCTCTCCCCTTCCCCTCTATTCTATTCTATTCCACTCCAATGCATTCAGTTTTCTGACGTTAACCACTAGCTTTATGTCAGATGAATAAGACGTGGCTACTGTCCTCCAAGAGCTCACAGTCTAGTAAGGGAGAGACAGACTGGGTTAAGGACCACAGACCAGGTAAAAACAAAGTGCTATAGGAGCAGGGAATAATTTGTGCGGCCAGGAATATAATATATTCTTGGCTCTGCCCTTGGCCAAATTCCTTAACCACTCTGTGCTTTGGTTTCATCATCTATAAAATGGGAATCATAATAGAGCCTGCCATACAGGGTTGCTTTGAAGATTATATGAGATGAAGTATGTAGTGTGATTTGCATAAGGTAGGCTGCTAAATAAATGGTAGTTCTAAGGTTTCATAGAGAAGGAGACATTTTTATATGGGTTCAAAAGATGGATTAGAGCTCAGCAGGCAGGGAACTAATATGTATTGAGTCATGGCTGGAAGAATTCATTTACCTGGATGACAGGTTAATGAACTCACCAGTGTTGCTAAAGCAATCTTCCATTTCATAAGCATTTTAAGTTAAAGAAGTACTTGCCCCCTAGTTTGGTCACATGAATATGTCGGAGTGTGGTGGAATTGATATCATTCCCATTTGATAGACAGGAAAATGAAGGCACAGAGAATTGTAAGGATGTATGCCCTCTTATGGCAAGTTAATGGTAGGTCTGGGACCAGTCCTCGGGTTCTGTGAATAACAACTTGCGTTCTTTTAGCCACACCTTGCTGTGTTTGTGGCCAGTGTTAGTAGAATAGTGACCTCCAAGTAACAAGGACCTAATTGTTGCTCCCTAGAGAAGAAGTTCTCTGCAAGTATGGGGTGAGAAGTCTTATTTGTGGAAGAGCTGAGGGGTTGAAAATAAAGAAGGGAAAACCAACAGTTTCCTTAAAATGGACAGCTGCTTCTAAACAATTGCTTGCTCCCCTGAGACCTCAGAAAGGTAAGCTCTGTGGTCTCCCCTCAAGAGCTTCATGGAATCATGTAATGTTCAGACCTTTGGACCTCCATCTTGATTCCCCATTACCTGAACAAATAACTAGTTTGCTTTGTTTTGGCTGCCCTCCACTTGTGGGGGAAAAAAAAGGACAGATAATTAGATATCAAAGTCAGATTCAAGGGCTTTTTTGAGGCTGGACTCTTGTCACCTATGCCTATTCCCATTCACTGTCCCAGACATCTAGGACTAAGGCTAAAAATATTAGTCATTAGGTAAATATTAATTGGACATCTACTCTGGCTGGCACTGTATTCGATCTCTGATTTGGAGGCCAGGAGGTGGGATGGGGTATGATCAAGACCACTCAAGCTAAAGGTATGATCAAGACCACTCAGGCTAAAGGAGCTCATACTATAATCAGGTAAACCAGTCCACAACCCCTTTCCATAATATTGAAATCCACAAAGCTCTTAAAACCAAAAAGTTTTTTTTTTTTTCTTGAATGTAACTAACTTGGTGGCAAAACCTGATCTTGAACTGATGTGAGGTTATATTATCATCTTTTTAAAAAATATTATCATCTTTATCTCACTTCGTGTAAAAATCCATCTTTTATTATAGAAACACGAGGTGCTTGATTATGGGATGCTTCTCAAGGCTCTACTTGATTGTTAGATAATATGTGGTATATGTACTGTATACTTTTTCTAAAATAAAAAGTCTAAATTCTGAATCCCATCTGACCCAAGGGTTCAGAGAAGGGATTGAGGACCTATATAAACAAAGCTAAATGAGAATATAGCCCCAACAGACGCCACAAAGCAGGACATAAGTATTTTCCAGCAACCATGAATAGGAGGAATATATGGTAGGGAGTTCAAAGATGGTAGACACCACTGTGGACCCCAGTATCTGAGAAATGTTTCTGCTGTGTCTTTAAGTTAGGATAGAACAGAGCACTGAGAGAGAGAGAGAGAGAGAGAGAGAGAGAGCGCAGGGAGGATGTTTCAGGCGCAAGGAAAAAATGTTATGATGGCCCCAAGGCAGAAAAGCCCAAGTCATGTTCAGAGGACTGTGAATTGACAATTTTGGCAAAAGAGAAGTAATGAGAGACTAGGCTGAGGGCATCTATGGAGAGCTCTGAATGACATGCCAAGGAAGCAACAGGGAGCCAATGAAGGTGAGAACCTTGTGGTATTATAAAAGTCTTACCCAGCAAATCAAGATTCAAATGTATTTATTTATTTAGAGACAGGATCTCACTCTGTCACCCAGTCTGGAGTGCAGTGGTGCAAACAAGGCTCACTCTAGCCTCGAACTCCTAGACTCAGGCAATCCTCCTGCCTAAGCTTCCTGAGTAGCTGGGACTACAGACCTGAGCCACGGTGCCTAGCTAATTCTTAATGTTTTTTATAGAGACAAAGTTTTGCTATGTTGCCCAGGCTGGAGTGCAGTGGTGTGATCCTAGCTCATTGCAGCCAGCCTCGACCTCCTGGGCTCAAGGAACCCCCTTGCCTCAGCCTCCTAAGTAGCTGAGACTACAAGTGTGCTAATTTTACCACCACACCTGGCTAAATTTAAAATTTCTTGTAGAGATGGGGGTCTCACTATGTTGCCCAGACTGGTCTCAAATGCCTGGCCTCAAATGATTTTCCTGCCTTGGCCTCCCAAAGTGATGGGATTACAGTCATGAGCCACTGTACCCAGCCCAGGTGTCATTTAAAAAATGTACTTAGTAAGTCAGGGACTTATACTTTAGATCATTCTAATTAGTAAGTCAGGGACTTATACTTTAGAATGAACTTAGATTTTAGAAACATTTTCAAACAAGAGGTAGAAACTTTTTCACCTCTTGTTGAAAATCTTTCTGCCTAATACACAATTTACTACAAAATCCCACTATCCAGAGCTCCTTATGTTTCCTGAGCATTCATGTTAATTAAAATTTCTTTGGACTTTTCAGAGGAGTCTTTACATGTGAATCTGAGGCCACACTGACCTAAAGGTTTCTGGGATATTGATTGTTTTGAATGATCCCTGTTGTCCCCATCTCCTAATATCCCACAGTAACTCTGAAATTATTTTCAATTAACTGATTCTCCTACCCACTCCCTGGGAAAGCGGGCAGAAATTCTTGCTCTTTCCTAAAAAAGACTCAGGCTAGTATGGGCCCTAATAGTATCAATACAGCAGCTGAGGAGAGGGTGCAAGAATGAAAGGCTTGACTCACTACCCAGGGGGCCAACTCCATCTTGTGGGTTGCTTGGGAAACACATTTAGAGGCCTCTTTTTCGTGCATCTAAGGTAAGAGGAGGTGTATCGGGAAGGAGCAACCACTCTCCCCTGTCTCTTTCAGCTTCAGGTAACAAATGAAGCTCTTGGGTTTTTAGGCCTTCAGAGTAGAAAGCTCACCTGAACCCTCCTGGAATAAAATGCCTTGAATATTTGAGGACAGTAAAATTCTTAATCCAGTTTGTCTTTTTTTTGTTGGTGTTCGGTTTTTGTTTCTGTTTTTTTTTTTTTTTTTTGAGACAGGGCCTCACTCTGTCACCCAGGTTGGAGTGAAGTGGCGCGATCTCAGCTCACTGCAACTTCCATCTCCTAGGCTCAAGCGATCTTTCCACCTTAGCCTCCCACGTAACTGGGACTACAGGCTTACACCACAGGGCCAGGCTAATTTTTTTTTTTTTTTTTTTGTAGAGACGGGGTTTTGCCATGTTGTCTAGGCTGGTCTCAAACTCCTGGACCCAAGCGATCCGCCTGCTTCAGGCTCTCAAAATGCTGGGATTACAGGTGTGAGCCACCGCACCTGGCCGTTTTTAGTTTTTAAATTTTATTTATTTATTTATTTGAGACAGAGTCTTGCTCTGTTGCCCAGGCTGGAGCCCAGTAGGGTGGGTGATCATGGTTCACTGCAGCCTTAACCTCCTGGGCTCAAGAGATTCTCTCACCTCAGCCTCTCCAGTAGCTGGGACCAGAGGTGTGCACCACCATACTTGGCTAATATTTTATATATATACTTTTTGTAGAGATGGTGTTTCACCATGTTGCCCAGGCTGGTCTTGAACTCCTGGCTTCAAGCTATCCTCCCACCTCAGCCTCCCTAAGTGCTGTGATTACAAGCATGTGCCACCGTGCCCAGCCTGGTTTTAGTTTTTTAAAACTTTACAGTTCAGCCTGTACAGACTAGCACATCTTTAAAGAGGCATGTGTGTGTATGTCTCTTAGAACGATGATACCACATTCTAGCTCAGGTAGAAGAGCTAACATGCCATGAGAATGCACCTCACTGTACAAAGATATCTCATTTGGCAAAATAAAGATGCTCCCGAAAAGTTTCACATGACTTAGAATTACGCAAATTGAGTTATATTTTAAGTATCTGAGATCACAATATTTAAATGATTTGCATGGTAAGTCTTCTTTTAATCTAATAACTTCTCCCTAATTTGTCTGTTTTGAAAATTTAAATTCTCATGTATTGTTAACACATTTAATCAAAGTCTAAAACAGCAGAGTTCCGAATAAGCTGAAACTGTTCCACAGTTCTATACATTAGTAATTTATATTTAAAGTGACCAATTTGACAGTGCAGAATCTCCAGATGATGCATCATGATCCTGGTTTTATTGCTAAGCATATTTTACTGTGTGTAAATTCTCCAGGTGGTTGCTAGCCCACCTGAATTAGACTCTTCCCCCCCTTCCCCCCGGGAATCTTTCCCCTCTGGTGGATTCAACATGTATTACTTTCTCAATCAAAGGTTAGTTCATGAAAAGAAAATTCAGATTGCTGGGGCCCATGCAGACCAACTGAATCAGAATCTCTTGGGCTACGGAGTAGAGATCTGCATTTTTCACAGGTTCACCAGGTCATTCTTATTCACGTCAGAGTGGGGAAACCACCGGTTTAGAGTTTCTGTAGTAACTCCCTAATAACCAAGCTATTCAATTAGTGAAAGTACCCCATTCCCAGACAAATCTGGATTCTCAGGCATTTACTGTTTCTGAGGTATGAGTCGTAATTGTATTTGTTACTACGTGATCTGACCTATAAACTCATAGATTTTTCTGCTATTCAATCTGCTATCTTTTCCCCTTTATTCTATGTAATTAAAATGCATTTTAAAGAAACAATCTCCAGGAACTATGAGAGCACATTTTTAAAGGTTAAATCATGGGGGCACAGTATCCGTTAGGGATGGCTTTCCTATTAACACTTCCATATCAGCTCTTAGTAAACCACTCACATGCAAACACACGCCCCCACTGCTTCAACTTCCAGTGCTAACTGAACATCAGGTACTTGAATAACAGCAATCAGTCACCCTCTTTCCTTTGTTCACGTATTCCAACCTAGCTGCCCACGGTAAGATATTCCACAGAGAAGGTTCACAGCCACTGTTCATGAATAGGAGTTCGTACTCTTAAATAACATGGAAAATACCTTCCCCTCACCCACAGAGACTCTGAATCTTGGCTTCAGCATTTGCTCATCAGTCAGAAATATTTTACTAATGCAGCTACCTGAAATACACAAAGTCACGCAGACCCTATAAATTGCTTTTCCAAGCCACCGAAATGCTATCTTACCCACTCTGTTCCTCCCCGCGCAACCCCCCGCCCCCGCCGGCTTCACTTGTGTTTAAAAATAAAACTCAATTCTGCTGACGACTGGTTTTCTTGCCTCACCACAGGAAGTGGACTGGGTGAGTTCTCACATCACATGTTTAACAGAGGGCACCAAACAGTGTCTGTGGGTCACCTGCCCTCAGCTGGGAGGAGCCCTGCCTGGCCCGGAGCTGTAGAGGCACTTCCCCCAGCAGCCTTCAGCTCCAGGAAGGCATAGCCTATAGCCCACGTTAGGTCCCAGCTTCTCAAGAACTATTGAGGAGGCTGACTGTGGAATGAAATCAGTGACCTAGGCAACAGGCTCCAGGCTTGGTCACTCATAGCTCTGGCTTGTCCAAGACATCATCTTTAATCTCTTCCTCTCGCTTTGCTTCTTTCTCCAATCCCCATCTCTCTCTCTCCCCCTCCCCTCTCTCATTTCATTTCAAAGAGAAATGAAACAAAACAACAACAAAAAATACATCTGACCTCTTTGCTGTACTAAAATACCTATTAACTGAACTGTCCTAAACTTCCTTCTGCTCTCTAGCAATTGAGGAGCCATTTAATTGATATTTAAAATATGATCTCACCTCTAGAGTTAGGTTTTTGGGTTCAATAGCAGTGTACATAGACTCAAATGAAGTTTTGGTTTTTCTAATGCAACTAGTTTAGCAGTCTCCAAAGGGAACTGCATGCACCCTAGGGTAGATAAAACAATCCACTGGAATACGGCTGTTTCCTATTTATTGTTTATCTAAAATAATAAGAAAGAAACCAAACATTACTAATATTTAATAAACAGACTGTCACTGGCACCCTCTGTCCGTGTGAATGTCAGGTGATCAGGTGACCTATCCTTCTGAAGGAGGGCAAGTTCCAAGCAGCAAAGGGTTGATGGTGGGGCATTTTATGTATGCCTGGATTGTATTATTCAATTTTAACGAAACTAGTCCCAACAAAATGGATACGAGGCTTGAAAAGATTCCTCTTGAGACACCAGAAGTTGAAGATGACCCTAATAATGTAAGCAAACGTAAGCAACAAGAAAATGGCAGAGTTTGATACTTCTAACTCCCAGCTTTTTTGTCAGCCAAATTGTGAGATTGACATTTAAAAACATGACTCCAATGACAATCTAATCATATGGGATAAGAAGGCAGCCAAAAATATTCACAATTATCTACTGGGCCATTTGAAATAAGGATTTAAAGCCACTGTCTTTAATGACAAATTTCACACTAAGTGCATATTATCTGGTGACATTTTAGTTTGTGTTCACATGAAGATATTGAAAGTTATTGTATACTTAATTTTTATCTAATTTTTGAATGTTCATTTTTATATAAGTTTTATGAACATGTATATATATATAATTTATAAGTGAATAAATATATATATATATTTTAAGAATATATCTTCCACAGCTTTTTCTGATAGGAGTGCAGGATCACTTTGGAGATCAGTGCTGTTGGTCAGAGTGTCAAGCTGCCAGGATCCTCAGATTTCAGGTAAGATCAGATGACCTCTATTATATATGGGAATGCAGATGCCTGGAGAGAAAGGACCTTAGCCTAAAGTTAACACTGCTAGTTAGTAACATCTCCTAAACCGGAAACCTGAGGTCTTAAGGAGTGAGATGACTTGCTCAGGTTCCACTGTTAGATAGGGATGGTGCTGGATTCTTCTGATTTTCAGTCCAGTGCTCTTCTTAGCGGGCCCAGAGTTGCCTCTCTACATAAATATATAGAGATATAAAGGAGGAAATCTGAGCAAACACTAGACACTCAAACAGAATCGAAAACTATCAGAGCAGAGCCAGAATTTCTGTAGACAGTAAGCTACTGCGACCTACCTGTGCCTTCTATACTTACAATAACTCCTGGGTAATAACCTCCTACAGTCACATTCTGGGTCCTGGTGGTTGCAGCAAGGCCCACTGTGAGAATTAACACGGACACAATAAGCAAAGTCACGGTGACATAGATGGAGTTTCGTTTCCTCCGATTGAATGCTCCTGAAAGCACAGAAAGAAACTAAAATTGCTCATTTCAGTTGGGGAAAGGACTGACTTAAAGAAAAAAACACTGAGAAGGTTTTCCTTTCCTATTCCTACTGGTAACTGAAGTTCTCTTTGGTGGTGATGGTGGGGGAGTGTTGTGGGGAAGGGATAGAGCATTAGTTTTTGCAGTCATCAGGTGCCACTTCTATAATAAAAAATGTATTTCCAGTTTGAAAATAAACAACAGAAGAAATTTCACCAGTGAGTGCTCCTGGCACTCTATAAGAGATGTGTCATAACTACTTAGTAGAGTGGTTTTTTAGACCAAATTAGAAGGCATATGATAAATGGGAAGTGTGTGGGGGGGTATGAAATGAAAACATTTTAAAGCCAATATCCAACTAAAGAGATTTTTTTCATAAGCTAGAGATATGAAATTTCATTTTCAGTGTAAATATCACAGCCAAGCCAAGTTACTGGGATTTTTTTTTCATTTATTTCTGACATTTGCCACCTCATGTATAAACTTTAAAATGGTATATTGGCAAGATTTGTCACATAACAAATGTGTGTAATAAAGTGAGTGTTTGGAGGCCATTAGTCCACAAAGATATGTATCAGGGGAGGTAGGTGGGAAGGATTATAACTTATACACATTTAGGCTTATGTGAGGGTGACATAAATATAAATGATGAGAAAGCCATTCTCCCACTCAGGGCTTATCAGACATGATAGTGCAAACCAATATTTTTTTGAAAACAGGATTATTAAGTCAGATAGAAAAATGGTATCTAAGCTCACTTTTTAATTTAATTTTTTTTAAAGGAACCGAGCACTGTCCCACACTCTGCAGGGATTTCTCAGGCATAGGGAGAGGGCCTTCAACAGGACATACCAGGGGAGAGTTACCACCTAGGAGTTCTAAAAAAAAAAAAAAAAAAAAAGCAAATGAGAAGAGTCCAGCTCCCTAGTGGAGGTGTGGAGCATGAGGAGGATGAAGCAGTGAGGAGCCCTGATGGAGTTGCCCACCCACATGGCTTGACTGTCATTTATGGCCCTAAAGAGATCACTTGAGTCTGTCCATGAAGACCCTGTCATTCTAGGAGACCTCACTGCAGCCTCAGGAAGCAGTTGTTGAGAGAAGCCATGCAGACTGTTCCACAGGGAAGTGGGGGAGAGGGGATGGAGGAAGGGGGAGGAGGTCAACCAAGCGAGACCCAGGAGGCAAGGTGGTGGTGAGACAGAGGGGCTGTGGCTGGCCTTGCAGCCCCCTGCAGATATCCCCTCCTGTATGGAAGAAAAGCATTGGGAGTATCACCCAGGCTTAACCCCACCATCCATCTTGTCTTCCCCAGTACAGTCCCTGCTGAAGTCTCCAAGGGAGGTGGGAGGGGCTGACGGTCTCCCCTGATGTCAGCCTCGAAAATGAGGGATGTGACTCATCAGGGTCATTTCTAATATGAGACTATTCTAAGACTATTTTTCATTGAAATGTAGAAGTGGTTTGAACGTTTGTAGGTATCTACAATGCTAAAGCACCATGTCTCACCCTGGGGAAGAGGTAAGAAGAGTTGGCAAATGAGACTCCTCTTTAAAGAGGCCTGAGTCTAGCCTCCAAGGGGCAAAAACATAAAGTCCCACTAGAGACACCTGTAACATCAGGGCCCTTTCATGACAGAGCTATTAGGGATGCAAACGGGAGCTGACTAATGGTAAACACATGAGCAAAGCTGGGAGCTCTGGACTGCATGGTACTGGGAAAGGAATAGTAGAGGGGTTGGGGAAGGCCAGGAGTTATTTCTTCTGTTTACCTGAAGTGTAGTTATCCTTCCTTTTGATTTTGAGGGACCCTAAATGAGTCTCTAAACCAGAGTGCCTAAGTTTATTTGATGGTAGATACTTCTCAGTGAATCTGTGAGTTGGTTCTACAGAGGGGCTCTAACATAAACTTACCAACACGGCCTCCCATTCTTACATCTTCCCTTCCCTTTTGTCACTCACACAATCTCTAGCCTTCCCCTGCCCCAGATTGGCAAAAGAGAGTGAGGGAACATTTGGATACACCACGGATATCTTTGTGACACGGAAGTGTCTCAACACCTTACCCAGAAAACATGTAACCTTAGAGACTAAATTGGAGAAGTGTGTGTGCATGCATGGTCTTTTTAATTTTTTTTTTTTGTTTGTTTGTTTCATTTGCCTGCTCCTTCCCCACCAGCTGGCCTTTAATCTTATTCACAGCTCTTGGGTCTTCTTTGCAAATAATCACTCTAACTTTTGAAAGCGCAGGAAGGGCCAGGTCAGAAAAGTGACTCAGCAAACCACATAGTGTCATTTGAAAATCTTTTTTCCTGCTTTAGAAACTGAATTGAAAATTCAGTCACTTGAGCAACCCAGGCAAAGATCCCACAGCCCCACAGGGGCCTTGCCTCCAGATAGGATTTGCTTTGGGTAAAATTCCTAAGAAAACTCTTCCCATTACCAGATCAAATATCTAATCTCTGTCCTCTCACGAGCATCCTTCCCTGTCCCCACTTATTTTATATTATAAGGACTATAATTGTGTAACATGAAATTATTTCTAGTTGCACTTGGGAAATTGACTGTTTTAAGGAACTCCCTCCCAGGATGACTCGTTTTGAAAATGAAGAATCACCCCTCAATTTATCTTTAGTGCCAATTTGACTCAATACAATTCACATCTACTTAGAGCAAGACATACCCATTTTCTGAAGGTGTGGCCCAGGCTCCTAAAAGGCAGTTTATTGTGTCTGCTTAGGACATTTTCCTGGTGGTTGTTTTATTTTAGAAGGGAGAAGTACAGCTCTGTTCTTATTTGGGTACAATTTGGGGCTTGCCTTAGATGTTTCTGTAAACACAGGACCATCTTATTCTGATTTTGTTCAGTAAAGTGACACATAAAAAAAACTCAGGCACCATGAGGTACTTAAATAAAGCAGTGGGTATATGAAAATCATGCCTATTACAATTTATACCTAGTGTTTGATACCTAATAAACAGTCCGTACTTGTTGAATAAACAAGAGGCAACATCTCAGAATTGTTTCCCTTGTAATCAAGAAGGATGTGGGAGAAATTGTGTGAATAAATATGGGCTATTCTCATAGAATGGATTTTTTAACGTAGGGTACACCTGAGGGTTCCCTCAAATTAAAAACTTTCTGGCTAACTAGTGTGAAAACTACAATATCTCTCACTACCCTGTCTCCTTGGCACCCAGTATATTTCTGCTTAGACAACAACCACCTCTGCAACCAACAGCAGTGAGAGTCTGAAATCTTGTCATTGGCCTTACTTGCCCCCCCTCAGCAGACTCCCTGCAGAACTACTGCAGCCCTCCCTCTCTGCAGTGCCCCACCTCCACCCCAGATTCCTGATGACCAGGATGCTTAGCTCTAGAAGCACCCAATTGTTTGCTGTCTCCACCGTTCCAAAAACAACCAGCTTTTCTCTCATCGAGTTTTCCCCCCATCAGAGCCCCCATCTGCATTGCGGTCTTTGAATCTGGGTGCCTCCCTTAGAAGCATGCTCAAAATTCCCCTCCTCCAAGAAGTTGTTCTTGATCAAAATTAATCACTTATTCATGTCCCTAAATTCCCAGGTACCTTACTCAATAAGTATATTAATTGTAACTGGTACCATTATAGTTGTAACCGTGGGTCTGGTCCACAACCCATGTGATGTCTGCCAGTCCCAGGATTATGTATCTGAGGGAACCAAGACGTGGGTTGCTAGAAGGTAGGATGCTGTATCTGTTACTTTGTTTTACCTTGCACACGTTTCTTGATTATCCTCTCTCAAGAGACTAGATAAGGTGTATAATCTTTACTGGGCGCAGTAAAGTTGGGAACCCAGTATCCAGTCCTGTACACGGTGTTGTTGATGCCTGGCTAGTTCTCTGGGTTGATCTTTTGAACTGATTAGGATTTGCTTACCTGAGTCAGCTTTGCCACACAGGGTGGGTCCCCGGATATCCCCGCCTTGAGTATCCCTAGAAACAGGTGGCTGCCCAAGACCTCAAGACCCTGCCTCAAGACCCTGCCTCAAGACCCTGCCAACCTCCCGAACATTTCCTTAAAGGCGCTGAAATCCATCTCTCCCCACTTTAGACAGTTCTCTGAATGGAGAACATCCAAGGCCGCCGGCGAATTACAAATGTGTTATTTGGGAGGAAGGAATGCCCTACTGTAGTAGAGGTGCCTTTGCGCCTGGGGGCGGTGTTGCCAAAAGGGAGAAGGGGGTTGCTGGGAGGGGATGGGGGGACGCCGGAGTCAAATTACCGTCTTCTTAATTGCCAAGTGCCTGCTCCACTCTGAGCCTTGGACAAACTGCTCTATTCCCAGGCAGCCAGCAAGCGTAGATTGCAGGCTTGGTGCAGTGTGTCTGTGTGTTTTAAATTTTATTGTTTTGGTTGCGGTTGTGTCTTGACAATAAAGGAATCCCCTCAGAAATGCTGCCCTTGGAGGCCGAAACACTAACCCACCCACCCACTGTCCTCTTCCCCCCACGCAAGGGAAGGTGGTGTTGCCAGACGCTAAGTGGGAGTAGCTCCTAAGTAGCCTAGACGCTGATTCAGGCCCGGGTTGTGCTGGACCAGAGCCAGGGAACTCCGGGATGACTCCCCTGTCCAAACTGTGGAAACCCAGCGTTACCACTCGACTCAGGAATTTGCTAGTGCCGTCGGTCTGCGGACTTTAAAAAGTGGAATGCGTGGCGCCGGCTCCGCTTCTGTCTGGGATTTATGATTCCTTTCCCGCAGTGTGGAGACTGGGCTGGGCGAAGCCCACTCAGCTGTTTGTTGCGCAGACCTTTCGAGAAACACAAGATCGCTGAGGGCCCCTGGGAGTCCAAGAAAGAAAGCTCTTCATCTTGTTCCCCAACCCACAGAGCAGTGCGCCAGGTAGCAACTCTTTAAGCCCTGGACCACCAACCAGCCCACTCCCCGAAGGCAGACGGGCTCGGGGCGTTGTGGCTTGATTTGCAGGTGGTTAGGAGGTTGTCGTCCGCAGCGGGAATGGACGCTGCGGAACCCTAGCGCTCTTCCACTCAGCCCTCCCTCGCGAAGCGCAACAGCTTGGCGTCGGGGAGCCAGGACTGCGTTGTTGGCGCCACAGCTGGCCAAGGTAAGGAGTGCATTCCCACCTGTCTCTGTCTCTCTGTCTCTCTCTCGCTCGCTTGCTCGCTCGCTCTTTCTCTCTCTCTCTCCCTCTCCTTCTGTGTGTGTGTGTGTGTGTGGTGTGTGTGTTGGAGAGAGAGAGTGCGCGCGCGCGAGCTGGGAGTAAGGGGGAGTCTGGTACTGCTGGGCTCTGGATTCGGACCAAGTCCTTGGCCTCATTTGTACCCCGTTGTAAATAACTACGCCCTTAAAAATGAAAAAGTAAATTCTTATACTGAATATGCAAAACCACTGAGGATACGGATCTTTCCACCATCCAGGAGATAACACTTTCTGGGGCCCCTCCGGTGAACGAGTTTTGTTGACACCGAGTCTTCTGCGGGCAGTAGGGAGATTATATAGGGGGTTCGATCTTTTCCCTGCCCCCTCCACTCGATATGTTCCCGCAAATTCATCGGAGAAAACCTGAGCAGACTGGTGGCAGGAACTGCGGGACAAAGGGATTTTGCAGAATGTAAAGTATGTTGGAAAGAGAGAATTCGATTTGATTGAAGTGTATCCGAGGCGAATTTTAAAAGATTAGGTGGGATCATGATTTTACAATCCCCTCCCGCTCTCCAGGGCTCCAAATTAATTTCTCCGCCCAGTGAAATCATAGGGCTTGGGAAGATGCCTAACAGCTGAGGGGGACTGGGTTTGTTTTTTGTTTGTAACTACCAAAAAGCAGCTTCAAGCGGCAGCCAAGTTGGTGCCGAAGGTAGCTGTCCCCCAGTTTCTGTAAGGAAAGGAGTCGAAGGATGCCCCTCCCCCTCCATTCCGCCCTGAGAGGAAAAGCGCTACTTCAGAAGATGCGCGGGCTCGTGCTGGATGTTTCTCGCGCTCTCACTCCTGCACCTTACTCCCTTTTCACACTCATGCACATTCCGTGCATTTGGAGCAGAGTAATAATCAAATTCAAAGAATGTTGATCCTGCCGCTGCAGAGGGCAGGGCTGGGCTGTCTTGAGTGAGTCCTCAGGAATTCCCCTCCCCTCATCCCCCCTTTTTTCTCCCCCCCCGCCCATCCCCCAGAGTTGCGCAACCCACCCGCCCCCCGCATCAGCGAGGTGCAAATCAGGCCCCTTCCCAACTGCATCTCTAAATTTCAGGGCAGCTTCAAGAGAGTTGGGAGGGGGCGAAGACCCTGCTTCTTCTAATTGTCGTTAGTTGTGAGCTCTTAGAAGTGACCAGGACTTTGCAAAGAGGGAGTGTCGAATGGAAAGCTAAGGCGCAGGTTCCAGGGAAGTGTTTTGATCCTCAGATTGCTGGGATTTACTACCCGACTGCAAGTCTGTAGACACACGCACACAAACAGGCACACACCCGCACTCCGGGGCAGAGATACTCCGACGCAAGCTTGGCGCTCCGATCTCCGCACGTCGCTCCCTCTGCAGCCAGGCCGCTCCCCTGGGACTCTGGTCCATCACCCAGACGCTGGGGCGCGAAGACCACCCCACCCATGCCCCGTTTCCCGCTCTCTGGCTTTTGGGGCAGCCGGGGCGTTCACAGTCCAGAGGCCAGCGCACTCACCCCCTGCTGCCGCCGCCCGAAGGAAAGGCCGCTAGACTTACCCATGGAATCGGGCAGGGACATGTCGCTGGACCGCTGCTGAGTCAGGGACTGATGCATGGTGAAAACTGCCCGGTTGCCCCAGTCCCCGAAGCTGCTTCAAGCGCCCCCGGCTCTGGGCGCCCCGCAGAGCATCCTACTCCGCGGTTGCCTCTCTCGGTCCCTCCGAGAGCTGAGAGAGACTGCCTCTGGTTGCGAGCTGCAGCCCAAGTGCCGCCTCCCCCTCCCTTCCCCTCTTCTCCCTCCCTTCTCTTCTGCCTCCCTCTGCTCCGGGAGGCAGCAGCATTGGCGGTCCGTGCAGCCGCGTGCGCTTGCGCAAGACCCCCCCCCTCCTCCCTCCCCCTCAGTCTCCCCATCCTAGTTATCCACCTCTCAGCTTCCCAAGCCAGACAGGGAGCAGTTTTAGCCCCTTGGGGCCAGGGCTGCGCAGAGAAAGAGGGGGAAGCTTCAGTCTGAAGCCAACCAGCCTTCTCTGTAGTTGGACAAGGTCTTGGGTAATTATCCTGTTCTAGGATTTGTAACTGGGGAGGGGGTCAGAGTCAGAGGTTCAGAGCTGAGGCACACACACACACACACACACACACACACACACACACTTGAGCAGGTCTGGTCTTAGTGCTTCCAGAATGACATAATGGAGCTGGAGATGATCCAGAGAAGGGCCACTCTATAATCAAAGGGATGGTGTGTGTGGGGGGGGGGGAGGGGGCTGACATATGAAGATAGATTAAACAAATGCAGACTCTTTAGTCTAGAACGATGAAGGCTGGGAAGGGATGTGACCAGAGTGTATAAAATTATGCAGAGACGGAGAGAGGGAGCACAGCCTTATTCACCAGATCTGAGAATTCTAGAACCAACGGCCCCCAATCTTTAGCTAGAAAATTCAGCTAAAGTATGACTCTGCACCAGAACCCCAGTTTGTACTGTTCAAGTGCTTTTATATCAAGGATCTTATTTTCTCATCATAACAGCCATGCAAGGGAGGAAGAAGAGTTATCAATAACCCTATTATGCAGAGAAGGAAACTGAATCTCAGAGAAGGGAAGAAAATGTCCTGTGCCCACTCAGCTAGTAAGTGGCAGAAGTGAGAGCTAGAACCTAGATCTGTTGGACCTGAAGGTCAATGTTCTTGCTATGGTGGCTGAAAAGAACTATTATTCTCTATAGCAAATGGAAAACCTAAGGAATTCATTAGCTCCAAAAGATGCAACAAGATGAAAATGCAAGTAGCTTTGGAAAGAGTGAAAGTAAAGTCATGGCTGACAGATCCACTGTGGATTACTAAGGGAAACTGGGGATGAGGTGGGAAAGTCTCTGATCTTGGAAGACAGCCAAGTCCTTCTCAAACCTATCCTTTTGGACCCCATTAGGATATTGGGCTTGAAGCACCTTGTGGTTGGACCAGAAGGTGATTCGAATGTTCTCAAAACAACTGCAGAACAGAATGAGGCCTCCTTGGAGTGCCCCCAAGACATTTGTCTGGTGGCCAGGGGAGGTGGAGGGTGAGCAAACAGGTAACAGTGGGCTCCATCTCCCTCTGGAAACAGCCCTGGAAGCCTAACATAGCTAAGGGAATATACCTGTTTGGAGGTGCCCATTCTGTCCCATTGAGGAGCTCCCAGGCTCTGCTTGCCAGGTCTCCTTCCAACAATCTCCTCCTGATGGTTGCTGCAATCCTCTCCCCATGTCCCCCGTAAAAACCCAAATCAAATCAAGTATAAAACTATTCTAAGCGTCAATCGGATGAAGAAGAGTACTTGGCTCTTTCCAGATCTGCCTTGCTAATCTACTGTAAAGCTTTGTTTTTCTTATCCAGGAAATGGGACTGAAGGCACTTGCCCTTTCCCATCTTCTGAAGGAAGAAAATATGTTTTTTGAAGGTTAAAAAGGAAGCCCTTTGTAAAGAACTTGGGCACCCCAGGGGCCACGCTGAATGCTGTGTCAGGTATTATTAGCAGCCCTACACTATAGATGTGGTTTAAAAATCTGTGATATATGTCCTAGATAGAGACAAGATGCCTACTATTGTAGATGTGTGTGTCTTAAGCCTGCTTACCTTGTGTCAGGCTCTCCATAAGCTCCACAAAGGCAGAGAGAAATCCTGTATTTGTACTTCTGCAATGATTGTCTTTGAGTCCTGTTTACTTATCTCTTTCTCCTCTCATTCTAAATATCTCATACTTAATGTGGAGGACTCCTGCAACCAGCACTGATTTCTCAGGAGTGCTTGCTAATTAACATATTTTGTTTCTGTGAAAGTAGCCTGAAAGAAAAGAGGTTTTTACACAGGCTCTAAAGACTATTTAATACCTTCTTTAGAGATCCTTGGCTCCCCTATAGCAATCACACAGGGAGAGATCCCTAAAGAAGCCAAATAAAAACTTGTTACCATGCTGGTTTTGATGGACAGATCGAGGCCTTTTCAATTCAGGGAGAAACACACTACCCACCAAATGATGCAGAGGGCATATGTAATTTGACCTTTATAATCCCAAAGACACAAACTAGTGAGGTACCTTTAATGGGAATGAGCTTTGCTTTCTCAACATCTGTATTCCTGAATCCTGCTTGAAATTGAACATTATTTTATAAAGTACTAGAGGAGCTGGCTATTTAAAAGAACCACATATGGTATGTTTCTTTTGTGCCGTCTCTTGGGGTGCCTTATGGGACTTGGAGCACAGCACACACTCAGTCAAGTTAAAAATGACTTTGAGACCAGTAGCAGTGACAATAGCAGCAGCTGCAGCAGCTCGCAGCTCTGAGAGTAGTCTCCCCAGAGATGGTGTATGTGTTTGGAGAGAGGATCGGGAAAAGGAGAGGGACTAGAATGGGAACTAGGGGGAAAACCCCCTACATTTTAACTAAGCCCAGTACATACACCTCTTTTCCTCCAAAAAAATGTTTATTTTAACTTAGACTGAACTGGATGATTAAAAAGCAAGAGGCAATGTTTCCTGGGCTCCATTCTGATTTTCTTCATGTCAAAACACATGTGGAGTTTATACATAAATAGGTTTGTAATAAAACTTACCGATAGGCAAGCCACCTAGATGAAGAAACAGGTCTTTCATGCAAGTAAAGGCTACTGTAAAACTGCTTGGTTAGCTTTTGGTAAAAAAAGAAATTATTAAAATGCCTTAAAATAAATCCTTTTCATAGCAAGCTTAATCAAGCATACAGTGATGCCCTAGGTTGCAAACTGCTTTATAGCATCAGGAAATGTTTGCCAGTGGGGCTGTAGCCTACTGCTTTCCATCTTCTTCAAACCAATGATGAGCACCCTCCCCAGAAACCTTCAGACCAGTAGAAAAATGCCAGATGGTGCTCTGGGTCTAACACATTCTCCCTGGGAAGAGCCATAGCATCCAATTATCTCCTTATTTTGCTGACCAATTTGACTATTTAAATTACATAGTATACCTTTCTGATTCCAAATCTGGGAATGTGGGCTAGAGAAATGTCTACATGTATACACACACATACATGCATATTTAAAATGGTGGCCATACAGGTATTCACAAGTGCACATACATATACACATCCCAGCTAGTGTCTCTATGCTCTGGTTATCACCATCCAACTCTCATTTTCCAGACTTTGGTTGATCAACGGCAGAGAGAAACTTCAGAATAATGGACAGCCTCAAAGAGTCCAAACATCCCTAACTGAGGTTGGGGTGTGCCCACCAGACTACCTTATGTCAATGCCTAGTACTTAGTGCCTGCACCACAAACAGGTGAATCTTCATTGAGGAAAACCATAGTTAAGGGTGTTGCCTGATTCTCGTTGCCAGCTGGTCTTTTTCTTTGGGTACCAGGGAAATAATCATAGCTCCAGAGAAAAGCATTGGTACTTGTCTTTACTTTGTTATTGATTTATTTCTATTTTGTAACCTGTGTTAGTTACCAAACACTGTATAATAAATGTTTTCCAATATCCGTAAAGAAAAAAAAACTTTGATGATATGATTTAAAATGAATGGAACATAATTTATTTACCATTTCACTGTTATTGAATATTTTCGAGATTGCCAGTTTTTTAACATTGTAAACAATGCAATGAACTAAACCTTTGCATCTTTTTCACCATAGGATACAACACTACCATGGAATTAGTGGTTCAAAAGTTCCAAACACATACTTTTAATTAAACATTTTTTTATCAACACACATGTAATAAAATGTACAGACTGATGTATTTTAACACACACACACACACACACACACACACACACACCCCCTTGTAAACCACCACACAGATTAAGATATTGAACCTTTCTAACATCCCAGATGGCTCTCTTGAGCCCCCTCCCCAGTCAATAACTCTCCCAGAGGTAACCACTATTCTGATTTTTATAATCAAGTCAGAATATTTTTAAGGCTTTAAAAATGTATTACCAAATTGCCCTCCCAAATATTTGTAGCAAAGCACATTCCCACGATCAGCATCTGAAAGTGTCTGGGTCCCCACAACCTCTTGATTTTACCTTGAAAAGGAGATGTTTAACACTGATGACACACCTAATTGCAGTCAGCTACAGGAAGGGCCAGTCAAGAAGCTGAAGTTCAGTTGGGCACAAGGCATCTAGTGGGAACCACAGATCTAGGAAGCAGAGGCCGAGGGTAGTACCAGGGTAGACAACACTGTCACAGCCCACAAGTACAGTCATGTGCCACATAACGATGTTTTGGTCAAATATGGAATGCAGATATGAAGGTGTTCCTATAAGATTATAATGGAGCTGAAGGCCGGTCGCGCTGGCTCAAGTTTGTAATCACAGCACTTTGGGAGGCCGAGATGCGCGGATCACGAGGTCAGGAGATGGAGACCATCCTGGCTAACACGGTGAAACCCCGTCTCTACTAAAAAATACAAAAAACTAGCCGGGCGAGGTG
>NW_012101743.1:4250072-4259547 GCF_000951045.1 Mandrillus leucophaeus
CTAAAAAATACAAAAAACTAGCCGGGCGAGGTGGCGGGCGCCTGTAGTCCCAGCTACTCGGGAGGCTGAGGCAGGAGAATGGCGTAAACCTGGGTGGCGGAGCTTGCAGTGAGCTGAGATCAGGCCACTGCACTCCAGCCCGGGCGACAGAGCGAGACTCTGCCTCAAAAAAAAAAAAAAAAAAAAAAAAAAGAAAAGAAAAAAAAAAGATTATAATGGAGCTGAAAAACTCCTATCACCTAGTGACATCATAGTGCAATGTGTTACTCATGAGTTTGTGGTGATGCTGGCGTAAATAAGCTCACTGTGCTGACAATCACATAAAAGTGTAGCATATACAATTAGGTACAATCCATAATACTTGATAATGATAATGAATGACTAAGTTACTGGTTTATGTATTTCCTATACTATACACTTTATCATTATTATAGAGTGTACTCCTTCTACTTAAATATTTTTAAAAAGTTAACTGTAAACAGCCTCACACAGGTCCTTTGGGAGGTATTGCAGAAGAAAGCATTGTTGTCATAGGAGATGACAGCTCCATGCGTGTTATTGCCCTTGAAGACCTTCCAGTGGAACAAGATGTGGAGGCAGAAGACAATGATATTGATGATCCTGACCCTGTGTAGGCATAGGCTAATGTGTGTGTGTTTTGTCTTTGTTTTTAAGAAAAAAATTTTGAAAAGTAAAGAAAAAAGAATAGAAAAAAGCGTATGGAATAAAGATATAAAGAAATAAAATATTTTGTACAGCTGTACAGTGTGTGTTTAAAAGTGTTATTACAAGAGTCAAAAGTTTAAAAAAGTTTATAATGTACAAGTTACAGTAAGCTACGGTTAATTTATTGAAGAAGGAATAATCTTTTAAAATAAATGTAGTGTCCCCTAAGTGTACAGTGTTTATAAAGCATATAGTAGTGTACAGTAATGTCCTAGGCCTTCACATTCCCTCATAATAGGACACAATGCTACCGTGAGTCGACTCACCCAGAGGAACTTCCAGTTCTGCAAACTCCATTCATAGTAGGTGCCCTATACAGGTGTACCATTTTTTATCTTTTATACTGCATTTGTACCGTACTTTTTCTATGTTTAGCTATGTTTAGATACACAAATACTGACCATTGTATTACAACAGTATTCACTATAGTCACATGCTGTACACATTTATAGTCTAGGTGAGATAGGCTATGCCTGATAGCCTAACTGCGTAGCAGGATATACTATCTAGGTTTTGCCTGATAGCCTAGCTGTACAGTAGGATATACTATCTAGATTTGTGTGAGTACACTCTATGATGTTTGCACAAGGACAAAATCACCTAACAACGCATTTCTCAGAAGGTGTTCCTGTCATTAAGCGATGCCTGACTATACCTTAGAAACTTCCAATTGCTCAGGTGTTTTCATTGTCATATTCATTATTATTGTCTGGTGCAAATACTCAAAGTCTTTCTTATATTTAACCTTTACAGTTTCTATAATGATCACTTAATTATGTCTGGTACATAGTTGGCATTTAAATACTTTATTTATTTTTATCTGTTGCTTCATTCTACCTACTAAATAAGACACGACACAGTAGAAGTTCCCAAAACTGCAGAGGTGCTTGATGCAGCAAAGTACTCCTGCTCCACAATTCTACTCTCCACAGGTAACAACGCTTTACAGGTTTGAATGCATTTTTCCACATTTTTTCTTCATGCATACTTTTACCTTTGTTTGTTTATTTTGAGAGTTAAATACTCTAAAAAGCATTTTAAAAGTAAACTTGCTAAATAATGAAATAATAAATATTTTTATTAAGCCTTGTAAGTTGCATTTAATAGCTTTCAAATACACCACATCAAAGTCCATCTTCAATCAATCAAACCCAATAGTAGTTCCTTCTTGCAAAATAAAATTCCCTCCAACTTACATTATGATACCCACTTAGCTATCATGGGCAGGGAATGGAAACTACATCTCCTTTCTGATCACTATTGTGTAAGGAAGAGTATCAGGACAATTACATAAAAATGAATATAAAGAAATGATTCTGATTTCAAAGTACATTGTTTGGAAGCATTAACAAAAACAAAAATGATTCAGGTATACATACTTTTACGGAATTTTTGATGGGAAAGCTCTGAAAACAGGTTATTTTCTACTACAGAAAGGAGGTAGTTTATTTTTAAGATTAGTCTTTGTTTTCCACAGAATTTCACATATTCCTAATTTGAAGGCATAAAACAGCTGCAGAGAACCGTAATGCATGAATCAATGAATACACTAGGGACATGGTGATGTTGAAGAAGGCTAGATAATTTTTTTTGAATTTCAAAATAAATGTAACCGAGGTTAATAACCACAAATGTTAAGGTTAGAGTGAGATCAGTCTATAAGAAGCATAATTAACATTTTATACTGCAAACTATTTACTGAAGGAAAACATCCATACAGAAAAATTCACCATATGTATTACTTTTAAATCAAGGGAAAGGGAGAGGAGATGAGTAGCCTTAAGCCCACAGGAACTGGGTTGGGGATCATTTGGGGAACCTCACTGTTGAGATGCTATGATTTACCTGCCAGAGAAAACAGTTGGTAGGGATAGTAGAATAGGATTCAGTTAAGCTGTTTCCTTCCTTTAATTAATTACAGAGCTCAGTATATCCTTCTCCCTTATCCCCATCAAAAAACATTCATTAAACACCTAATTAGATGTGACATTGTTGCAAGCGGGGGTGCATGTGTCCAGCTGCTTGGTTCAGGCTTGCACTGAAGAGGATTTCTGTGTTCAGTAGTTCTTAGGAATCAATAAATTTGCTACCAGTTCAAACTGCTGTACAGAGCCTTTAAAAATGTTTACACTCTGTGACCCAGTAATTCCACTTCTGGGAATCTGTCCTAAGGAAAGAGAAATCTCGACTAAGATTTATGTGCAACAATGTCCATGGCAATGTTATTTATAAGTTAAGAAAATGGAAAAAAAAAAAAACCTGAAATGACAAAAATTAGGAGAACGATTAGCTAGATGATACCATAACCAAATGATTCCATATGTTATATAGCTATTTAAATTGTATTTCAAATATTTAAGAACACAGAAATATATAAAATAATGAGTGCAAAAGTAGCCTAAGAACTGCATGTATAGTTTGATCCCATTTTGTTTAAAATTGTACATATATACAGAGAAAAATGACTAGAAGGAAACTCAAATATTCACTGCGGTTTTCTCTGAGTAGTGAAATTACAGGAGATTGGTTTCTTTTTTATACTTTTCTATATCTTTCAAATACATTCAATGAGCATGTATTATTGAAAAGCACAAACTACTTCAAATTCTGTTTTACAAATGAATTAAACAGGCGAATGTTTAATAAATTGCACTGTGTCTGTCCTGCAGTGTGAGCCTGGGGCTGCCCAGGACCCACCTACTTTGGTCGGTCTCTCTCTCTCTCTCTCTCTCTCTCTCTCACACACACACACACACACACACACACACACACACACACACACACAGCTCTTCTGTCAGTCTTTCTTGCCTGAATGCTAGTTTCAGGCAACATGTCACCCCTCTCAAGGGAATTTTTACTTCTTTTTCATTGTATAATTAAGGCTTGTTGGTGCTGGCAGGTGGGTAAGTACTTTTTCTGGTCTGGCTTTGTCGATGCCCCTAAAATTACACCGGTAGGGGGCTGTCTACTCTGTGGATTGCCGGGAAGGAACAGCTTTCTGGGTAACTGATCTGTCTAGGAAGATAGAAGAAACTGCCTAGATGGGAGGAGAGGAGGAAATTGGGAGGTAAAACAGAATAGAGAGAGGAAGAAAAATCAGCAACTGTGCTTATTAGAGAGGATTCCTTTGGTAAGGCTATATTTTAGTGTGTTACTGTTTATAAGAAATACAGTTCAATTGGACCTGTAAGAAGTTCTACTGAAGGTGAAATGCACCTAAATTCATGCTCACTGCTCAAATCTGCTCAGGAGGCTGGAATCCTGCAATAACGAGAAAGGGGCTGTTCAATAAAGGCTATTATCCTTTAACAAACACCCAACATTACAAAACTAAAATATGCACACAGATTTCAAACAATACAAAATTGTATAAAATAAAAAGCGAAATTCTTTCCCTCCCCAGTGTCATTCTTCAGAGGTAACCTCTATTCTGATGTATATTTTCCCAAGATTTTCCACTTTTCCTATGTATATATAAGTATATGCATACACACATACAGTTACACACATAGTGAAGAAAAATGGAAGCAAACTATAAATATTAATCTGCAACTTACTTTTTAAGAAATCCAATACTATTTCATAAATACATTTTCTGTGTCAGTATATATAGGTTTGTCTCATGTTTTTTAAGCTGCTGCCTAACATTCCATTGTGCGAATGTTTCAACTTACTTGAAGAACCCCCATGGGTGGACATTTAGTTTAGTTCCAGTTTTTCATAGTTACAAGCAATGTTGCAATAAACATCCCTTTACATATACTATGGAATCAATTTAAAGGAAAATTTTCTTTCTATCAGCTGTGCATTACCTAACCATTTGCAATTAGTTTCCTGGGCTCTGGAGAACAGTTTTTAATGGCTATGCGAAATGTTCTGTAGTGTCCCAAATGATCCGAGGCATCCCTTCCAATTAAGTTGCAGTCTACTACACACTGCATTTTAAATTACATTATGCTTTAAGGACAGGGCACTGTCTTACATTATTGATACAGTATTGTAATGTTCTGTCTTAATCCTTATGCCCTAGACTTGAATGGGCACCGCCTGAAGAGAGTGGGCAGTCAGAGGCAGCTGGTACATGTCACCAAGGGTGGCCCAACTCAGTCCAACACAAATATGTGATTGTCCCTCCTCTGATTACATCCAGCATCTTTTCACCACTTCTGGCAGGAAAGCACAACTAGAGATAAGGCAGTTTATTTGCCACCTACCAGCTTGGGGGAAAGGAAGATGGGACCACTTACACTAACATCTGAATTGGTGCAGGAGACCAGGCTGCTTTCAGCCCCTCTCCCATCCTGTCTGCCTCCCCTCACCCAGGTGTTCATTGTCTCCAACATGTCCTCTGGCTGTTTGCAGGCCTTTTCTTTGACATCCTTCTTGGACATGACCTCCTTAGCCATTGCCTGCACCGCCCCCCCATCAAAACACATCTCTTTTTAGAACTCTCAATTGACAGCATTCATTTGTGTTAGCAGGACAGAAAGCACTTAAGGCGTGGCATCAGAAGACCATTTTCTAGCCCTATGTTTTTGACCAAGTCAATTAATCTCTTTGAGGCTCCATTTAGACATCTGTAAAATGGGGATTATAGTGATATTTTCTTCACATAGTGGATATAAAATGAAATGAAATGACATATTGGAAAGTACATTGAGAGCAAGAAAAAGTGCTCTGAGATTGTAAAATGCCATTATTACTTATGAATTCTTTCTTCCAGGTAAACCAGTTTTATTTTATTTTGATTAAACAAGGGATTTCTGAAGACTACAATGTTTTCACTGAGAGAAGTGCTTATTACAGTGAAAATGTCAGGCAGTGCGAGCAGGCCAGTGGGGAAGCTATTTTGAGACGGGAAAACTCTTTCAGACCTTCAAATCCACATATGTAGGGGGCTGATGGTATCACCAAGACAGAAGGCTGACCAGAGTCCTCCAGGTAAAAATACCAGAAAGGTCTCTGGTACAGTTTGCTCTCTTCAGGGAGAGAAAGGTTGGGTGGAGGGGGATGAGGACAGCATGGATTTCTGTGGGCTGGCCTGAGGACCTGTCCTTCCTAGGGAGATGTGTTCTAGCAACTGTTTGGTGTATTTTTAAAGGTCAGAGAGGCTTTGGCTCTATAGGATGGAGTGGCTGTGACACCTGATTAATGTCTGTGCAGTACTTTCCAGAATGAAATTTAATCAGCAGAATGATTGCAGCAAGCAGCTGCCTGGAGGAAAATGATCCTGTTCTAATGGTGGCTTGTTTGATATGTTGGCATTGTAGTGGGGCACGTACATTATTAGTCCAGCCCAGGGGGCCCACACTAGGATACTGGATCAACTAGTAAGGAAATACAACAAACAGCAGCACCCACTCCATGGCTCTGTGTAAGGTCATCACTGTCAGACTGTCAGTTCCTCCCCACTTCAAGGACCCTTACTGTCAGCCTCCCTCCCGCCCCCAGGATCTTCTTTGTCAGCTCCTTTATCCCCCTCCTATCATTATCCATTCCCTGAGTCCCTTCAGATCCATCACTCCCACCCTAGCTTCAAGGCCTTCGCTGACAGCTTCCTCCCAACACACTCACACATGCACAAGTGCATGCATACATTTCTCCCCTATCTCCATGGGTGTTTTCAAGACTTAAATGAAATGAAAAATGACCTCTCCTCACAAAATAACTGGAGTCTTCTGATCTAATTAACAATTTTTGAACTATTTTTCCCATCAGAAGCACAGAGGTTATTACACTGCCTTGCAAAAATTCTGTAGTCAGTATTATACTCCCTAACATCTAGGAAATACAGTGGAGACCTATGTGACTGCCGTGTCCTACCACTCAAATGACACTGGGTGCATTTCATCCAAGCTGAGTATGCTGAACTTTGCTTACAGGATCTGTGGTATAAGATGTTTCCCAGTAGTAGAGAAAATCTGGATGAGCTAGTTACAATTTCTTGCAGGTATTTGTTTCCCTAGTTTGAAAAACTTTCACCAAATCCCTCCAGAGTGTACCCTAGGATCACCACAGGGATCTGACTCAGGATGGGGGCAGTGCTTGGAACTATTAAGGTCACAGTTTACAGTGGAAAAAGTAGCTTTCAGGACCAGAAGAAACCAAACTGATAGGGCCATAACAACCCTTTCTAAATTCAAAGAAAGGATAGAGTAGTCTACTGCTCTGTAGGCAGTTGAGAGTGCTTCAAGATTCCTAGGCTTTGCCTGTGGTACCACCTCTGGGCTAAGGACACCATCAAGAAAGTAAAAACTGACAACCCACAGGATGGGAGAAAAAATTTTAAAACCATATATCTATATATCTGATAAGAAACTCTCATACATGTACATATATATATAATATGTTATAAACATATGTAATGTACATATGTAATAAATCAGAGATTAATTTATAATAGGAATTGGCTCATATGATTATGGAGGCTAAGAAGTTTCATGATTTGCCATCTGCAAGCTGGAGACCCAGTGGAGAACCAGAAAAGCTAGTGGTACAATTCAGTAAGAATCTGAAGGCCAGAGACCAGAAACACGGATGTTGAGTGCAGGAGAATATGAGTGTCCCTGATCAAACAGAGAGTGAATTCACTCTTCCTCTACCTATTTGTTCTATGTGGGCCCTCAGCAGATTGAATGATCACCCTATGTGGGTGAGGGAGATCTTCTTTACTCAGGTTACTGATTAAAATGCTAATCTCTTCCAGAAACACTCTTTCACAGACACACCCAAAAGTTCTACCAGCTATCTGGGCATCCCTTAGCCCATTCAAGTTGACAGATAAAAACCATGCTAGGGAAATGCAAATCAAAACCATGAGATACACTCATGATTGTATAGTTAGGAAATGCAACAAACAGCAGCACCCCCTTCATGCCTCTGCGTAAGGTCATCACTAGGATGAATGTTATAAAGACAAATAATAACAAATGCTGGAGAAGATGTGCAGAAATTAGACCCCTTATACATTGCTGGGTGGAATGTAAAATGATTAGAGCCACTCTGTAAAACTGGCAGTTCCTCATAATGTTAATTACGGAGTTAAGATATTTCACAGATATTCCACTCCTAGGTATATGCCCGAGGGAATTGAAAACATATGTCCACACAAAACCTTATAAATGAATGTTCATAGCAGCATTATTCACACACACACACACACACACACACACACACACACACACGTCTCCTGTTGGTTCTGTTTCTCTGGAGAACCCTAACTAATACACCTAGTGACTAATGACATTGAGCATTCCTTCATTTGCTTATTGGTCATTTGTGTATCTTTGGAGAACTGTATATTCAGACCCTTTATCCATTTTTTAATTGGGTTATTTGTCCTTTTGTTATTAAGTTGTAACTTTTTTTTTAATATATTCTAGATACAAGTCTCTCATCAGATACATGATTTCCAAAAATTTTCTCCCATTCTGTGGGTTGTCAGATTTTACTTTCTTGGTGGTGTCCTTTTAAGTATGGAAGTTTTAGCCGAGGAGGACAGATCATGAGGTCAGGAGATCGAGACCATCCTGGCTAACACGGTGAAACCCCGTCTCTACTAAAAATACAAAATATTAGCTGGGCGTGGTGGTGGGCGCCTGTAGTCCCAGCTACTCTGGAGGCAGAGCTTGCAGTGAGCCGAGATCGCGCCACTGCACTCCAGCCTGGGCGACAGAGTGAGACTCCATCTTAAAAAAAAAAAAAATCAGTTAACCATAAATGTGACTTTTATTTTTGGATTCTCAATTGCATTCTATTGATCTATATGTCTATCCTTATGCAGGTACCATGCACTCTTGATTACTGTTACTTTGTAGTAAGCTTTGAAATTGGTTAAGCCAGAGGCCTCTGCCTTTGTTCTTTTTCAAGATTGCTTTTGACTGGGCGTGGTGGCTCACGCCTGTAGTTCCAGCACTTTGAGAGGCCGAGGCAGGCAGACTGCTTGAGCTCAGGAGTTTGAGACCAGCCTGGGTAACATGGTGAAACCCTGCCTCTACCAAAAATACCAAAAAAAAAAAAAAAAAAAAAAAAAAGAAAAAAAAAAAATTAGCCGGACATGGTGTCAGGAGCCTGTAGTCCCAGCTACTCTGGAGGCAGAGCTTGCAGTGAGCCGAGATCACGCCACTGCACTCCAGCCTGGGCGACAGAGCGAGACGGGTACAGCACACCAACATGGCACGTGTATACATATGTAACAAACCTGCATGTTGTGCACATGTACCCTAGAACTTAAAGTATAATAATAAAAAAAGTGGAAGTTTTATAATTTGATAAAGTTCAATTATCTATTTTTTTCTTTTGTCACTAGTGCTTTTGGTGTCATGTCTAAAACTCCATTGCTTAATCCAAAACCAAAAAGATTTGTGCTTTCGTTTTCTTCTAAAAGTTTTCTAGATTTAACTTACGCTTAGGTCTTTGATCAATTTTTTGTTAATGTATGTATGTGGTATGAAGTAGGGGGTCCAACTTCATTCTTTTGATGTGCATATTCAGTTGTTTCAGCACCATTTGTTGAAAACACTCTTTTTTCTCTCAATTGAATGATCTTGGCATACTTGTCAAAAATCAGTTAACCGGCCGGGCGCGGTGGCTCACACCTGTAATTCCAGCACTTTGGGAGTCCGAGGTGGGCAGATCACGAGGTAAGGAGATCAAGACCATCCTGGCTAACACGGCGAAACCCTATCTCTACTAAAATTACAAAATATTAGCTCAGCGTAGTGGCGGGCGCCTGTAGTCCCAGCTACTC